>NC_091812.1:33238106-33541136 GCF_041296235.1 Equus asinus
CATACAACTTTCTCCTTTGAATTTCCTTAATACCTGAATGATAACCATTCTATAGCATTATGATTTTCCCCTTGTATTACAGATACACATTCTATTAGTAAATTGTGGTTGTTTAAGAATTAGATAAAAATGTTATTTTTTCTTTCAATTTAAGTGTATTATTTTTTCAAATGGCTACTAAGTCATTAGGACATAAATACTTATTAAGCTGTTTGGACCCATCTACTTAATAAATGGAACTGTTCAGTATTTCTTTTGGTCTGGGGGCACCAGGAAAAATCCACTGAGACTAAGGGCATCATGAGCAAGAAAATTCAGAGAGCTGGTCTTAGCTAAGTACCCAGCACATAATAATCCCTAGTAAATGTTAGACAGTATAATGAACAAAATGAATGATGCAAATATTTCAGTGAGCTAAGAATCTGTCTAACTCTTTGTTTCAATGGCATCAAAATATAAGAAACCAGGGAGGAAAATACCTGAGAGCAGAGGAAAGGTAAGCAAAGAACCCAACGGAAATAAAATCATTTTGTGTTTTTGATCAATCGTGAGTCAGGTTCTGCTTAGTACTTTAATCAATCCCTTAAGAAGGAGCGTGATTAAAACTTTGCCACTTGGTGCATTTCTTCTACAAGGATAATCTGATGATTGGAATGTCATCAGGAGGCCACTCACATATTTCCCGTGTAGGATGTTTCAAATGGCAACAGTAGTATAGCATTCTAAAAATCATCCACACCTGCCCACCCCCACTGATGATGTACACATTTACTTCTCTAGCTCTGTTCTTTTCCCTGAACTCCAGTCTCATCTGCTGTTCACTTGACAGGCCCACTTGGATGTCTAGTAGACATCAAAAAATTAGCAAGCCCAAACAAAATCCACCTGTTAATTTTCCTCCTGCACACACTGTCCTCATTCCTCCAGATCTGCTCCACCTAAAGTCTTCCTCACCTCGATAACTGGCAACTCCATTCCAGCAGTTGCTCAGGCCCAAAACTTTGGAATCATCTTGACCCCTCTCTTTCTCTCAAACCCCACATTCCACCCATAAGGAAGTTCTGTGGGCTTCTGATGACTCTCGCCTCGGCCGCATAGCCTGAGCCACCACTCCTCTTGCCAGGATTACTGCAGTAACCCCCAAAGTCTCCTTGCTGCCCTACTGTCTACTCTCCAGGCAGTCGCTGGAGCGATTGTTTTAAAATGTAAATCAGATCATATTACCTTAAAGCCATTTGATCGTTTCTCTTTGCTTTTGGAATAAATTTCAAAGTCTACCACATCGTTGAAAGCCTTTCATGATGATGCCCTGATATTTCTTTGACCTCATTACCTGATCAGCTTGACTTGTTCTTTTTCATACACTAATTATTGCCTGATGCTATACTATATATTTCTGGTTTACATTTTCTACCTCTCCTCCACTAGAATGTAAACTCCAAAAGAGTAGGAACTTTATATGTTATGCTCATTGCAGGATCCCTAGCACTTAGAATAGCAAGTGATCAATAAATATTTATTAAAATGAGATATTTTGACCTCATACTACAGGAGCTCAGTCTGGATGCCTGATGTAGCTATTGAGAATACCAGGTCTGACATGGTATGAATGAGAGACCAGAGAGATCCGGAAGGGAATATAGAAGCAATAACATCTTTTTATATTTTGGTACTTTAAAGTTCATAAAATCCTTTCATAAGCATAATCTCATTTGACCCTCACTCTAACTCTGGTGATGTCAGCATGGCAGGAATTATTGCCCCATTTTGAAAATGTATAAAATCTCGGAGAGGATGAGATTTCTCCAAGATCACCTAGTGCTCGTGATACCAGAGGAATGAGTGTATTTGGGGACTTCTATGGTAGGAGGGAGTGTAGAACAGTGGCTTAGGGATCCAATCTTTGGAAACAGTCAGATCTGGGATTGAATTATCACCCTGACATTTACCAGCTAGACATTTAGTTTTCCCCATCTGTAAAGAGGAGCTATGAGATCAATTGGAAGAATTTAGGTACAGCTCTTAGCAATGTAAGTGCCTAGCATGTAGAAGATGGCCAATCTATTTGCACATGGGCGTATCTGTGTTTTATTAGACACTAGGATGTTTTGGAGAAAGTAGTTCAGCCCGGTCTCCAGACAGTCATTTAGGATTCCTCAGGGACTCACTGAACCCAGAAGAAACTTTCTCATGGCAGATTCATATCTGTTCTACTCGAAGCCAAAGGGAATGGTCTGGAGTCTTTCCACATTGTGAGCTAAAAATTTCTCAGGCCATTCTGCACCCTTTGAACTTGAACACCCCAAGATGCCACCCCAGATGAACTACTTTGTGCTTGAAAAACATTTCAAACCACCAGCCACCCAGGCATACCTCCAAGATATTGCGGGTTTAGTTCCAGACTACTGCAACAAAGAGAGTCACATGAATTTTTGGGTTTCCCAGTGCATATAAAAGTGAAATTTACACTATACTGTAGTCTATTAAGTGTGCAGTAGCATTATGTCTTAAAAAACAACGTACATAACTTAATTAAAAAACACTTTATGGCTAAAAATCTAACCATCATCTGAGCCTTTTGCGAGTCATAATCTTTTTGCTGGTGGAGCGTCTTGCCTCGATGTTGATGGCTGCTGATTGATCAGGGTGGTGGTTGCTGAAGATTGGGGTAGCTGTGGCAATTTCTTAAAATAAGACAACAATGCAGTTTCCTGCATTGATTGACTCTTCCTTTCACAAACGATTTCTCTGTAGCATGCAATGCTGTTTGACAGCATTTTACCCAGAGTAGAACTTCTTTTAAAATTGGAGTCAATCATCTCAAACCCTGCCGCTGCTTTTATCAACTAAGTTTACATCATATTCTAAATCATTTGGTGTCATTTCAACAATCTTCACTAGGAGTAGAATCCATTTCAAGAAACTACTGTGTTTTGGCTCATCCATAAGAAGCAACTCCTCATCTGTTAAAGTTTTATCATGAAATTGCAGCAATTTAGGCTCCACTTCTAATTTTAGTTCTCTTGCTATTTCTACCATATCTGCAGTTAGCTTTTCCACCAAAGTCTTGAACCCATGAAAGTCATCCATGAGGGTTGGAATCAACTTCTTCCAAACTCCTGTTAATGTTGATATTTTGACCTCTTCCCATGAATCATGATGTTCTTAACAGCATCTAGAATGGTGAAACCTTTCTAGGAGGTTTTCAATTTACTTTGCCCATATCCATCAAAGGAATAACTATCTACAGCAGCTGTAGCCTACAGAATGTATTTCTTAAATAATAAGACTTGAAAGTCAAAATGACTCCTTGATCCATGAGCTGCAGAATGGATATTGTGTTAGCAGGCATGAAAACAACATTAATCTCATTGCACATCTCCATCAGAGCTCTTGGGTTACCAGGTGCCTTGTCAATGAGCAGTAATATTTTGAAATAAATCTTTTCTTCTGAGCAGTAGGACTCAACAGTGGGCTTAAAATAGTGAGGAAACCACGCTGTAAACAGACGTGCTGTCATCCAGGCTTTATTGTTCCATTTATGGAGCATCGGCAGAGTAGATTTAGCATACTTCTTAAAGGTCCTAGGATTTTTGGAGTGGTAAATGAGCATTGGCTTCAGCTTAAAGTCATCAGTTGCATTAGCCCCTAACAAGAAAGTCAACCTGTCCTTTGAAGTTTGAAGCCAGGCATTGACTTCTCTCTAGCTATGAAAGTCCTAGCTGGCATCTTCTACCATTATAAGGCTATTTCATCTACATTAAAAATCTGTTGTTTAGTGTAGTCACTTTCATTAATTATCTTAGCTAGATCTGGATAACTTGCTGCAGCTTCTCCATCAGGACTTGCTGCTTCACCTGGCACTTTTGTTGTTGAGATAACTTCTCTCCTTAAACCTCATGAACCAACCTCCGCTAGCTTCCAATTTTTCTTCTGAAGCTTCCTCACCTCTCTCAGCCTTCACAGAATTGAAGAATTATGGCCTTGCTCTGGATTAACTTTTGGCTTAAGGAAATGTTGCAGCTGGTTTGATCTATCCAGACCACTGGAACTTTCTCCATATGAGCAATAAGGCTATTTTGCTTTCTTGTCATTTGTGTGTTCACTGGAGTAGCACTTTTAATTTCCTTCAAAAACTTCCCTTTTGCATTCACAACTTGGCTAACTGTTTGGCACAAGAGGCCTAGCCTTCTGCCTATCGTGGCTTTCAACACGCCTTCCTCACCAAGCTTAATCATTTCTAGCTTTTGATTTAAAGTGAGAGACGTGATTCTTCCTTTCACCTGAACACTTAGAGGCCATTGTAGGATTACCAATTGGCCTATTTTCAATACTTCTGTGTCTCAGGGAATAGGGGGCCCCGAGGAGAGGGAGAGAGATGGGGGAACAGCTTGTTAACAGGGCAATCAGAACACACATTTATTAAGCTCGCTGTCTGAAATGGAGTTTTGCAATTTGTGGCACCTCAAAACAGTTACAACAGTAACATCAAAGCTCTGATCACAGCTCATCATAACAAATACAATAATGGAAACGTTTGAAATATTGCAAGAATTACCAAAATGTGATACAGAGACTTGAAGTGAGCAACTGCTGTCGGAACAATGGTGCTTGATGCAGGGTTGCCACAAACCTTCAATTTGTAAAAAGACGCAATATCTGCGAAGTACAATAAAGCGAAGTGCAATAAAATGAGGTATGCCTGTACATGCAAGGCCAGATACCCAACCCCCTGGACTTAGATGCTGAGAAGTCACCTGTTCCCCAAAACTCAGATCCTAGAAATCTGGGCATCAGTATCATTTAGGGGTTTTAAAAAACATCAATGCTCAGGCCTTACCAGAGAGACTTAGATTCATTTAGTCTAGAACAGAGATTCTCCATCTTTAGGGTGCATCAGAATCACCAGGAGGGCTTATTAAAACACAGATTGCTGGGCCCCACCCCGAGAGTTTCCAGTTCAGTAGTTCTGAGGCTGGGTCTGAGAATGTGCATTTCAGGTAAATTTCATTTCAGGTGAATTTGCATTTTGGGTGTTGCTGTTGGTCTCAGGACTACACTTTGAGAACATTTGAATAGGGTATCAGTATGAGTTCCCTAAGAGCTTAACAAAATTAATCCAACCCCTCTGAATGATGATCAATTATACTAGTAAGTTCCTAAGTGATCCACTCTCCTTCTGTAAACAGACATTAAATCACTAACAGAATCATTCCTGGGGGTATCTGTCATTCTTTACTAAATTTCTAGACAGCTTTATCCATGCTGAGACAATGGGCCATTCCTGGATAAAAGGAAATCTTCCCTCTGTAATTTGTTCCTTACCCATGCAGCACCCTAGACGGCACTGCCACCTGGCCACCTAAGCTTCTGCAATCCCTTCCCATTTAGATCTGTAGAAAATTAATTTTGGTTGTGGGGTGGTGTCAAATCAAGTCTTATTTTGGATACCTCCTCCCAGGAAGATTTGGGCTTAGACCAAGCAGCCAGTGGTTAAAGCCGAGTGGTGCTGGTCCAGGGGGTTCATCAGCCAGATGCAAGCATGAGGAAGAAGTGGGGCTTTTACTTGAAGGTCACACCTGAGAATTCTAGAGAACAATTTCAGAAACAATCAGGGGTCTGAAGGTTATCTCCTCAGAGCTTTCTGGAGCATGGGCTCATGGCAGGCAGGTGAAGTCGGTGGCTGTCAAGAGGCTGCTGCTGATCTTTAGACTAGATTGGCTGCTCAGTCTCACCAACTGGAATTTAAACGGCTCTTTCCTATGGCTGCTCAGACTCCCTGATAATCGGGACCCTGTAGGATGGAGGTCTCTACAGCACATGAGAGGACTCAAGGGAAGACCCAGGCCTTAGGATCAAGACTCAGTTTCTTCCACATCAATGCAGCCAGAGGCTTAAAAATTCACTCTGGACCATATACTCTGTTAAATAGGGTCTTATACAAAAGCCCTTGCATGTGAGTAATGATGAGTGAAAGACACAGCTGCAACAACCATGTTTAGAAGAAAGGGAGACTCTGTTTTGGAGATCTGCAGGACACATAGAATATACTTGACACTCATAATGTACCAAGACAAAAATAGATACACTTTCATCACTGAATTGCAAAAATCACTTTACGCATAAATACCCAAAGCTTTTTCTCTCTGCCTAATTTCCCATTCCCTGCTTAGATTTAATCAATATAGACTAATTATGTTTACTCTTAAACAAGTACTGCCTTTATCTATGACCCTGGAAAAGAACAAAACATTCTCTCTGGTAGCAAAAAAAACGAAAAACTTCAGAAGCTTATAGGAACGATCTCCATCGCTTGATTCTTAGCTCTTTTGTCTTACCTGGTGTTGCCTGTCACAGCTGTATTCAACCAGCGCTCGTAGCCAGGAAATGCTCTGCTCACCTCTTCTTCTCCATAAGAGGGACTCTCCACTGTCACCTTCCTTTTTCAAATAAACGCTCAGCAGGCCAGTCCCTGCTCCATACATGTGGTAGAAAAACGTCAAGCAGTGTTTTCCAGTGACTCCTCGCAGAGACCAGGACACGAGTTGTGCTTTCTGTCCACACACCATGTGTGAGGCCTCAATGTACATGTAGTAGCCTTGAGAGCAATGCAAAATCAGGCATTGTTAGAAAGGACACAAACTATAGTGTCTTCTTTCTCTTTTGAGTAGTGTTCCTGGAAACAAATTACAGTAAATGGGTGACTCTACTACAGTACTGATAAAGGATTTTGTAATTTTGGAGAATATGTATAATCCAAGGACAATAAAATATGCTACAAAATTTAGATCATCAAAATCATTTTTTTCATTTAATAATTTAGTTTAATGTATAAGAGCTAATTAACGTACTAGTATTATGACCCTGACGTGGTGATTAACACATCAGAATTTATCCTACTAATTCACGGACAATATTCGGGATCTTCCAGACACTGTTTTAGGGGAGAGAGCACGGATTTGGTAGTCGGATAGATCTGGGTTCAAGTCTTGGCTCTAATATAGTCTGCGTGATCCTGGTCTAATGAATTATCCTCTCTGAACCTGTACTTATTTAAAAATAACAATTAATAGTACAGCCACCAGGGGAAACAGTATGGAGGATCCTCAAAAAAATAAAAAATAGAACTACGATATGATCCAGCAATTCCACTTCTGGGAATATATCCAAAGGAAATGAAAACGCTAAGTTGAAAAGACATCTGCACCCCACGTTCATGGCAGCATTATTCACAATACTCAAGACACAGAAACAACCTAAGTGTCCGTGGATGGATGAATGGATAAAAAAGCTGTGGTATAAATATATATACAACCGAATATTATTCAGCCATAAAAAAATGAGGAAATCCTACCATTTGCAACAACATGGATGGACCTTGAAGGCATTACGCTAAGTGAACGAAGTCCGAGAAAGACAACTACTGTATGAGCTCACTTACATGTGGACTCTAAAAAGAATGAAAAAACAAACTCACAGAAAAAGAGATCAGACTTGTGGTTACCAGAGGCAGAGGGTGGGGAAAGGAGGAACTGGAAGGTGATCAAAAGGTACAAACTTCCAGTTATAAGATAAATAAGTACTAGCGATGTAATGTACAGCATGATGACTATAGTTCATACTGCTGTACGATATGTAGGAAAGTTATTAGGAGAGTAAATCCTAAGAGTTCTTATCTCAAGGAGGAAATTCTTCTCCTTTTTTTCTCTTTTTATTGTGTCTATATGAGAAGATGGATGTTAATTGAACCTATTGTGGTAATCATTTCACAATATATGGAAATCAAATCATCGTGCTGAATGCCTTAAACTTATACAGTGATGTATGTTAATTATTCTTCAATAAAACTGTAAACAAAAGGAAAAGGGTTAATAGTACCTGTGCTACAGAGTTGTGAGAATTAAATACATGTGGGCATATGGCACACATGTTAACACATATTCAAACATTAGTTTCCTGTCCTGCCCTCTTTCCCAAAAATTTTTGTGACATTTCTTTTAGCCTTGAAGACATATTTATGTAACATTTGATATAATTATATATGATATTTTGTATATTATGTACAATATATATCATATACTATATGATATATAGTATATAAGACTTTCCATTTCCATTTTCCTTTCCTAAGTTTGGTTTGCTTTTTAATTCTCTGATTTCAGGCAGAAGCAGGATTAGTCTGCAGGTAAATAAAGTAGTGGTGTGCTGGCGCTAGTTTCCACTGGGTCCCAAGAGTCAATTGTCTGACTTCTGTCGATAAGTCCAAAAGACTGAACACTGGTAGTTTGCAATGGGCCATGATGGAAGTATTTACACCACAAAAATGAGCCATAGCTACAATCAGGCCCCACCTCTCCAAAATAGAGCCAGTTGGTATTAAACAATTATCATCATGCCACTGAAATAAGGCAAATATGAATAGTAATTTCTAGAATAATGCACCAGTAATATAATCTTGTGCTCCTAAAGCCCATTTTTTAAAAAGGCACTGTACTCTACATCAGTAGTTCTTACTTGATCATTTGATGAAAAGTTTATATTTCTTTCACCAGAAAAAAAATGCACAAATGTTTGCATGCAATTTTATTTTCTTCTTTGCCACTACTGATCTTTTTACATACATGATGTAAAAAATAATCTTTACTTAGTGTTATGACTCATTATTTCATGCAGAAATTAATGGCTGACTTGGGGCAAAAAAGAAAGAGATCCCAAATAATGCATGCAAATGAAATGGTTTCTAGGGCATCTTTCTTTATAGTTTGAAGTTTAATCAACCAGCTTTAGTCACCTCCCAGAATACAGTGCTTGAGAAATCCCAACCAGAATTGATTGGCAGCTCTGTCTATTCTTCTTCAAGGCATTCCTTCTTTCCCTTTCCCCTATTTCCACAAACACAGACCTGAGAAGTCCTACAGGATATTGAAAGAGTGGGAGAAAGAATCCTGTCCAATTTGGTCTGATCAAATTGTATGCACTGTGCAACCCCTTCCCCATGTTTCACTCAGTAAAGTTGTCACCCTGAAAAATGGGCCATCAGAGCCAAGGGATGTGGCCTTCATCAACCAGTCATCCCCATGATCTGCTTTAAAATATTAGGAAAAATACTGTCCATGTTTCTGGAGTGCTCACCAATGACAACCTCATTACTAAAACCAATGGACAATTTTTGGTCCTTGTCATCCTTGTCCACCTTATCACTGGATGCAGCACGTCACTCCCTCCTCCTAGAGGTACTTTCCTATCTTGCCTTGCAGGACACTGTACTCTCCCGGTTTCTTCCATCTCACTGGTTGCTCCCTTGCTCATTCACCCTCTCTTCTCTGACCTTCTGACCTTGGAGCGCTCCAAGGCCCAGATCCTGAACTTCTCTGTTCTCACTTACTCCCTTGGTCATCTCATCTTGTTTCATGGCTTTAAATGCTATATATGTTGTCATTTCTCAAATTTAAATTTCCAACCTCCTTGCTGAAATCTAGACTGGTTTATTGAAACTGCCTCATGGGCATCTCCACTTACTGTCAAACTGACATCTCAAACTGAACATGTTCGAATCTAACTCCTAACAACCTCACCCTAAAGCCCACTCTGCCCCTTCTAGTTGCCCAAGCCCAAAGCCTGAGAGTCACGTCCCACTCCTCACCTCCTCTCACTCTCCACATCCAGCCTGTCAGGAATGCCTGTTGGCTCTACCTTCACAGTATGTCTAGAATCCAGTCATTTCTCTTCCCACCACCTCCATTGCTACCCCCTGGTCTGTGCCTCTATCATTTCTCACTTGGATCGATGCAACACTTTCCAACTAGTCTGCCTGCTTCTATCCTTGTCCCCTACTACCTAACCCCAACATGGTATCCATACCTATCCTTGTAAAACAAAAGCTAAGCCTTACGCCTCCTCTGTTCAAAACCTTCCATTGGTTGGCTCAGCATTTCACTCAGAGTAAAAGCTGAAGTCCTTACTATTGTCTCGAGGGCCCTATCCAATCTCCTGCCCATTCTCTTAAGTCTCTGACTCCTACTACCTTTCTCCTTACTCTCTTTGTGTTGCTTGGCCACACTGGCCTCTATGCTGCTCTTGCAATATGGTAGGTATGCTACCACCTCAGGACCTTTGCATGTACTAATCCCGCTGCCTGGAATGGCTTTTTCCCTATATAATTTCTTGTCTTACTCTCTCACATCCTTTAAGTCTTCGCTCAGATATTACCTTTCCTATTAGGCTTATTCTGACTACACTATTTCAAATTTCAATCCCTTTCTTCTGGCACTCCTCACTCCTATACCCTAATTATTATTTTCCATAGCATTTAATTGCCTCTTAACGTACTATATAATTTTCTTATTTTTTATGTTTGTCTTTCTCCCTCCTCTGGAACACAGAGAAGCAGAGATTTTCCTTGTTCAGTTCACTGCTTTGTGTCCAGGTCTCAGAACAGTGCCTAGAACTTAGTAGATGCTCAGTATATACTTGCTGCATGAACAAATGATGCACTTTCTCCCACAGCTCTAAGCCACAAACAAGTCTGACCATTTCCAGAGAACATGGCTCCACCACAGTCACTCCAATTGTGTGAGGGTCTTGGCAATAAGACACATACTTGAGTAGGATGCTCCAAAGCAAAACTAGAACAAATCCAGGTTTTGATGAAATTAAAGTCTTATCAAAGCAAATGTTCTCAAACTACTTCCACACCATCTGATGTGTTTTTTGAATGGAAAACACAAAAGATAATTCTTTAACTTTGTTACCTTCATTCTTTCACTGGCAAGAAAATTGGTACACAAGAAGCACTGGATTTTTGCACTTTCTGCAATGGAAGGAACTTTTATTGCTCTTTCCTTCAGCATTTTCTAACTTAAGCTAGGCTGGATGTAAACAAATACAGATACACATAATCCTAATAGAAGGATGTATTTAATTTAATTACACAGAAAATAAGGTCAAAGCATAAAAATGACCATGACCAAGGTATCCTGTGCTATCCTATATGCAAGTTAGTGGCACAGAGGACTGATCCAATATCTTAATGCATGTTTAACTTAAAAAAAATTCCTCCAAAAAATAACTCTGAAGGAAACAAGAACAAAATCAAAGAAAAATAATTTTTTGTACTGGCTTTGGGGCTCTCAAAAGGCCTACGTGAACCCTAAGTAAAGGACCTTGGCTAAAGATGAAACACTCAATTAGAGGAGAAAAATATGCTCCTCTGAAAGATGCTGCCACTGAGAAACTGGGAAGTAGAGACCTGTGGGGCCCTGAAACATAGTCTTTCCAGATGGAGAGGAAGCAGAGAAACCATCATGAGAGATGACCGAGAAGTGTCTTTCATTTGGGGGTAGTGTGCATTCCTAGTGATCACGACATGAGTTCCAACCAGTTAGTCTGAGGTCCTGGAAGAGAGGAAAACCCTTAATCACCTCCAGGATTAGCCAACTGAATTCTTTCTTTCATGAGTACAATGCACTAATCACTTAGCCTCAAATGGGTGAAACATTACTCTGGTACTGCTTTCAGCTCCTGCACCTCTGGGTCTCAGTTATCAGCTGAAGCTATGACCTAAGGTTCCCAGATTTTTGTGTTTAGCACCATGGAATACGAAAAGAAATTTCCTAAGCTTTTGACTTGTGTAATTGTGCTGCTTTTGGAAGAGAGAGTAATATCAAGAAGAATGTAAGTACAAATGTGTCTTTCTGGGGCACTGACACCAGCCTACTTTTCTTGAGTAATGTTGGCCTTTCCAAAAATCCTTTGGGATACAGTTTCTCTTTTAAGTACCCATGTATATTCTATAAAGCAATACCAATTTAGACCAATCTAGACCAACACCTACAAATAATTTTAATGTATTTGTCAATTGATCAGAATTTGTCCTTTTGATGCACAAACCAATTATTCCTCTTGATTCCAAATACATTTTTCTTTTTGACTTGAAGTGACATTTCCTTTTCCCAGAAAAGATCAGAGCTTCATGGAAAGCCTATCTGCCTCACCTGTGTTTGGAAAGCAGAGAAAAGCCCTGTGTGTTGAGAAGCTTTGCCATGTTACAACTCCAAATGCTGCCTGTCTCAGCAGACAAAAGCCCTGGACAGGAGCCAGGAAGTCCCAGCACTGAAACCTCAGACTAGCTCATGTGTTCCTGCACATGAAGGACTCCAGTCTGTGCAAGGGATTATTAACTGGAGAAAACAAATCACTTTCTCTCTGTGGGTCATTGTTTAACATTCAAGGCGAGGGCCCTGATGGATCTCCTGGGAGATCAGGTCCCATCTGTTCTTTGCACAACAACTGTGATGTGTTGAGATACACCATATTCCTAATTTGGAACAGTGAAGCAGCTGTTCCTCCAGTCTTGCAGCCCCCTTCCACCAGGGCAGGGAGGGAGCCCGAGTCTCCTGCACGAGGCCGTGTAGACCAAACAGCTAGCTGCATTCATTAAGCTGGAGGAAGATTTTTAACAAGCAGGGAAAAAAGACATCAATGCTTTGGGAAGAACGAGAGCTAAATGTGCCTCTCTAAAATTGCTCTTTACCCTACCTTTTAAATGATTCTTAAAGCTTGTCATAAATGAGGAGTTATTATTTAATGGGTATGGAGTTTCAGTCTGGGAAAATGAAAAAGTTCGAGAGATGGATGGTGGTGATGCTGCAAAACAATGCGAATGTATTCAATGTCCCTGAACTATGCACTTAAAAATGGTTAAAATGGCAAATTTTGTGTTATGTGTATTTTACCACAATTCTTTAAACAGCTTGTCTTAGAAGCCATCTCTGTGTAAGTAGAATCTGGCAAGATCAGAACCTAGTGCAATAAGATAAATTATGGAAAGAAAGAGTGAAAGACTTCAGAGATTTCAATAATCTGGAGCTAACTTCTCAGATGGGGACAGATTTGTTGAGTAGCATTGTTACATATCTGGATATTAACTACCCAAATTCTTAAAAGACAAAGACTTCAATTAGTCTGCTATTAAGTTTCAGCTATATAACACATTCAACATATAGTTTTGAGTTTCTTTTGTCTGACGGCACAATTTTATAAATAAATTTCATTCTTTGGAATTTTAATGCATCAATGATACTTCTATCACACCAGAAGGGCATGTTCTTGGAAACGAAGAAGACTTCTACCTTTACTCAGAATGTTGGAAGAGAATTTAATTGCCAGAAATACAGAAGATTTACTGAAACACTGAACAGTGCCACAAAGAAACTGATGGTGTCTCTTTCTCTGGAAATTGTTCAGAAAATGATGAATAGCTGCTTTTCTAGGATGTAGCTGGGGGGAGGAGAAAGACAGGACTGGGTGACTTTTAATCTATTCACTGGTGGATTCAGTGAGCTAGGAAATGTTACAATTGAAGGCATTTTCTCATTCAACTGGATGGTTATCTGTTGATTTATTTAATCTACTATCTTTTGGCCCCAAAACCCCTGTAAACTCTATGGCAACTAAAACGATTATTTAAAAAGAACTCTGACAGCATGGCATCATACAAATGTTGATAAAATTGCAATAGCTAATAAAACCCTGGGAGCTTTGTTACGACTTGTTTTTATTGTCTTGTAAAGAAACAGCATCTGTGTCAGGAAACTTTCGAATCCTGCCAGGAGACAGCTACTCAAGTAGATGGTGGCAGGAAATGGACAGACAAACCCTGCGGAGTCCATCCCATCTCGATGCAAGTCAAGACCCATCTATCACAAATGGCTTTATTATTTTATTAAATAAGGAGCCAAATTGTGGGGCTAGATTTCTTTTTTCTTTTTGGTCTTTGTTCTTGTTCTACTAGAATGACTTCTTGTACCAGATGACTGACTAAAACATTGGAAATGCTTCCCAATTTTAGTCATATAAATATCTCCTTCATGATTATTTTTTGCCTGTCCATATATTACCTGCCCTATTATTTGTTTAATATTTTTCTTTAAATAGATTCCATTATTACTTAAATATATTTATTCAAATTGGAAACTTCCTATTAGTATGAAAACAGAAAACAAACCATAAATCTGTGAAATAATAATTTTGATGTACGGGTTATGTACTTTTCTTAAACACGGATATTACTATCAAATTAAAAAACATTCATCCACTTACCACTAGAATTCCCCAATGGTAGTTGGGAAACCATTGGTATAAGGTCTACAAACCTTCTGGTTTCTACTAGGTCACTTTACTTGTAGTCATAGGCTATGATTTTCTCTTTGTAAAAGCACAAATGATACAAAACAATGAGTCTAAGAAAGCATCCCAGAGATGAACATTAGATTTCGTAAAAGATTCACTAAATGTAAAAATAGTAATACCATGCATTTGAGTGGAGCTTATACAGTATCAAGCCTTCATAAATATAATCTCAGTTAATCATCATAGCATCCCTAAGAGATTAGCAGGACATCCACTGTTATCTTTATTTTACACATGAGGAAACAAAGGCTCAGAGAAGTCATGTGACCACACCCCAGGTTATGCAGGCAGCAAGTGGCAAAGTCAGCTTGCTGTTCACCCATAGTCTTTCCACTAGACTATACCATGCTACACTCTAGAACTGGAAAGGTTTATTGCATTGCCCGTTAGTGAGTCAGGAACTACAGCTCCCTTGGAATTGCTATGTATGATGATGTACTGATTCTGATAGACACATGATAAACTGGCATCTCAATATTGTGCTTTTCTGAGCTTCTCTTTTTATTGAATGGGGCCTATATTTACTGACCATCTAATGGAGTTGTCTATAAAGCAGCTTTGTATGCCTCTCCTCTATTTTCTTCTTGTGTTTATTCTTCCAAGTGTAAATTGATAGGCTTTGAGGTTGGGAAGTGAAAAGGTAGAATGCAGTCTACAAGTACATAAGGTATATCCTCTGAAAGGCCCAGAACACATTGCATTCAAAAACAATTCTGTTGTCACCCATGCCAAACAAATACCCTCCAGTCATCAAGGAGAAAGATACTATGTTGCTGGTTCTGAGTTTGAGCCTATTACTTTACTAATGTATAGGGTAAGATGTTCTTCCATTTATGCATCCTGCCATTATTTTACTGCTTGTATTTGAAAAAGAGAGACAGAAAAGATTGTTAGGACTAAATGCAAAAATAGCAATAAATCAATAAAGTAGACAATAAGAGTTCTTTTGGGAAGTAATTCCATTATTGTTTAAATTATACAGCTAATCACAGACAGGTTTGCTGTTGCTATCCCAGGATCCAAGCAGATAATAATTAAAACTCCCTTGAACGAGTTTCAGTGTTTTCATATTTAAAATGTGTATGTTGCTTTGGCTGATCTATAAGATCCTATCTACTTCCAGCATTCTATAAATCCATGAACTGTTATTAATTTATTGAGCCAATGAAAATCTTCTTATTACTTCAGACTATATCCCACGTTGAAGAGAAATTCCATGAAATACATCTAAGCAATAATGCATTTACTATATAAATCACTTTTTAAAAAAATGTGAGGTGATTGTCAAGTGGTTCCCATGATAATTAAAGACGTTTGCAGCATTTTATCACTACGTAGTTGTCCCCAATATTTATTACTAAAGATTGAGTGCTATAAAGGGAAAGAAGTAGAAAATTACGTTGTCTCTTGGGCAGTTTATAGCCAGAGGCAGTATTAATGTAAATTTTAATACTCTCCTCCTACTACCCCTTGCCAAAGAACAGAACACCATACAACAGCATAATCTCAGATACAGCAAGACCTTGGGTAGAACAGCCAGCAACATCAATAAAATAATACAGTCGAGAGAGGCCAGAGACACAAAGATCTCATTCAAAACACTATGATTGGTTGGCTTATGGTACAGAAGAAAAGAGCAGATGCCTTCAAATTCTGAGTGTAATAATCACGTTCTTAAATAAATGATGCTAAAGAATGAAATACCAGGGACGTCTCCTTCTGGCTATGTTGAGTAATTTGTAGCTGACCTACACTCCTGCTGAGAAAAATCAGACAAATAATGGGTAAAATATATCTTTTCTAGAAAACACTTGTTTTGAAGCTATCAGAGAGCTTCCCAAGCAGCAAGAACTTAAGAGGTCAAGATCCCAGGGAAAGGGAAAGGTCAATGAAGTGAGCTCAACATTCTTCAAGCTGCTTTTCCCCTTGGGGCATTTGCCTACTCTGTTTAGAAGCTAAGCAGAGAGCAGCTAACAAGAGGCAGAGAAACCAACAGATCTCACTGGCTGGGGAAGACAATAACTGGAGTTCAGAGCTCCCAAATCAGTCAGGGCTTGAGAACCAAGTTTTGCGAGAAAAAAGAGGCATAGAATAGTGAATCCATCACTTGGCAATCTTCCCTAGAGGCATGAGCCAAATTCTTAAGTTGCAGAGGTTAAGAGCCAAGAAGCCAAATGCAAAACAAAGTAGAGTTTCCAGTAATCTCACCAGCTGTTGAGACAAAAATTGAAGTTTAGGACATACTAAAGAGGAGAGGAGAGACCCTAAGAAAATCCCAGGATATATTCTTGGAGAATATTCCCTAGGTGTCAGGGAGAACAAGAGGTTGACCCAGCAAAACAGAACTGCAACACCACCTTCAGTTAGCCCAGTTCTGATTGGACTGAGGTGACCCGCTCTACTCTAGTTGGCTACTTGAAAATACATTAAATCCTCTCTGGAGGAAAAAACATCATCACCAAGGATTCTATAATTTTTCATTCACAATGTCCAGTATTGAATCCAAATACCAGATATTTCAAGAAACAGGGCCAAAGGGGGGTAAAACAGGCAATAGAAACAGACACACAGGTGACTCAGGTATGGACTTATCACAGAAGGACTATAAAATAACTAGAATTAATAATTTAATAATATGAGCATTAATAATATATTCAAGAAATAGCTGATAAGATGGAGAATTTCACTAAAGAACTTGAATCTATTAAAAAGAAACAGATGAGACTCCTGGGAAGATGGCAGCATAGGAGAACTCTGAACCCACCTCCTCCCACGGACACAACAAATTTACAACTACCCTTGGAAAAATCACCCCTGAGAGAGAACCAGAAACTAGATAAAAAGAACCTCCACAACAAGATACAGTGCTGACTGAGGTGGAAGAAGCAGACATTGCTTTCTGAAGAGGGAAAAGCCACATTCTAGCCATGGTACTTCACAGCTAGGAGCAATTTTAAGGTATGAAGCTTTCTCTGGAGAAGTGGGGATCCGAGTGGGAGAGTTTTGCCATAATAAGCAGCTTTTGAACTCAGAAGAACTCTGAGATGAGTGTCATCATATCTGGCTTTGCTGGCTATTAAATACAACAGAGAATGCCCCCAGAAAAGCTATCAAACATAAAAGAAAGAAAATCCTGCTCCTAAAGGTGCCCACACACAAATTCACCTGTTTTAGGAAGCAAACTATAATCACTAGAAAGAAAAGTGCACAGTCCTTTGGGGAAAAGAGACTCACTCAAGAGGCTCTAGGTGCATCTCAGCAAGGCAGGAGGTGGCTGGGACCACCGCCCCAGAGACTGAGACATTGGTAGCAGCTATTATTGTGATCTAGTACAGGCATGCTGACACAGACACTGGCAGACACTATTGGAGTTCTTACCCTGAGCTGTTAGTGCAGGTGCCTGCTGCATCCAGTAGAGCACCTATTTAATCCAGCTCAGCCAGGGCAGGCAGCCCACCCTAGGGACTGGCCTCACCCAACAGCAAGCCCTCAGGCCACTTGTGGGCCTGCATAGGCAGGGTGTGTGGGACCTCTACAGTGGGGTGAGTGGGTCTGCTTCAGTGGGCAGGGCTTGTAAACAGGGCATGACTGCATTGACAGAGCATGTAGGCCTGTGGAAGGTGGGCCTTGTCAGCTGTGGCAGACTTGTGCTTCTCAAACAGCCACATAGGGGATTGGCCCCACATTTCAATGCCTGAAACAATTGTGTGCTGCCACGCCTGAGGCCAGCTCCACTCAGCTGCACTACTGAGAGAGTTGACAACACCCTTACAGGCCAAGGCCTACAGCAATTGTAAGCCCCTGAGTCTAGCAACCAGTCATGCAGGGGGCCTACTCACTTAACAGAAAGAGTGCAACAGGAATGTGCTATTAGATCTTGCAGCCAACTATGCTGGGACTCCCCCTGCCCAATCAAGTGACCGAAGGGATGGTAACAGCTGCACGCAGCTGAGCATTACAACCAGCTGGCCAGGGAGACAGCCTAGCCTCCTCGTGTGCCTACAGCAAGAGCAACCCTGCCACAACAGAAGGACACAAGTAGCCCACACAGGGGACACTCCTGGAACATTTGGAACTGGTAACAAGAGGGAAGCACAATGCTGGGCCTCATAAGGCATCTCTTACATAAGGCCAATTCTCCAAGATCAGGAGATGTAGCTGATCTACCTAATACATAGACATAAGCACAGAGAATGAGGAAAAATGAAGAGACAAAGGAATATGTTCCAAATAAGGGAACAAGAAAATCCTCCAATAAAGGAACTAAATGAAACAAAGATAAACAATCTACCTGATAAACAGTACAAGTTAAGAGTCACAAGGATGCTCACGAGCTTGGGAGAAGAATGGATGAATACAGTGAGAACTTTAACAAAGAATTGGAAAATATAAAAAAGAACCAATCAGAACTGAAGAATACAATAATGGAAATGAAAAATTCACTAGAAGGAATCAATAGCAAAGTAGATGATACAGAAGAAAGGATCAGTGACTTGGACCAAAGACTAGAGGAAATGACCCAAGTTGAACAGAAAAAGAAAAAAGAATTAAAAAGAACAAGGACAATCTAAGGGGCCTCTCGGACAACATCAAGTGCACTAACATCAGGATTATAGGTGTCCCAGAAGGAGAAGAGAGAGATAAAGGGGCAGAAAAGCTATTTGAAGAAATAATATCTGAAAACTTTCCTAACCTAAGGAAGGAAACAGACATCCAAATACAGGAAGCACAGAGAGCATCAAAAAAGATAAACCCAAATAGGCCTACACCAAGACACATTATAATTGAAATGCCCAAAATTAAAGATAAAGAGAGAATTCTAAAAGCTGCAAGAGAAAGGTAACAAGTTACATACAAAGGAAACCCTGTAAGATCATCAGCTGACTTCTCAGCAGAAACCTTACAGGCTAGAAGGGAGTGGTATGATATAGTAAAGTGCTGAAAAGAAAAAACCTACAGCCAAGAATACTCTAGGTTATCATTCAGAATGGAAAGAGAGATAAAGAGTTTTCCAGACAAGCAAAAACTAAAGGAGTTTATCCCCAAGAAACTAGTCTTACAAAAAATGCTAAAGGGACTTATTTTAAGTAGAAAAGAAAAGCCCACAAATAGGAAAAAGAAAATTATCCAAAAAAAACCCCACACAAACAAAACAATAAAATTGCCAATAAAAGTAAATATACGGTACAGGTAGCAAATCAACCACCTATGAAGGTAATATGAAGGTCAAAAGACAAAGGTACTAAAATTATCTATTTCCATGATAAGAGGGTAACGGACACACATGGACAAAAAACAGGTTAAATCTGATATCAAAGACATAAAATGTGGGAGGACGGGAATAAAAGAGTAGAGCTTTTAGCAAGAGGTCAAACTAAAAATAACTTAATACAGATTGCTATATATGTAAGTTATTATATATGGACCTCATGGTAATCACAAACCAGAAACCCATAAGAAATACACAAAAAATTAAGAGAAAGGAAACCAAACATAATACTAAACAAAGCCATCAAACCACAAGGGAAGAGAGCAAAAGAAGAAGAAAGGAACAGAGAAGAACTACTAAAACACCCAGAAAAAAAGTAACAAAATGGCAATAAGTACATACTTACCAAGAGCTACTTTAAATATCAATGGACTAAATGATCCAATCAAAAGACATAGGGTGGCTGAGTGGATAAAAAAACAAGACCCATATATATGCTGCACACAAGAGACACTTCACACCTAAAGACCCTCACAAACTGAAAGTGAAGGTATGGAAAAAGATGCTCCATGCAAATGGTGAATAAAAGAAAGTGAGGATAGCAATACTTAGACAAAATAGACTTTAAAAGAAAAACTGCAACAAGAGACAAAGAAGGGCACTACATAATGATAAACGGAACAATCCAACAAGAGGATATAACACTTGTAAATACCTATGCACCCAACATAGGAGCATTTAAATATATAAAGCAATTATTAACAGATATAGAAGGAGAAATAGACACGATAACAGTAGAGAACTTTAACACTCCACTTACACCAACGGATAGATATCCAAACAGAAGATCAATAAGGAAACATTGGCCTTAAATGACACATTACACCAGATGGACTTAGTAGACATATATGGAATATTCCATTCAAAAACCTCAGAATACACATTCTTTTCAAATGCACATGGAACATTCTCCAGGATAGATCACATAAGAGGCCACAAAACAAGTCTAAGTAAATTTAAGATTAAAATAATACCAGGCATCTTTTCTGACCACAATGGTATGAAACTAGAAATCAACTACAGGAAGAAAATAAGAAAAGCCACAAATATGTGGAGATTAAACAAAATGCTACTAAACAACTATTAGGTCAACAAAGAAGTCAAAGGAGAAATCAAAAAATACCTGGAGACAAATGAAAATGAAAATATGACATGCCAAAATTTATGAGATGAAGCAGAGGGAAGTTTATAGCAATAGAGGCCTACCTCAACAAACAAGAAAAATCTCAAATAAACAATCTAATGGTGTATGTAAAGGAACTGGAAAAAGAAGAACAAACAAAGCCCAAAATCAGTAGAAGGAAGGAAATAAAAAAATCAGAAGAGAAATAAATGAAATAGAGACTAAAAAACATGAGAAAAAAATCAATGAAACTAAAAGCGGCTTCTTTGAAAATAAACAAAATTGACAAACCTTTAGCCAGACTCACCAATAAAAAAAAAGAGATAAGTCTCAAAGAAATAAAATCAGAAATGAAAGAGGATAAATTACAATGGACACTCAGAAATACAAATGATTATAAGAGAATACTACGAAAAGCTATATGCCAACAAACTAGATAATCTAGAAGAAATGGATAAATTCTTAGCATCAGACAACCTTCCAAAACTGAATCAAGAAGAAATAGAGAATCTGAATAGATCAATCACCAGCAAGGAGATTGAAACAGTAATCGAAAACCTCCCCAAAAATAAAAATCCAGGACCAGATGGTTTCCCTGGTGAATTCTACCAAACATTCAACAAAGACTTAATATCTGTCTTCCTCAAACTCTTCCAAAAAAATTGAAGAGAAGGGAAAACTTCCTAACTCATTATAAGAGGCCAACATTTCCCTGATACCAAAACCAGACAAGGACAACGCAAAAAAAGAAAACTACAGGCCAATATCACTGATGAACACTGATGCAAAAATCCTCAACAAAATACTAGCAAATTGAATACAACAATACATGAAAAGATCATACATCATGATCAAGTGGGATTTATTCCAGGGATGCAGGGATCGTTCAACATCTGCAAATCAATCAACGTGACACACCACATTAAAAAAATGAAGAATAAAAATCACATGATCATCTCAATAGATGTGGAGAAAGCATTTGACAAGATACAGCATCCATTTATGATAAAAACTCTGAATAAAATGGTTATAGAAGGAAAATACCCCAGCATAATAAAGGCCATAAGTGACAAACCCACAGCTAATATCATACTCAATGGAGAAAAACTAAAAGCTATCACTCTAAGAATAGGAAGCAGACAAGGATGCCTACTTTTCCATTCTTGTTTAACATAGTATTGGAAGTTCTAGTCAGAGCAATTAGGCAGGAAAAAGAAAAGGGATGAAAATTGGAAAGGAAGAAGTGAAACTGTCACTATTTGCAGAAGACATGATTTTATATATAGAAAACCATAAAGAATCCACTGAAAAACTTTTAGAAATAGTAAATGAATACAGTAAGATTGCAGGATACAAAATCAATATACAAAAATCAGTTGTGTTTCTATACACTAACAATGAAGTAGGAGAAAGAGAAATTAAGAATACAATCACATTTACAATTGCAACAAAAATAATAAAATACCTAGGAATATATTTAACCAAAGTGGTGAAAGACCTGTACACTGAAAAACTATAAAACATTGTTGAAAGAAATTGAAGAAGACATAAAGAAATGGAAAGACAATCTGTGCTCTTGGATTGGAAGAATTAACATAGTTAAAATGTCCATGCTTCCTAAAGCAATCTACAGATTCAATGCAATCCCTAACAAAGCTCCAACTATATTTTTCACAGAAATAGAACAAAGAATCCTAAAATGTATACGGAACAACAAAAGACTCCAAATAGCCAAAGGAATCTTGAGAAAAAGGAACAAAGCTAGAGGCATCACACTCCTTGATTTCAAAATATACTTGAAAGCTATAGAACTCAAAATAGCATGGTACTGACACAAAAACGCACACACATCAATGGAATAGAACCAAGAGCCCAGAAATAAACCCACACATCTATGGACAGTTAATTTTCAGGTGTACATCATTATATTTTGATTTCTTCATAGATTACATTGTGTTCACCACCCAAAGACTAATTACCATCCATCACCACACACATGTGTCCAGTCACCCCTTCTGCCCTCCTCCCTCCCCCCCTTCTTCTCTGATAACCACCAATCTAATCTCTGTATCTATGTATTTGGTGGTGGTTGTTTTTATCTTTTATTTATGAGTGAGATCATACAGTACTTGACTTAAAATACGTAGGTTATGGCTAAAACTGCTCTTAGAGGGAAATTCACAGCACTTCCCTAGTATATGTTATACTTGAAGTGTTTTACTTAAAAAAATGAATAGGAATGTACTTTTCTAGCACTATCTAGTAGATCCCAAGATGGGTATTCAGGAGTCCTGGATTACAATCCCAGTTCTAAACTAATGCTGAGTAATTGTCAAAGTAGAAGCTAAAGGACAAGCATCTTGGTGTAGCGAGAGAGTGCAGGACTGGGCGTCTGAGTGTCTAGTTCCAGTGCCAGGCCCTCTTTTAATTAGCTATATCAGTTTGTTGAATCAAATAATCTGTTAGGAGGTAAAGCCTGGGAGGTTTTGAGCTAATTTCGCTTGCAGATATTTATCGGGATATCAGAATAATTTTTTAAAATTTGATTTTGAGTACCTTTAGATTATGCACATATATCAGCAAACTACAGTCCCTACCACACTCTGTTACATAACAGCTCTGTTGCTAAAGACACGGTTTCCTAGCATGTGAATGCATTTGAATTTGCAACCTCCAGGCCATGTGATTTCTAAGGTCTTCTCTGGTTTTAATATTCTTTGTTTCCATGACTTGCATGCAATATTTTGGACAACCTTCTACTAAAAATTATTCATTGTTTATTTGAAATACAAATTCAACCAAGTGTGCCATGGTTTTATTTGCTAACTCTGGCACTTCTACCATCAATGCCAGTGACTTTATAAGATTCCACAATAATAATCTGCTCAGGAGGGACTGTTTTGAAGTTTGATATACTCTCTGGTAGACTGTTTGCAAAAACAGCCATAATTATTCCTTCCCTGTAGCCATACTATTTTGCAATATAACTTTGCAGCTCCTCCCATCAAGGGGTGGAGTCTATTTCCTCATTCTTTGACTATGATGAAACAGAACAAACCATACCAACTGAACCTCCTAGATGAGCCAGCTCCCAATTAATCTGGCAGATGGCTTCAGATGCATGAATGAGCCCAGCCAAGAACAGAACTGCCCAGCTGAGCCCAGACCAAATTGTCAGCTTGTAGACTGGTGAGCTAAATAAATGGTTATTACCTTAAGCCACTAAGGTTTGGGGTGGTTTGCTATATAGCAAAAGTTACCTGATATAGAACCAATTCTCAAATCCTAATAAAGGAGATGTGATAGTACTCTTTCTTTTAATGTTGTTGACATACAGCCTCAAAGATTTATGAAGCTGATACTCTAGCTCTCTCATATTGTACAATATTCAGCAAAATTCACGCATGGTATTAGCCTGTTTCTTTTCAGACTGATCTAAACACAAATGCCCAGATCTCACTTCACAAATTACCTCAGGTGAAGGTGGTGTTAAGAACCCTAAGTTTGAGTCCTGGTTCTCATCCCAAATTTGCCTGTCTACCCTCATCTTTATGAGGGAGTCACTACAGATGGGTTCCAAGTCTTTTTCTGAGATGGAACTACTTCTCATTTTCCCAGACCTTTGTGATCACTTAGGCAGATGTTGAGGATATGCTGGAAGTAAAGCCCCTAAGCAGGATGGCCAAGTAAGTTGAGGCTATTATGGTGTCTAGTTGGGAAAACTATCAATTAAAGCTTTATTATTTTGCTTTGGGATCACTACTTTAAAGCCCTTCCAGGGCTGTCTATTCCATATAGGGAGGATATGCAAATTCCCTAACATGTAGATGGGGCTCTCGGGGATCTGGTTTCCATCTGACTATCCAGGGTCATCTCCCACCACTTCCCGAGATGGATCCGAATCAGAAGCTTCTATGCACCATTACAGATCTTTCCAGCCTTGCCTGTCTTTTATTCTAATCACCATTACTACAACTAGTTCTACACAGTCTTTAACCAGCTTCAGTTAGGTGCAACTTGATATATGTCTTGTCTTGGGCCCATGCCAAGTGCCTATTCCCTCCTGTTTTTGATGTTGAGTCTTCTCCATTCATTCCTGGTTTGGGCCTCTGCAGAACCACTCAGCAGCCATACAAACGCAACCCAGAAATGAGGGAGGAGTGGGTAGTCAATGCTGAATGGGCACATATCTTTGGCCAATGAAGGATGGGAACCTATGCACAAACACTTCTCCTCTTCTCCATGTGGATGATGGCCATGAGACATATTTCAACATGGCTTCTCAGATGTTCCTACAAGATCAAACAACAAATTGGACACAGCAATGGCCAAGTCAGTGACACATCCTTGTATCAGCTCTCCCTCTTTTCTTGTTTTGCTGCCTGTGACCCACACTTCTGATCCTGAGGATCACATCTCCAAATACACAACCTGCTTACAAGCCTCTATCCTAGTCTTCACTTTCTTGGGAATCCCAGCTCATGGTATCCTACAGGCCAGTCAAGTAGAATCACTCACAGTTCCCTGAAGCTGCCATACTGCTCAACGGCTCCATATTTTGTACCTGTCATTCCTTCGTCCTCAAATGCTTCCTCACTCCCTGCCATTCTTCTTGGTGAACTCCCACTCATCCTTCAAGATGCTTCCAAGGAGAGCTAGCTGCCCTTTCTGTGTGGTTCCATCATCTCTAGGACTTAACACTTATTACTTTCCTTATAATTCTGGGGCAATTATTTGGTGTACAATGCACAGTAGGTACTCAGGAAATGTGGAATAAATCAAGATCTTAGGGACCCTGCACTATATAATACTGATGACTGCTCCCAGTTCGAAGATGTTTCATCTTATATGCATGAAGCTTCTAACACTGGTGGCTTTAACCAATAAACAAATGTTGTAATGGGGCCTTTACTTATCTATGCTTTAATTTTTGAATAGGTGATCATTGTCATATTGTGATCTGAGAGCCAAGACATCAGCGCACATACAGCTCAAGCCATGAGAGGCCAGGGGAACAGGAAGCTACTCTTTGAGGTTGAGGAAACATAAGTGTGCCAGGTGCAGCCCAGGAGTTGAACTTACAGCACTGGCTCTCTGAAACTAGAGACAGCTCAGAAAAAATGTAGATCCTTTCTGCTGGATGCATTTCTATGGGTGTCTAAAAATACCATCAGTTTGAACATATCCTTTCCAAGAGAAGACACTCCTCTTTGGTGTGAAGAGTGTTAGGGGTGAGATTATGCTGTTATGTGAAGAACTGTGATTTTTCACATATAAGCTGTCACAAGCCATGTGTGACATAACTGTTCCAGGTCATGTGTGGTTTCTTAGTATCACACAGGCTGGGAAACTCTGGTGAGGCAACGTGGACAGAATATGGCCATGAGAGCCTGACATTGCTGAGATCCAGTCCTTGCTATACCTGTTACTACTGTGTGGCTCTGGAAAGGCACTTAACTTCACTGAGCTCCAGTTTTCTCATCTGAACATGCCACTTTCACTTACTTTACAGGTTGTGGTAAGGATGTGTTTATGGACTGAATGTTTGTGTTCCCTCAAAATGTATATGTTGAAATTCTACCCCCGAAGGTGATGGTATTAGGAGGTGGGGCCTTTGGGAGGTGATTAAGTCATGAGGGCTGAGCTCTCATAAATGGGATTAGTACCCTTTTAAATGAGAACCCAGAGAACTCCCTTTGCCCCTTCTGCCATGCGAAGACACAGAGAGAAGACTGCTGTCTATGAACCAGGAAGCAGGCTCTCACCAGACACCGATTCTACTGGTGCCTTGATCTTGAACTTTGAAGCCTCCAGAACTGTGAGCAATGTTAGTTGTTTAAGCCACCCAGTCTTTGGTATTTTTATTATAGCAGCTCAAACTAAGACAGGTTGTAAAGGTCCTAGCACAGTGCCTGCACGTGGTAAATGTTCCATAACTGATCAATAGCTATTATTATTTCCCCAGTAAAACAATTGTTAAAGTAATTTTAAGAACAGAACTGAAACATCTTCAGCCAATGCTATATCTGTAGGTACCCTGGGCACAGAATAGCAAAATTTGCTGCCTTATCTGCATTCTTGTGCGTAGGAACATGAAGACACAACCTATAAAAGATTTTTTTTAGTTAGAAAATTGAAGAATGTCTTGAGAACTTTTCAAAAATTTGTATTGAAACAAAGAATGGAGAAGAAGGCAGACCCTAGAAGCAATTTACTGAAAAAAAATCAGAAGTCTCTGCGTTGTGCACCAGACAATTTCATTTAATGTATTTGCCTGGAATAAATATTGAGCACACTGACTTGTGGCATTATAATTTTTGCTATGAAGTTTTACCCCAGCCAGCTTCAAAGTTTTCAAAGAGACAAAGCAAAACACAATCATATAGTTTTCTTTGAACAAAGTCATACCAAGTTAACTAATGTGTGCTCCAATAAACCAGGAAATATGCAAATAAAAGAGCAAAATTATGAGCAATGGAATATTTGCTGCATGTGCTTTTGATAGATTTTCACAGATTTTGTGTGTACGGGGAGGAGGCAGACTAGGGCCTACAAGTTCAAGTTATTTTAGCATAAAGATGCAAGGAGCAGGACAAAGGTTAGCTGGTCAGCCATCTTATGTAACAGGAGTTTACCCTGCTCCTTCCGTGGTTAGCACTCTGCCTAACTCCAGGGAGGGATTCTGTTACGGGTTGAATTGTGTCCTTCCCAAATTCACATTAAAGCTCTCACCCCAGTACCTCAGAGTGTGACTGTGTTTGGAGGCAGGGCCTTTAAAGAGGTGATTAAGTTCAAATGTGGTTAGGGTGGGCTCTAATCCAATATGACTGGTGTCCTTATAAGAAGAGATCAAGGGCCGGCCCAGTGGCACAGTGGTTAAGTTCACACGTTCTGCTTCAGTGGCCCGGGGTTCGCCGGTTCGGATCCCAGATGCAGACCTATGCACTGCTTGTCAAGCCATGCTGTGGGAGGCATCCCACATATAAATTAGAGGAAGATGGGCACAGATGTTAGCTCAGGGCCAGTCCTCCTCAGCAAAAAGAGGAGGATTGGCGGCAGATGTTAGCTCAGGGCTAATCTTCCTCAAAAACAAAGAAAAAGGAAGAGATTAAGACACAGACAACACAGACTGAGGGACAGACCACGTGAAGACACAGAGAGAAGGTGGCCATCTGCAAGCCAAGCAGAGAAGCCTCAGAGTAAAATCAATCCTGTTGACACCTTGATCTTGAACCTCTGGTCTCCAGAACTCTGAGAAAATAAATTTCTGTTGTTTAAGCTGCCCAGCCTGTGGTATTTTGTCATGGCAAATTCTGTGCCATGGCCTAGCAAACTAATACTGAGTCCAAAGGCATGCCCCTCAAGTTATTTATAAGCTAGCGGAGAAGATTAAATGGATATGAACATAGAAAGATGAAGTAGACTAGACTAGCATAGGAGTGACAGAGGTAGCAGCAATGGCCACTGCCACCGATGATAAGAAAGCCAAGGAAGGAGAGGTCATGGAGGGGAAGGGACATTTTTGTTGAGTCTCTACTTCCTACAACTGCTGTGACAGTGGCATCAATATAATATCTTCATAATTACTGGCCACTCCTTTCAGTCTCCTTCGCTGGTTCTTCCTCCTCTCTCTGACCTCTTAATTTTGGAGTTCCCCAAGGCTCAGCCCTTCATCCACTTCTGGGTCTACAAGCACTCCCTTGAAGATCTCATCCAGTCACAAGGGTTTAAATACACTCCATATGCCAACAACTTTCAGCTAAGCATCTTTCCTGAACTCCAGACTTCCTACTTGACACCTCCACTTCAATATCTACTAGGTATTTCAAATCGAACATATTTAAAACCGAGTTCCTGATCTTCCCAACAAACCTATGCACTCAATCTTTTCTAGTTAGTTGTTGACAACTCCATTTTTCAGTTGCTCAGGTCAAAATCATTGAAACCATCCTTGACTCCTCTCTTTCTCTTATACCCATATCTAATCCATCAAGAAATGCTGTAGGATCCACTTTCAAAATATATCTAGAATTTGACCACTTCTCTCTACCTCCTTTGGTACTATCCTGATCCTATCCACTGCCATTGGTAGATCCACCATCATTGTAAATTCACCATCATAGGTCACCTGGATTATTTGTATTATCCTCCTATCTGGGCTCTCTGATTTCACTCTTGCTGCACATCCACCCCCAGCGTTTTCTCAACACAGCAGTCAGAGTGATCCTTTCAAAGCCAGGTTAGATCACTTCTCTCCTAAACTCAACACTCTCCAGTGTCCTCCATTCAAGCAAAGTAAAATCCAAAGTCCTTCTAATTAACGACAAGGTCCTCCAGGGTCTGGCCTACCATTATTTCTCTGACTTCTCTAGAGAGAGCTAGAGTACTGTCTCTCTGGCTGACTCTGCTTGGCTAAACCAGCTTTCTGGCCATTCCTGGGACACATTGAGCATGCTTCTACTTGAAGAGCTTTGCCCTGGCTGTTTCCTCCACTTGGAACACTTCCCAGACATACCCTTGGCTAGCTACCTCAGCTCCTTCAAGGTTATCTTCTCAATGAGTTCTACTGTGACTTTCCTATTCAGATTAGCTAACTTCCCCCTATCCTCCTCCCAATTCCGAAGCGCCCTTGCCCCACTCCATTTTTTTCTGCAGCAATTATCACCTTTTAACATACTACATAATTTATAACTAAGTGTAGCGTTTATTATCTGTCTCCAACTACTAAAATAGAAGTTCCACGAGGGCAAATAATTGTTTTGTCTGTTTTGTTTATCTGTCTTTCCCAAGTACCTAAATGGTGGCTGGCATGCAGTAGGCAGTGAGTAAATATTTGTTGAATGAAGGAACAGATGAATAATAGGCCATTAATTGAGTACTTATTATATACCAGGTCCTATACTATGTTCCATATATCACCTCATTTAAATGTCACCACAATCTATAAAATAGCTATTAATTATTCCTACTATACAAACAAGGAAAATGAGATGGAGAGAAGTTGAAAAGTCAACCTGAGACTCAATTTAGGCAGTCTAATCCCAAAGCTCTCAGTTTTTAAACTCAACCGTCCTTTGAAGTAGGTAAAAGGTAAGCAGCTATAATTATTCTCATTTTCTGGATGACATAACTGAGACTTGGAGATTTTAAGTAACTTTCTCAAAGTCTCATACCTAGTGAGTGGGGAATCTTGACTCCAAAATTCAGGGATCTGTTATAACCCCGGCCCGGTGACCCTCCTTGCCCTTTTCAGAGACTCCCTCCACTGCTTACTATTTTTGCTTTGCCTGCTGTTCCATGTTCAAGACATTCCACAGCCTGTTACCCAGAAAATTCCCTGTGGTAGACCACCACAGCATAGCCCTCTTTGAGGGTACCTCTTCTCAGCTCTGTTATTGCTAGCCCTCTTGGTGTCCCCGAGAAATGGAGGAAAAGCTATCAAACCTCTCCCCAGAAAAATGTACCTACGTACAACATCATGATTAAAATGGACTCCAGCAAAAGCTGATTCATTCTTGACTGTTCTCTATTCCTCTTGTAATAAAAGGGTACCTCCCCACTATCCCATTTTCTAGGAGTCTTGCTAAATAAATGGTTAGTTATTCTTACATGCATCAGTGAAGGCTTATAGATTCATTTATTCATTCCATAGACATTTTGGAGGATCTATAGTGTACAAGGTACAATATTAAGCCCTGTGGGGATTCAAAAGCAAGTTTGATAGTACCTTGCCCTCAAGGCATTGCCAATCAGAGCCAATGAGACTCAATTTTTGTATTTTTGTTTGAGTTATCTCTTTCCACTAGACTTAGTATTAAAAGGCGTAGCTGCTGCAGTCATACTGCTACCATGAGAGGAGAGCCTGTTTAAGATTGGAGCCAATCCAGAAAAATCAGAGCAGAGAGGCGGACAGAGAGAGAGAATCTAAGACTCGCTCCTGGTGACATAGTTGTATCCTCTGCATCAAGTTGTGCCTGAAGTTAGCCCTAAAATGGATTTTGTCTGTTAGAAAGGATGATAAACTATTCCCAACCAAAATAGTCTTAACATATACTTAGCATATACAAAGTCTTTCTCATTATCTTTTTAACTTCCTGGTCTTCCAGATACAGCCTCATATACTCTTAGAGCTCCATTAGAATCTTCTACTTAGTGCTGGCAGTAGGAATCTGGTCCACTTTACGATCAATGCTGAATCTCTTCAACATCATCCCTTACTGAAGTAACACTGTCCCAGAATCTGCTGAAGCAGCAGGAAGGAAAGAGAGGTCAGTGGGAGGACCAAGCTGCACATCTTCTTCTTAGTCAGGCAAGAGTGCATTGGTATCGGAGGCCAGATGGATACCGAGTGGGAGGGTAGCTGGAACCAAGTGTCCTTGAAAGGACTCAAGCCAAGATTGACAGGTGGAACCCAGGCAGAAAATCTAGGTAGGTTGTACCTCTGAAGAGTTAAGTGCTAAGGGAAGAACAGGAGGTCACAGGATATTAGCCAGAGAGTACATTGCCAGAAATGGTAAAATGCAGCAGTTCCCAAAAAAGTCAATATTTAGATATCTGTCATAACAGAGGACATTCAGTAGCCAAGAGAGAATTGAAAATAGCACCAAATATTTTAAAAGTTCCTTTCTTTTCATCCCTCGTCCATTCACCCTGACTAAAAGATCATGAAAATGAAGGGTAAGGGAGGGAGTGAAACAAAACAAACGAAAGAACAGAGAGTTTCCCCAAAGCTATGAGTTAGGCCCAAGCTGAGGGAAAGAGAGATGATTTGATTGAATGAGAAACTGAAGTTTTGATCTGAATTGGCCTTTTTAACATCCATGAATACGTGATTGCTCTCATACCTCAACAGGACTGGGAAGCTATGGGATCGGCCAGGGGCTGGAGATGGGAGAATCCTTTAGGGTAAGTTTGAAGAGAGTGTTGGAAAGAAAAAATAAAGCTATTTCTGATTGCACCCTACCAAGTTTAGCCAACTAGAAAACAGGTTAGGCTGTAGGTTGCTCTGTGGTGTTATTCCATAGACCTGTCTTGAGGTAGGCCACAAGAGACAGTACTATTCAAGTTACCTCTGCACTTACTATCATAACGCCTTCTCTCTAAGGGCCCTTTAGGAAGTATCTCTCTGAGCCTAGCATCAGGGGTAGTTCTGCTTCTTTGGATCAAATACTGTGCTTCTATCCAACTGGCACACTAAGTGAAACTGAGTGTCGGTGAGAAAGGCCTGTTCCGCAGGGAGTAATTTATCACTGACGCTGTTTACAATTGCTGACACAATTGTAATGAGATGTGGTGATAATGAGAAGGAGATCAACTTTTAGTCTGTTTTATTGTAGTTTATACATTTTCTACAGAAAATGTACCCCATTATTTCCTATACCCCTTGGTGGACTGCTTCACCTGTTTTTATCCTAAGGACACTATGACTCATATTTTGCAGGTGAGTTTTCCATCTTTGTTTCAGCTCCTGGAAAGCATAGAGTCAAACTTGTACATCTCCTCCCCTGTCTGCCAGCACATTTTCTATACTACGCTCAGTCCTGGCTCCAGTTTAGATCACCACATTTCTTTTTCTTCACTTTTGTCCCTTTGTCTTTTATTTTTAACCTACTTCTAATTAAATTATCTTTGTGTGCATATCTTTATAAGCCCATTTAAATCCTCTTTGCCGCAACATACATAAGCTATGCAATAAACAGAAAGAATAATTTTAAGTGCACATATTGAATTATCTATCCCATGTGTGAGGAATCACATGTGTAGTTCATTCTAGACACAAGACATAAATTTGCACATTTCAAAATGCAATAAACAATCCCTAGAATGTTATTTTAGAAGGTTTCCATAGGAAACAGCACCATGTGGCATAACTCACCTACCCCAGTAGTGTGATCTCCCTTGGGTCCTGTGTAGGAGGTGGGAGTTTCTCCCCTCCTCCTGTGCCAGCTGCTCCGGTTTCTTCTCTCCTGAGTAAACGCACATTCATCTTGTTCAAAAGTACACTCTCCAGGTGGAGGTGGCAGTCTCTCTGTAAGGAAACAGGAGGAGTTGCAATTTCCAAGGCACTTTCAATGAATATGTATCCATGGCTCGTTGGCAGCCCACTCGGCATGTATGAGCGTCATCTGGCCATATGCCATGCACATGGAGAGGCAGTCCCCTCCCTGGCAGCCCACCTATGCCAAGCTCTGGCCTCCAGCCAGACTCTGGACTCCACCATGGGTCCTGCCACAGAGGCAGAGAACAATCAGATATCTAGATCCAAAAGTATTGGGATATTTTCAGAAAGAAGCCTTCTCTGACTCGTGAATGTATTTGTGTTCACAAGCTTACAAAGCTCTGAAAATTGAAGGTATATTGTCTTTATAGAAATATGGAAAATAATAAAATTGCATAACGCAGGAGCTTTCTTCAGAAATCCTGGATGAGCGAAGGGAATCCTCAGAACAACACTATAGTTGTTTGGAGGAAGGGGAGAAGAGGGGAGAACTAAATGTGCTTCTGGAGATAGAGCTTAAATGTGTGCAGCAAATTACTTCATTTTTCTGTGCCTCAAGATTCTTATCTGTAACGCGGGAATATTAATGGTATCCACCCCATGGGGTTATGAGGACTAAATGAGACGTGTACGGAAAGTATTTAGAACACAAAGTTCTCAATATATATTAGAACTTGGTATTTTGCTACCTGGAGGCTTAATTTCCATTTCCAAAAAAAGAGAATGTTTATATCTTTGGATGCTATCTTCGATAACTTGGTACTCATTATTATTAGAAAGGTGCCACTCTAAACTTACTGGGGACTTCTTTGGCTGAACTTGGTTGTATCTCCCTACATTTAGAGTCTTAGCAAATTTCTCTAATAAACAGCCTGTCATTTACCTGTCTTGCATGACAGTTAGTTTACTTTGTTTTATTTTACATAGAGTACAAGCTCATGAAGCCTCATTCTCTTTCTATGCCTTGAGAGTAGAGATTTTTATCTCATTCTTCTTTGTGTTGTCCTTGCAGTGCCTCACGAATCAAGGGACTGAAAACAAATTGTCTTTTAATTAAATAAACATGGAGATTATTCTCCAGTGCCAGATTGATATCACAGTTGGCCTCTTAAAGAAAGTGATACCCCATGATTTAGGATGCAGTGGCAATTAGCAGATAGAGACCAATGATCTGGGTTGAGGTATGCACCATTTTCTCATTACACATAATGTCCAACACACAGCCACCATATTTAATTTGTCACTATTATCAATGCTTGGCCCATTGTTCCACTGTCATTTAACTCACTTAGAAAATATTTATTCTATTACCACTTGAAAATCATATGTTTAGTATAGCGTTTGTATAATAATAGTTTCATTGATATTGCTGGAAAACTTGCACTTGTGTAAGACAACAACAATAATAACAATAGTAATTATAATAGAAAGTATTTGTTTTTAAAGCACTGTTTTGTACCAGGTCCTATGCTAGAGAATTTATAGGTATTATGCCCAGTATTTAGGTAGGTATTACTACCTCTCTTATAGATGAGGATACAGGGGTCAAGTCATACGTATAAAGTCACACACTGCATTCGAGTCATCATTTCTAAATTCCAAAACTTACTATACAGCTCTGTAGAGAGACATTTCTGGCAAGAAAAGCAAAGGATAAACTAGCACAGATTAAATGTATGTGATATGTTCTTAGAGAAACAAGGTGTGCCACATACAGCCCAGGGAGACAAGAGAGCTGAAATGATGGCTCTTACCTGGAGACCAGCAGCTTCCCAATTCTACTGTAATGTCATCCAGGGCTACAAGTCCACAGTCCCAAAAACTTTTGCATAGGCTCATGAAAACCACCTGCAATTCAGAAAAGTAAAACTGTGAATTATGTTAACCTAAAATTGGAAGCTCTTACCTGAAATTTACTTAAGCACAATAAACAGGCATAAGCATACTATAGACACCTCTTCGCTGTCCATAAGAACTACAGATCACAGTGGTGTGAGCAATGGTTAACCATTTAGATATGACCCCAGGATTACTTCTATTATTTTCTTAAGCAGAGTCAGGCTCATAATGATATATTGTGTATACTAATGCTGAAATCAGTTTGCATTCTTTAAAGAATTGAAAGAGGAAAGCGAGAAGTTAACTGGGTGGCAGAGGAAAATCCATCAGGTTTTAAATATTTTCCCCAGATAATTCACAAAGTGCATACAGAGTTGACAGTATTCTAAGCGTTGTTACAAACATTTCCAGTACAAACACTATTGATTTTTTGGAAATAACTTTCTGGCCATGTGCTTCATTCATATTGTGAACAAATTCCCAGTGATTTGCCATCTGGAAACTTGTGTTCCATTTCCAAAGAAAAGATCTATGTCACTGGATGGTAACACTAATAAACGCCCTAAACACAGTCATTTTATCAGGCCAAACATTTTTACTGTTGTATGTGAAGGAAACAAATCCATACCATAAATTATTAAATTCACTGTGCTAGAGAGAGAGAGGAAAGGCTTAGACTTCTTTCCATTAGGCCAATTTTAAAGTCTCCTTTTCATACACAGGAGGAGCAAACAGCACTTTTCAAAGCATTTCTATTAGATTTTCACTGTACTTCGCAGTTTCCAAAGCTGCTTCACACGTATAACCTGACGTTTAATGAGCACGAGGTGACTCACTCCGTGTTCAATCCTTGAATATAAATCTTAATTCAAACAAAGACAAAGAGATGTTACAGACACTAAATCCTAAATGATGAATAATGAGAACATTCAATTGCTTCAGGTTCATATTCAGTACGTTATATCTCTAATTTACCCGTGCTATGGGTAGAATCCCTTTGCTCTTTGATGATCAGAGCCAACAGAATATAGAATTCAGTTTAAAAGAAATTTTAAAATCACAAGACAGTTTATCACTATGCAAAATATAAAATGTCTTAAGCCAATATCTTCAGGATAATTACTAATTGTAAAATATGTGGAAGTTTCCTTGGACTGTACTCATATTGCTTTAAATTATAAAAAGGATAGTTTGGAGATGTAACAATAAATAACTATATATATTTACAAGGAACAAGATAAAAAGGAGTGTTTTTTTTTAACCTCTGTTAATTTTCTCATCTTGTTAAACCATCTTTTTCCAATCTTTTTTTAAACCATCTGTTAATAAATTCTAGAAATTCTAGAGATTATCTGAATACGTACAATATTTTACTTGCAGGATTTATGCCTGGGAACTTATTCCCCATTTGAAAAGCAAAGGTCTATGTCATCAGCCCTGCGTGCAGGTACATTTTATCAGCAATTTTTATTGTTACATGGGAAGGAAGAGTAATCTGCCTCATAACTTAGTGAATTAATTACGCTGCAGAGAGAAAAGTCTTGACTTTCTTTCGTCTTGGCAGCTTTAAAGTCTATTATTCACATGAATAGTGAAAAAAGTACTTTTCCAAAATGAATCTGTGGTAGTGAAATGATTCACCATGTAAACCATTACCCGAATAAGACTCAAACACTTGGTGTGTAAATGTATTCTAAGGAAGAGGAATAACATGCTTTCATATGTTTACTACAGCATTATACTATGATGACCATAAAACCAAGCAAGCAAGTAAGCAAACAAATGAAACAACCCAAAGTTTCGAAAATAGAGGAAATAAACAAACTATGGTACCACAATCTAAGAAACAGGCAATCATTAGCTCTAATACCTTGTGAATATTATTTAGTAGTACAGAAATATATTCCTCTCACAATGTTAAGTAAAAAAAACCTGGTTATAATAGATACAATAAAAATGAAACAAAATAAGATAAATTATATCCAACTCACCTAAAAATACATAGAAGAAACCTTGAAAATTTACCAAATTCATAACAATTATATTAGGCTCATGAGATTATGGGTAGTAAACAGAATTTCCCCTTATTTTCTAAATATTCTTTAATTTTGTTATATTTAGAATTGAGAAAAAAAGAAAAAGGAATGAAGATATCTATAACTAAGATGAGGAATAATGAGTTAGTATTTCCTAGATTGACATTGTTTATTATAGTGGCCACGAGGACATGTGGCTATTTAAATTGAGTAAAATTAGAAATTCATTTCTTTAGGATAAATTAGCCATTTGCACTAGCCACATTTCAAGTTCTCAATAGCCACAGATAGCTAGTGGTCAAGTGAATTGGACATAGTAGATATATAACATTACCTTGTTGCAAAAAGTTCCATTGGCTAGAATTTCCTGTCTCTTTTTGGGCATTCCAAACAATTTGTGAACTGCCACAGTGGGTTAAGCGAAACGCTAAAGACGTTCCCAACAACAGTAGGCCATTAGATTGTTCCTATCTTAGAACTCTTTCCATACTTAGAATACTAGCCAGACCATATGTTGTTCTGTCTGACAAAAGACCCACAAAGTCAGCCAGCTATAGACTACATTCGAACCATGGCCTCAAACCTCAAATCTGTTTGTCAGTTGTCTCTTGGCATTCCAACACACAAAAGAAACATGATGAGATCAGCTTGTTTGGTCTAACACATTGGATTTTCCACTCTGCTATTAATAATGCTTATATTGTCAGCTTCTATTCTTGTGCCACCATCTTACATTTTGAGGGCTACTTGAGGTGGAGAGGTTATGTTAAGGTAGCTGGTGACCGGGAAAGCTAACGAGGCCTGGTTGACACAGAGCAAAAGGAAAGCCAAACATCTTGGTCTGTCTTAAGAACCCTGCCTGGGTCCAGTTAAGAATGTGACAAGAAGGGAATTGGACATAGTCTAAATTCTTGAGGGGATTAGCCTCTTGTTTATTTATAGATCTTATTTTAAAAGAGAGTTTATTTCACTTTAAGCAGTATTTACAGGCAAGTGGCCTATCTCTATAAACTGAAAAAATTCTTAGGCAACTTGAACGTATCTTAGTATCTATTTGAGAGGGGAGGAGATGAGGGGCAAAGTCAAAAACATCCCTCGAAGGTGCTCCTGATTTTATGTAAGTCTCTGAAGAGTGAGGGGCAAATTGGATTTGTGTAAATCAACTTGTTTCAGCGCTTTAAAAGGGGCAGGTCCTGAGGTACTGGCAATACTTAAAAACTTTTGTTTTGACAGACAGTATTCATTGTTAAGGAAACTTACCTAGGCTAACTTTGGAAACACAAAGAGGCAGTGAATGGAGAGCTATATAAACATATTTGCAAACAAATCATTTTAAACATAGTCAAGTAAGGATCAACAACATCACTTACTTTTTATTGTACTAAAAATAGACTGCGCAGGCTCATTACCTACAGCAGAGTGTTCCAGTCTTAGCACTATTGATACCTTGGGCTGGATAATTCTTTATCATGGGGACTGCCCTGTGCACTGCAGGATATTAAACAGAAACCTGGTCTCTACCCACTAGATATCAATATCATCCCCAAGTCATGACAATCAAAAATGTCTCCAGAGATCGCCAAATGTCCCTTGTGAAGGAGAGGCAAAATATCCTCTGGCTGAGAACCACTGGTCAAGGGTGGGAGAAGACTGCCGTGTGGATTAGAAAACCCCACTGACTAAATTCCTATTATGTGTAGCGCCTGTGCTAGGCACTTTCCGATTTGTTACCTCATTTTTGGATTCACTGTCAATTTCAACCTATTTGTTCTCCCCAGTCAGAAGAGGACAGTTTCCATTTTAAATGCGGACTAGATCGAGTTAGTTTTCTCTTCCTGTGCACATCCCTGGGTGGTGGTTCTAACAAGCAATGAAATATCCTCCAGCTCTGGAAACAAAAGACAGAGGAGCAAAAAAACAAGGGAGATGGACTAACACTCAAGCTGAATAACCATCCCCGAGATGATCAGGGCTTTACTGTTCCAATTTCCTGCTTCAGAAAACTGCAAATTGTCAAAGGCAATCAAATCTCCTCTTTGTTTTCATTTTTCTGCCTTTCCAAAAAGAATGATCCACTCCCTCAAAACAACACAATGACAGGCAGCAGATCCTAAAGGTAACTGAGCAAACTTTCCTCATAGCATATAATTTAAACTCTCTTCTAAAGTTTTGTGGGGAGGGGATGGGACAGGGAGGGGAGCGGGTCTGGATAGAAATCCAGCCATAAGTTGTGTTATCAGAGGGGCCAGGCTGCCCTAAGGCCTGGAAAAGCCCATAAAATTCCTGGTTAAAACACCCAAAAAGAAAAAGTAGAGAAATAAATATGTCAGGACCTATTTTCCAAAATCAAATCAGGTTGGATTTTTAAAAGAATTAGGGTTACTGATTTTAACTTTGTGAACTGTCTTAGTTTAAGGGCTACCCAACACAATGAATAGGATTTTGCTGAGGGAGAGAGGAAACCAATCCGTGCAGGGAACTGTGGTATATGCAACCACAAACCTTTGCTTGCAGTTAAAAAGGATTGTATGAAAGAGCTAAACACTGGCTGAACTGACTGATTTTTCACTGTCTTTCAAAGCAGTTTCCATGGCCTCCTGGATAGACAGTTGGCTAGGTTGTTGGGTTAATCCACCATCTAATTTACCAATGGAATAGCCCCACTTTGACCTATAATTAGTATGTGAATGATAGTTTCCATAAATGGCCCTCTATTTTCACATAGAAACATTTCAATCCTATGCCAACAATACCATAAATTACCCATGTTCACAAAATGAACCTAGAAAAGTTCTTGTTATAAGCGGTGGACCTCAACAATTTACCAGAGGGTTTGATTCTGGGTTAAATTTAACTTTTCTTCTGATGAGGTTAAAATCCTTTGAAATCATTTGTGCAGATAAATTTGGATATGGTGACTACAGAGTTGGTGGAATAATTATTCACAAAACTACTATAATCCAGTCAGTGAAATTCCAGAGCCCTTCATTAAGATGCTATTGACGTAATTGCAGGATATACTATATAATGCAATTGCATTCATTTAACTGTTTGATAATAAGTTGCAATAATTTTTAAAATACAAAAACATAAAGCAAAACAAAACAAAAATTCCAATATTAAAACATTTGGCCAAAGGGGTGGAATTTTCACAGATCCCTAAAGACAGGCCGAGTGGAGCTTTATCTAGAAGAATGAATATAAGACTTAAGCATTTTTAGAATCCCAGCCATGTTTTGAGAAATAGTCACTAAATTGTAAGAGCATGCCTCCTGCACTTACTATATTTGGTCTTCAGCTCTCACAAAAGGCAGAATGACCATGTGTTTTTAAATAAGTCTTTAGCTGACCAACACTTTTTTTTCTTAAAAGACCCATCTGTTTTGTTTTTTCTTTTTTTAAAGACTCATCTGATTTAATTCAACTTTTGGCTTTGACAAGCAACAAAGATTGAGCAGCTTCCAGCCTTTCCCAGCATGAGTCTTTCTGTTCATAGGAGCCTTCCGTTCTGGGGTAAAGGGCACGCTGTGGTAGACTTGCAGATTTACAGCCAAATTTTTTCATTGCTATTTTGGTGGTAAATACCCAGATCTCTCAGCTCGTTGATTTCAGAAATCTGCATTATTTTCAGGTCTTTTGGTCACTGAAAAGGGAGAGGAGATTCCAGAAGAGACCTCACAATCAGTCATTTTTGAGGAAAAGGTCCAGAGACCCTGTGATGTAAGCTCAAGGTCACACAAGAGCCGGCTGCAGCCCCAGGCATGAAACATCACACTGAATCTCTGACAGAGCATATTCCGTTATACCAACCCGCTCATTTTCTCCTTTTTGCTTTAGGTATTTAAAAATATGATTCTGAGTGGCATGATCTTCAAACTCCCCAATTAATAGAAGTGGACCAAACACATCTTTGACCCATGTTTACAACCAGCTTCCTGTCATTTTGCCTTATGTCTGTTTATAAAGAGTTTTTGGTCCTTTGGCACCAGAACCTGAATCTGACATAAATCACGGCTGAATTTGAGGACCGGTGAATGCTGAAAGCTCTCCTCTCAGTTAGTAACCTCTCCTCCGCACAGCAGCCGTTCCCTCATCTCACTGCATCCTTCTCCTCCTCAGCTGATGACTTTACATCCCACTCCACACGGAGAATTTAGGCCCATAGGAAAGAATCCTTCCAACTCTCCACATCCACACCTACACTCTCATCTTTGCACCTTATATTTGCACCCATTCTCACTTTCTTTCCTTTGTTTGGGAGCAAGGCCTGTCTGACTCCAAAGTTCATGCTCTTCTCATTGTGGGACACAGATGCCTAACCCTGCAGAGTTAATATCGAGGATCTAAATGGAAAATAAATTTGAAAAGCCTTTGAAAAAATGAACATCAGACAAGGGTAAGATGGTATCATTTTTAGTGTTTTAGAGTCTAATTCCACAGCCTAATAATGAAGATAGAATTATATATAATTATCCCATAAACGTTTCATCATCACTGAAGGAAATTAGGTGTGAATGCCTTCCTATTTTTATTTGCTCTCCTCAGTGGGCAGGTGGTCTGAAAAAAACAATGCCAGGTGGACATACAATGTGGTTTATCTCTGGCCCACCTCCCATAGGGAGGATCCTTGGTCAAACACTTCCCTGATTAATGTAACGTAATGACCAATTTAATTGTCATGTCCAAGGATGGACTATCATAATACGGAGCTGTTATTGGGGTTCACTTGGATGGAGATATAAAAATCTCAGTCCTACCAGAAGACATGCAGAATGCAATCAACAAACAGCAAGAAAAGGAAGAATTTAGTCAAGGCCCTCAAGGCCCACCCCTGCTCTGGATGAACTCCTCCTGGATCAGGAGAAGACAGCAAACACTCTAGCCATGCCCTGCTAATACGCAAACAGGAACACTGACTTGGCTAGACTCATGTCTGAGACATAGAGACAGTTGTTGGCCTTATTTTCCTTGATTCCCAAGACAAAGTGTAGATCCTTGACCTGAGGAAGAGCTGTGACTTAAAGCTTACAAAACACTACCCCCTTTTTAGCTATGTCACAACTTATTTAACCAACCCTTACTGATAGCTAATTGAGGAGTTTCCAATCTCTCAATATGACAAACTTTGAGGTGATGAATATTGGTACTAAATCTTTGTACATAACCATGTTTATTTCCTTATGATAAATCCCCAGAAATAGAATTCTTATGTCAAAAGGTATGCATGTTTGGGGGCTTTCTTTTGGATACATGTAATTGAGTTGTCATCTAGAATATATCAATTTTTCCTCACATTAGAACTTATGAGAATCCTTATTTCCTTGCATCCTCACCTCTTTAGGGTAATTTTTAATATATATATGTTATATATATATATATTCGTCTATATAACTCTATATGTATATATACATATACATATTTTTTGGTTTAAAATGAAAGATTTATTTTCTTAATTGATAAACTGAACAATACAAATAGTATACTTTATGAACACAGCTATTAATACAAACATCACACAACAGAGTATTATACTTTTAAAGTATTTTTATCCATTTGAGAGACAAATGTGCTATTTTATTATTTTTAGAATTTGTTTGATTATAAATGAGGTTAGATATATTTGTGCATTATTTTCCAACAGTATTTCCCTTTTTTGACTTGCCTGTCTATAGCCATTGCCCACTTTCCTATTGCTTAATTTGTCTTTTGCTTATTGATTTATTAGAGTAAATATATGCTAAATGTATTAAGAGTTTGTCATATATGTTGTGAACTTTTTTTCTGACTCGGGATTTGCCTTTCAGATATGTTTATTAGGCAATCCTTATCTGGAGAATGAAACTAAGGGAGAACCAAATGTCCTGGTTTGAAGACTGAGATGAAATAAGTGGGCCACAATAGTGATGCATCCTTGAGCCTTGTCTAGATACACATGTAACCTGACATTGTACAGAAAACAGAGGCTCATGGCCCATCAGTGGTGTGATGGGAGATGTCATAGGGAAGTGGCTTGTGGACCATCTAGAGGGAGACTTCTCCTGGAGGTGAGTACCGGAAAGACAGAGCAGAAAATACCCAGAGAATGTCATACAAGAGAGGAAGAAAAAGATGGAGATATCTATCCAAAAGGAAATAAAATATTCTTCCCCAGGTGAAAGTAGAGAGCCTTTATTAACGTGTGACTAGTCAATTTACAAGTAAGAGAATTAAGCTTATAGCCACAGAGGCCAGCAAATATTAGTCTGTCTATGAGCTCAGAAAGCCAGAAGATCCCCAGAGAATCTCAATGTGAGCATCAAAAAATAATGTTGCATCATCCAAAAACACTCAGGAAAAGATTCCTTAAAAATGCAGCCATTGTAAGACAGTGAAATACAAAATTAGGAATTTGGAAGTGTGGAGAGATGTAGTGTTTTCAGATTCCTAGACAATCCTCAGAATACATTTGCCTAATAAAGCTTATTAATAAAACTATGGGGAAAGAATGTCTATTCTGTCTTTTCAGATATCTCCGTGGTGCTAGGAGGACAAGTGTAGTAATCCAGCAATATTCCATGAAATTCATTCCTCAGAAAAGTCATGAAAGAATGCACTGACATAAACGCTACACTCGTGTAAGCAACTACGAGTTGTACAAATCAGCCTTTCTAGTCATTTCCCTATAAGCTGACATGAAATGCAGAAGCCCTCAACAAAGACCTGAAAGGAAATGAAAGAGAAGGAAAATAAGAGTAACCCAACCCTGCCCTTTTCATATTTATAGCAATTTAGAATTCCTGGACTGACAACTGGCACAGTCTAGCTTGAAAAACTCAAGAGTAGGGGCCTTGTCCATACTTAGCCTCTCTATCCAATTTCACATTAAAACTTATTCTACTTGAAAGTATAATTTTCCCTGCTCTGTGTACAGAACCACCCTAATCTGTTCTATAATGTGTTGATCATCTTGTCAATAATTAACAATCTTGTTATTTCTACTTTGCACTCAGCTGTCCTGCTTTAATTATGCTGGGACATCAATATCCTGGAGCAGCCATTTTCCAATGTTCTCAGACATCATGAAATGTGACAGGAAATTTATCTACCTTGTCTACACACTGGTTTTCTGATTCCTTAATCCCTTTATAGCAGAATGTCTTGTTATTAAATAGGCACTTATTTATAAATCTCTCCAGAAACATCCTAGACTTGCTCTTCTATTTGAGCGAACTTCTAAGTATTGCCTTAAACAATTTCAGAACCCTAGATATTTTACATTTAGAAGCATTTTCATTATTAAAGGGCAAAGTTAAAAGGAAGATTTTAAAACGAGAAATCCAAATCACAGACTTAAATTTTACTAATTCTTTTACTAAAAGGAAAAGAATATTATGAGAAGAAATAAAGAAATAGAGAAAGCTATGCATAAGAATTGTGCTGCACAATATTAAAACACAGTTCCTGCCATTAAGACGTCTAAAATATAATAAGAGATAGAAGAGACTTAGTGGTCATCTTAAAACATGTCCTATTTCATAGAGAGGTGGCATGACATTCTGATTTACATAGTTAATGCCAGAATCTGGACTTGAAGCCAAGTCTTCTCATTCCTGACCTAGGATCTTTTATTATACAAATCTCATTCCAACAAGTAAAACACAAGTTCATGACTTGTAAAAGGTTCAAAGAGGAAGGGACACTTGAGAAGGACTTTGAGAGAGGTGAAGGGTTTTCCCAGGCATGATGATTCCTGCAGCAAGATCAACGGGATAAACCCTTTGAGGAAGCATGGTGGGAGGAAGGCAGAGGTCAGAAGGTGAGGATTTGAGGAATGAGAAACTGCACCAGGGCACAGAGTGTGATTGAAGACGCATTTTTCAAGAGGCCTGAAGACTAAAGGAATGGGGTAGGGTGACAGCTTAAACGAGTGAAAAGGTGAAAGGAAGGTTTGTTGTTTATTTGTGTGACCAAAATATGATGGCAGTGTGCAGAGGACTAATGAGGATTGAAGATTCATGAGAGAGGGCATAATTTATGAAATAAGGTCCCAGAGGAGGCAGGAGGGTGAGATCAAATGTACAGACGGACGGGTTGATTTTTGACTAAAAGCAAGGATAATACTTCCTTTGTCAGATACATCAGACGACAAAGAGAGGCAAGTGAAGATTCAGAGAGGAACAGAATTGAAGGGGCTCGTGCTGAATGCCTTCATCCTTTTGGGAGATGAACCCATGAGGTCACATCCTTAGAACGAGGCAGGGAGAATCAAATTGGAAGCTTGTGAGAGAAAAAGGGTGTGAACATCTCGGGTGGGGAGTGAGAAAGGAAGGCAACAAGAGATGAGATGAATGAAAGGCTCTCCCTGCAGGAGGGGACAGGGGAGACAAGCCATTTTCTCCAGCTATGCTGAGAAGCCTGCAGAGAAGAAGACGAAAGTAGCTGCTGACAGTTCTCAGGGGTTAAGAGGATCAAGATGGCAGAAGCCAGAAGGACCTGAGCATGGGGATTATGATGTGAAAGTGAGTGCATCATGGACCACAAGCACAGAATGGAGGCTAGGAAGCTGTGTTGGGGGCGGGAAATCAAGAGGGCTGGTAAAACCTCACACGGATCTTTGGGAACAGGACAATGGCATGATGTAAGGATAGGAAGTTGTTTCAAAGGGAAGAGTCATAGTTTTTGGTTTTAATAAATATCATGAAAAGCTTCAAACCAGACTTGGCATATGTATGTCCATGTATGTCCTTAAACCCACTCCAGCAGGATATTCTTGCTTTCAAGGATTTGCACTGAAATTCCTTCCAGAACAAATTGCTCAGGTGCTAGCCTATAAGGGATTATGGTTTATATGACTCAAAGGCAGAAACATTTATTCTTCCTTCTTCCTTGGATGGACTTACGTTGTTCTTCCTTGCCATCAACACATCTTCACTGACAATTTAGTTCTTTTCTTAACTATTTATTGAGCACCTACTCTGCTCCAGAAATTGTGTTCACATTAGAAACAAAAAAATAAGTACAACGTGGATCTCTGCTCTCCAGAGGCTTACAGTCTGATTAACGTAGGTAGGCAAGTAAGTAGACGATTTCAATATAACGCATTAAATGCTATGATAGTAGAATGATGCTAATAGGAGCAACACAAGACAAGGGTTCCGTGTCAAATACTTTGAAGGAATTGCCACCTTAAACAAGCTTAAACAGGATTCTTTAATGTAGAACTCACCAGAGTTTCTAATACGTTATTGCGCATTATGAATCTTCATGTGCATATGTGAAAAAGTAGAGACCTTGTATGCAAAATTTCCCCAATTCATTTGATCACAGAACTTTTTTTCAAAGAAACAACTCAAGGGATTTGTACTCCATGGGACATACCCTGAGAAGTGCTGACATAAGGTTCTTACCTAGTGAAAAAAATATATTTATATTGTTTTCAGATTGGTCACATAGGGGTTTTCTCCAAATCCATAAATGACTTTTGAAATCTATTTGTTTTTTAATCCTATAACAGAGTAAAGATGTAGACTTGGAAGGGTTCACCACGAAGATTTGAAAGACTGCAGAGCTGATCATTAACCCAGACCCAGATGAAACAGAATGCCCGGTCATTCTCTCACGGCCATTTAACAGTTTTTTTCCCAAAAGAAATATTTAATGAGCACAATGTTGAATTCCTCCCAGTGCTTCTAATTAACAGACACTTAAAGGTCTTTGTTAAAGGGAAAACTAGCTTCAGTCCAGGAGATATTGCAGGACCTAACATACTACGGTAACCAAGCATAATGTTAAACTAAGGATTTGAACATATAACGGCTAATGTTTGTGCTCCATCATTATGAATTTCTGGCAATGACTCTCTAGTCTCTCTCGACATTTGGCTTTTAAGGAAAAGCATTTCGGAGTGAATTGTTCCCTCTCCTCATGATCCTCTCTAGTATATGAAAGTCTCAAGGTAACTCTTGATTACCTGCTCTCTGCTTTAGTAGCTTGATGGGGAAAAACAGAATACGAAAAACACTTCCTGATTCATGCCCTTTCAAAATATTTCTAAAACATTAAAAAATTTGTTGTCGAGCCAGCCCTGATGGCTTAGTGGTTAAAGTTTGGCTCTCTCACCACTTTGGCAGCCCGGGTTTGTTTCCCGGTCATGGAACCACATCATTTGTCAGTCAGTGGCTATGCTATGTTGGCAGCTCACATAGAACTAGAAGGACTGACAATCAGGATATACAAGCATGCACTGAGGCTTTGGGGAGGAAAAAAAATTGTTGTAGGCTGTTCATGATTGTGTAAAAGCAGCCATTTCATTAAGAAAGTCTAGTACTATCAACAGAAGGATTTAATTCTGACCTGATTTTTAGTTTAAAGAAGACTTCACAGCAAAAATCAAGGTGCAGAATTATCCATGAACTAAAGAGATGTTGCCTATGAAACCTTATGAGGATGAGGATCTAGAAAACACAGTCTGCAGTCTCTCCGTCATTCTCTCTCTCTTCTCCTAAATTTAATAAACGCTAAGTATGTGCCAGGTACTACGCTAAGTGCTTTACCTGATGCATCTCATTGGATCTTCACCATAATCCTGCAAGGCAGGTACTGCTAAGGTACTCATTTTACATATGAAGAAAAGTGAGGCTCAGCAAGGTCACACAACTACCCAAATTACAAGGCAGACAACCCATAGCCAAGTCTTTTAAGCATTACGCTGTATTTGTATCAAACCACTTGAACTTTGATCCCTCCTAGGAGCCAAAGTTATTTCTAAAATAGAACAACTATGCGTTAATAATAAAGCCCTAGAAATTTTTAGAAATCTTGAGTTAGGGCTGGGCTCCCCTTCTCCCCCGATCCTGTACTTTCAACACCACCCAGGAGAGGGCTGAGAGGCATAAAGGAACAGTGTAAAAAGCATGGATTCTGGATTCAAAAAGAACTTTCTGGATTTACTTCTCAGCTTTGCCACTTAATAGCTGAGTGCTGCTGAACAATGTCCTTCGTTTTCCACCTGAGCTTTCCTCATCTGTTAAATGGGGCTACAATGATTCCCTTCCTAGGGTGCTGTGGCATCGAATGAAGCAATGCCCATTGAGGGCTTAGCATGGTGCCTGGGAAGTGCTCGACAGAAGTTCCTGTTGTTGTTGGCAGCTATGACAACATAACACAGAACCCATCCATACAGCGACTTTGCTAGAACGGTCAAGGAAATTCCTACCATTGCTATCCTTTCTTAAATAGAGCTATATATTATAGTTTCCATCAAACAGTAGACCATCTAGGGGAGATAAGAGGGCGTTATTAATTGTATCAGCCATTGTCTTTAAAACACGCTGGGTAGAGAGGGGAGAGAAAGGTAAAGAAACGTCCAGAGTGAAGGCATCTGGGAAGACACAGCTGAGGTAGTGTGTAGGTATTAGGAGTGAGGGAGAGAAACAGGCGAGAGGGGCTCCAAGCTTAGACACTGTTACAGTTCTGTCCAGGCTGCTCCCCACTCTGCTCAGCTCTGGTTTCACATGACAACTCACTGAGGGGTGACAATAATGTTCATGACAGCAGGTTATAGTAACAAGCAAATGTAAGGGATTATGGGTGTGATTATTTTGGATATGCAGCACAGATACTCAAACACATCTAGAAGACATTTCCACCAGTGAAAATTGGCAGCAGGATTAGGCCAGGTGTAGTCAAGATTCAAATACATGGCTCTTGAGCTGGGGAGTAGGTGTGAAAATGCAGCCATTTGCTCTCTTCGAGACTAACGGCACTTGACTGGCTTCAGGAACGGGGTGGTGAGGACAAGAAGCAGAGGCAGGGAGCATTCTTCCTTGCCACAGAACACTAAGCTCTGAGCTCAGGCATCCGTTTCCAGTAGAACATGAGCTTGGGCTAGTCTAACTCTGCATTCCAGGGTGCCAAGGGCACTAAAAGGAGATACTGTACTTCCCTTACAGGAATGTTGTGAGAATTCAATGAAATGACAGAAGGTGCCTATACCCCACAGCACACTGGGGAGCCTGACTGTTTCTAGTTGCACAAGAAGAAGCCTTCCCCAAGACTAGATGGAAACCTTGAGCACCCAAGGAAACCTGCACCAACGGGCAGCCTTCAGGGTAGGCTAGACCACGGTTCAAACTCTAGTTCTGCCACTTATCAGCGTCAGAAAGTCAACTCATTCATTCTTTTATTTATTCATCTTTCATTGTTCTTTTCATTATTCTTCTATGTATTCATTGACCACATATGTGTACCGAACAAAATTTACTGAACAAAATGTTACTGATAATCTACTGTGCACCAGGCACAGTGCTAGATTCTGTAGATACAGAAATGAACAAGACTAACACAGACCTTGTCCTCAGGAAGGTTATATTTTTATGAGAGAAATGGACAGTGAATATCTTGGGCATTAGCATTTTAAAAGCACTTCCCAGGTGATTTTAATGAGGGTCAACAACCACTGCTCGAGAGTCAGCACCTGACAGTCATCCCACAGACAATTACTGAGCATCAATTGTGAGCAAAGTATCTGCTAGGTTTTGGGTTCTGGGTGGGAAAAGTAAGGAAGAAAGAGATTTAAAAAAAAATGACTAAGAGAATATTATTCAGCCATTAAAAATGAGGAAATCTTGGCATGTGTAACATGGATGGACCCTGAGGGCATTAGGCTAAATAAAACAAGTCAGATAGAGAAAGACAAAAACGGTATGATCTCACACATAGAATCTGAAAAACAAACCAAAAAAAACAAGTCATAGACACAGAGAACGGATTGGTGGTTGCCAGAGGCAGGAGGTGCAGAGGTGGGTGAAATGGGTTAAAAGTTACTAACTTTCAGTGAAAAATAAATAAGTCATGGAATGTAATGGTGACTATAGTCAATAATACTGTATTGCACATTTGAAAGTTCTCATCACAAGATAAAAACTTTTTTGTTACTATGTATGATGATGGATCTTAACTAGACTTATTATGGTGATCATTTTGCAATATAAACAAATATCAAGTCATTATGTTGTATACCTGAAACTAATATAATGTTATAGTAGTCAATTACACCTCAATTGAAAAAACGCTAAGAGTGCCAAGCCAGTAAATGGTAGAATTAAGATTTGAAACCAGAGAGACTCCTGGATCTATGCTCCTAATCACTGTGTTATACTGTCCCCAAGATGATGAAGGAGCGACCTAGCATGCCCGGGGAACTCTAACCAACTCCGGGGAGTGGGGCTAGAGAAGGATTCTCTGTGGAAGTGAAGTTTAAGTGTGGTCGAATTAAGATGAGGCTAGGCAGTGGAAACAATAGAGTGCGCAACGATCCAAGACAGGAGAGCACAGAGTGTGTTCAAGGAACTGATTGTGCAGTGTGATTAGAAGGCAGAAAGCAAGAGGCGAAGCTGGGGAGGGGGCGGATGTCAGGTCACACAGAGCCTTTTCCCTAAGAGCAATAGGAGGCCAAAGGGTTACTTCAGGGGACGGCTTCCTCATGATAACGCTGCTCCTGGGCAGGGCACAGATGGGGTGGGGGCAAGAGTGGATTGCAGGTAGAGTTTATGTTTAATTTCAATTTTCAGAATCAGCTTATAGACCAATGGTTCTCATCCAAGGACGGTGTGGCACCTCTGGGGCCATTGGGAAAGGTGTGGAAATAATTTGGGTTGTTACAGTAACTGCAGATGCTAAAAACCCAACAATGTGATGGATGGCTCCCCACAAAGGCAGAACTGTCTTCTTCAAAATGCCAAGGGGACTCACACTGGGAAATCCCGCCACTGGCAAAGTTAGAAGGCTTCGCTGTAGGAATTTAAATGTTAAAACTCATGACAATGTAAAAGCAATTGTATAGCTGAGAAACTCTGAGACATGAATTGGGTAAGAGAGGAGAAGGGAAATGCAGGGGTGAAAATTTGTTCATCTTACACAGTGGGGTGTCAAGAGACACTATCTAAAGTTTCTGGGTCCAAAACTAAATGGTTAAGTGTATTAAAGTTACAAAGAGAACCAAGAGAAAAGTTGAACATAAAAATATGACTAAAAATTGTGAGGAGAGAGAAAAGAATAAGGAATACTACAAACAAGCTAAATTCCTTATCTTTCATAGCAAGGAGACAGCGAATACTGTTCAGATTAAAGAATTAAGAAACGGAGGTGGAAATATAATATTCAGAATTACAAGAGAAAACAGAAGATCGGGGAAAAACCTTCCGAAAGAGAAGAAGAATTGGAGTTTGAGTTTAGGTGTAGGGGGTGATAAGGAAACTGACTTTTCATTTTATTCCCAGGGGCCCAAGCCAAATCTGTCAGACTAGTCAAGTCATCAAAGCACAATGGAATTAAGAAGAGATACCTCCAATAACACTACCTATTTAATTAACATAAAAACAATCCAAACAGCCTATGAGATTGTGGTAAAATCTGCATACTTATATTCTGTTAGAAGTGTCAGAAATTGGTTCAACCCTTTTAGAAATCAGTAACTCCAGGAGGCGGCCATGTCTTTATAATCACAACTTCTTCTTGCCTAGCAGTGGAAAAGAACTTTGTAAAGATATTCCAAGATCTTTGCTTAATCATTGTAAAGATTTAATCATGCCCTGGTGGTAGTGCAACGGACTAAAAGTACCGAAGCAACATTACGACAGGAATGGTGTACAAAATTTCTTTAGCAGAAAGTTATAGATAGACAAAGCGGTGATTCTGTCCAGATGGTTCTAACTGAGAGAAGTTCGGGTCATCGATCTTTGTGCAGAAGGTTTTACTGCTCTTCTAGGTATGGCTCTTCCCCTGGGGAGCTGGGACTTTGGGTAATTCCTGGCTAATGAACGTGACTAATGGATTCATCCCTTCATTCAACAGCCTTCACTGAGCTCCCACTGTGTGAATCATCTCTTTGAAGGAAGGGACCTTTCCAATCCTTTGGGCCCCCTACTTGCACAGGGAGTGTACCTGAGAGATAGCTTCTGAGTGAACGACAGGCTGAAACAAAACATTTTGCCATACTAGCTTCATATGTGGATTGTAGTTGACAGAATTTATCACCTGTGTAAAACTTCCTTGAGGTTATGAGTTGTTAAGTTCGGGAAATCACAGTTTTCTCTTACATTCCCCTTGCAATCGAGATCTCTTTGTATTCTCATTGCTATCAAAGTCAGCTGCTGATGGTTCCCTTATATAGATGCACTCTGTCTGGTTGGCTCTCATTTTTCACTGAGCTTCCCCATCCTGTGTTCAGCTATACTCTTAGGCTGTTGATCTTAAAGCCTCAATGGAGAAACAGGTTCACTGATTTCACCTTTTAAAAACAGTAGCATTCGTGTATGTGTGTGTGTGTGTGTATGTATGCACAAGAGAGAGAGAGAAAGAATTGTGGCTTCAAACTAAAGTTTAGCTGCCGAACTTGGACTAGTCACGTATTCCCAGGCTGGTGGAATCTAAGAAATAAACAACAAACAAATTCCCTAGGTGGCCATGATTCTGAGACACAGAAAACTAAAAAGAACTGAAGGATATAAACTGTGCATGGCTGGGATAGGGTGTGGGGGTGGGGCTGTCAGCTTGAAGAGAAAAATAACACATCACCAGTTGAAAATAACTAAACAGAAATTCACTAACCCAGTCCAGCAACGGAAAAAGAACAATGGATCGCGCTGGTTCTACTGTACCTTGGTAGGCATGGGCTTCTTAAAGGGGATTTCAGCTTGCATCCAAACACCCCTTGGGGACTCCAGCACAGACCAGACCTTCTCTTGAACTACGTGGTTCTCTTCAAAGATATACACTGCGAGGGTGTCACTCATTTTTAAAAATCCATAGATGGCGTAATAAAAACGTAGACAATACTGCAAGTTTCCCGGCAGGGAGGGACCGTAGAGCCTTCCAATGTAGCCAGGCTGCGATGTAAACTTTGTGTTGGCCAGCAGATAATACCCTACAAACAGGACAAAGCATTCAGTGTATCAGCAATGAAAAACTTAAATAATCTAGTCCCGATCATCAAATGGGAAAATTTGGTTAAAGTAGCAGAATTTGCCAACAGAGGCTATTTCCATAGGCTTTAAATGAGTGAAAGCATTTTCTAATATCTGTGGCTTAAGGAACAGATTACATTGATGTGACTCTGTTGCAAATAAACCTTCTCCAACTCTAAGTTGACTTCATAAACCAGGACAGATTTCCAACCGCATATGCTCACATTCCAGTCATCAATTAGGATTTACGTTTTGCATGAAACAAAAAGGATGAAATCATCTTGAGGCTCCCAGCTGCCTGGGTCAACCAGCTGATTTAGATTGAGTACCTAGAGTGGGTCATAGTGAATGGAAGGCCCAGAGCAGACTTTTCCTTCCTATCCTTGCAGTGATCAGTGGCGAGGGAGAGGTGACAGGCTGGCCTGGAACTCCGTGGAACTTTGGCTATTTCATGTGAATGGTGTTGGGAACTGAACTGGGTCCCCTACAAAATTTGTTTTGTTTCAGCCTGTCATTCAATCAGAAAATCTCTCTCAAGTCCTTTTCTGTGCAAGAAAAGGACCCTAAAAAAGGATAATTATTTTTCCTAAATAACATAAATAAGCTCTAGAACCTACTTTCTTTTTCTGTTTCTCCCCCCATCAATTTTCTTTCCATTGCCGCAGTCTTTGCTATATAGTCAAGTTCTACCCAATTATTTAATTCTTTCGGCAAAAGGTTCTTTGGTTATTTAACAGGACTGGCATTATGGACTAAGTTGTGCCTCGTACCCCGTAGAATTCATAGGTTGAAGCCCTAACTGTCAATGTGACTGTGTTCGGAGATGGGCCTTTAAGGAGTTAATTAAGGTTAAATGACGTTATAAGGGTTGGGGCTTAATCCCATAGGACTGCTGTCCTTGGAAGAGGAGGAAGAGACACCAGAGATCTCTCTCCCACTTCACATGTACAGAAGAGGAAAGACCTTATGAAGACACAATGAGAAGAAGCCATCTGCGAGCCAGGAAGAGTGGTCTCTTCTCTCTTCCTGAACCAACTAGAAACCAACCCTGCTGGCATTTTGATCTTGGACTTCTAGCTCCCAGAACTGTGAGAAAATAAAATTCTGTTGTTTAAGCCCCCCAGTCCGTGGTATTTTGTTATGGCAGCCCTAGTAGACTAATACAGGTGGCCATACACCAGGCAGAACAACCTTTTTAAACCTAAATTGAGGGGCCGGCCCAGTGGTGCAGTGGGTAAGTACACACGTTCTACTTCTGTGGCCCAGGGTTTGCCAGTTCGGATCCTGGCTGTGGACATGGCACCGCTTGGCAAGCCATGCTGTGGTAGGCATCCCACATATAAAGTAGAGGAAGATGGGCACGGATGTTAGCTCAGGGCCAGTCTTCCTCAGCAAAAAGAGGAGGATTGGCGGCAGATGTTAGCTCAGGGCTAATCTTCCTCAAAAAAAAAAAAAAAAAACCCTAAATTGAATCTCTTGTCTTCTTAAAACCTTCAGTGGTTCTCATTTCCTTTATAATAAAATCCCAAATGCTTACTCTGGCCTGCCACACCCATGATCTATCTCCTTATCTAACTTAATTTTCCTCCACTCTCCTCCGCACAGTGCAGCCACACTAACCCTCCAATTCCTTGGAGTGCCCAGCTCTTTTCAAACTCAAAGCCTTCACAGATGCTGTTCCCTCTGCTGGATTGCTCCCACTCTCCCGGCTAACACCCACTCCCCTAAGAAAAACCTCCCCTGAGTCCCCAATCACAATTAGGTTCTTTCCTCTTTTCTCTCCCAGAGCTCACTCTTCATTTCTTTCATAACACTTACTACATCTTGTAATTATAAAGTTATTTGTGTATATATTTGTCTAATGTTTCTCTAATGATTGTCAGCCAGCAAGGGTGGGCTTCATACCTGATTTGCTCACTATTGGATCCCCCAGGAGTTAGTCTGGCCAAGGTCAGAACAGGTTTTTGTAGGGCCTGTATTCCTACAAGTTAGGCAACCTCTAAGAAAAGCGCACAAAATTACAAGTATAAAATTGTGAGGGCCCCTTGCAACGCCTTTGCCAGGGCCTGTACAAGTAAGGGGTCCTGCAGCTTAAGTTTCATCAGCTTTATGGTAAACTTACCCTGGGGCTGAGTACATAAATAATTGTTGAATAAATGAATTAGACACTAACCCCTCAAGAACAGTCCCTTTCCATCAGTCTCTACCAGAGTGGGCTTCACAAGGGATCCATTAAAGTGATTACATAATCCTTATTCAAGGGGAGCACAAACTGGCTTCTAAGAGCTCCTTGTAGATATATCCAAGTGCCCACCAACATATTCCAATAGCTCTTATTGCCCCACAATATATTTTTTATTGTAAAAAAAATACATACAAGATTTCCCATTTTAAAGTATATAATTCAGTGGCATTTAGTACATTCACAATGCTGTGCAACCACCACCACTACCCAGTTCCAGAACATTTTCATTATCCCAAAAGGAAACTCTGAACCCATTAAGCAGTCACTCCCCACATCTCCCTTCCCAGCCCCTAGCAACAGCTAATCTGCTTCCTGTCTCTATGGAGTTGCCTATTCTGGATGCTTCATGTAATTGGAATCTAATAGCTTTTTAAAGGTATTTCTCCATCTAAAGTGAGGAGCAAGATAATTTCCAAAGGTTTGGCTATTTAATTAACTGCAAATACTTTTCCTAGCATAGCAACTTGAATTCCAATTTTAAAAAAAGGTCAAAGACAAGATTACCAATTGTCTTTGTTTCTTTACAAGTGCCTTTAAAAAAAAAAAAAAGTCAGCAACTTAACAGGTGTGGAGTAAGCATGGTGAATGGAGCATGAATACAACTCCCAGCCCCCAATCCCAACATCCCCACCCAGACAGATTTCTGGTTTACCTGTGCCTGAAGTGTGGTCTCCGGTCCGATACATGTTTGGTTTTACTTTTACTCGGGCCCAGCCTGGACCTTCCTTATCTTGGTAAAAGTTGCAGAGATCTTCCTCAAAATTGCAGCTTGCTTCTGCCGCGCTGAAAGGAAGCTCTGAGCAAAGGAGAACCAAAGTTAAAGAGAGCCAAACCGCAGGACCTCAAACGACTACATGAGCTGGTTGACAAACAGGCACACATTTGTGCCCAGGGAGACTGAAGAAGTAAAACACAAGACAATATTTTTATCCTAATGACATGCTGACAGGTTAGCATCCAACCAACGTCTCAGCATGACAGGAAAATTGTTTTTTTCCTCCCCAAAGGGATGGAAGGAAGGAGCTCTGTTCACGTTCTCTATAAAAATAAAAAACTTCAAAAGAAATTTCCTTTTATGATGTAAAGACTGGGAGAATTTATTCACATACTTCTTCACAACTCAGAATTCCTTCATACAAAATTACAAAGAAAGAAAAAGGTAAGGATTTTAAGGAATTCTTAATTTCTCTCTAAGACATTTTAGAAATAATATTTTCCAGAATTAATTTTCCTTTGTTGCTCAGTGTTTGTGTCAGAAGCACAGCCGCTGTCTATTTATAATTGACCTTAGGAGTAGGAGCTGATCTGCTTGAGGAAAATCATTACTCAGTATACATCACACTGTTGAAAAAGTCACACCAATTCCATCACCTATACTGCTATTATTTTGGCTTTTGCTGAGTTCTGGTATCATTCACCCTGGTCTAAAAATATCACCTCATTCCAGATTGCCTGGAGGGAATGGAACATAAAGATGTCTGCTCTTTCAAGAATAACTTGGTCCTAACAAGTAGCTGTGAACTTCGCTGTTCAGATGGCCCTTCAAGTCCAGAGGGGACGTGACTGACACAGCTTGGGACACATTCCATGTAGCCAAGCGTGCTCCTGTCCTGCATGCTGACATACACTGGTCTAACCTGTAGGGCCAGAGAGAGGGCACTGTATTGAATAACTGGGAAATCATCTCTAGAAAAACTTATGAATTCTGGGAGCAGTGATCTGATGAAACAGGGAGCTCTTTACAGACAAACACTCACTGTTCTCTCAATCTGCCAAATTTCAAAGCAGGAAACCCTTCAAGTGGGCTGAGGAACTGGCCCAGACTAAAGGGGATGAAAGAGCCATGACAACCAAATGCTACAAGGGAGCCGAGATTCAGTCTTGGTCCAGGAAAACAACCAGCTATAAAAGATGTTATTGGGGCAACTGGCAAAATTGGTATATGGACCATAATTTAGTTGATAACCTTGTATCAGTGTCAAAATCTCCTCAACTTTATAATTATCCCATAGTGTGTTGGAGAATGTGTTTGGTTTTAGAAAATACATACTGAAGTACTTAGGAGTAAAGGGACACAATGTCTGCAACCTACTCTTAAATGGTTGATAAAGCAAATGTGGCAAAACGTTAACAATTTGTAGATCTGGGTGAAGAGTACAGAGGAGTTCTTTATAGTATTCTTGCAAATTTTGTCTGAGTTTAAAATGACACAAAAATGAGTTTTAAAAACATTAAATTAAAAAAAGTAAGTGACTAACACACATTACAAAAAAGAATAGAAAGAAAATGTTCCTACATAACTGGAACCTGCTTGTATCTCAGATGATATGCCCTAGCGAGTGTACAAGGAGAGTACCCTGATGAGCCAGAGAGGAGAAAAGGAAATGAAGAGAATTCTCAATGCTCTAAGATCGGTGGATTAGCCCACCCACTGCTCGGCCTGACTCTGTCAACATCAGGGAGTATCTTTAAGCCATGAAGATAAAGTCTTTGAAAAATTAATATGTCATACAAACAACAATCCTTTGACAGCCTCCCATGCAGATTTGAGACCATGGGAAACCCCATGATGGTCTCCAGTCTTAGACATCCCTCTGCCACCTGGTAATGAAAAAGCAGATGAAAATTCAAAATCTATAGATGGCAATCTAGCTCAGAAAATGGCATGGCACTCCCAAAAGCCATGCACAAAGAGAAGGGCAGGTCAGTGAAATTACTCATCAGGAATATACCCCAAGGACTATCCCCCTGGGCAGCCACAGGAGAACCATAACCCATTTATTAGGTGTGTAGGAGGGGTGGGAGGTGGCATTAAAACTTGAAAGTCAGCAAGGATCAGTTGTCTCCATGGTGACAAACTGTGTCACACAGAAAAGATTTTTCTGAGGATGTGATTATATTCTTTTGCTAAATACCTAGTCCTAGAAATGGATTTGTCTAGGGTCCTGAGAAGGTCTGATAAAAAGAAAATCTCAAAAGCATAATTCAAAGCCTGGATCTTTTTCACCCAGAACGCTTCCTCTACTGCAAGACAGTATCTGATTCCTGAAGATGGGGCCAGAAGGCCTGTTTGTGGCCCAAAGTGAGCTCCCAGAGACCTGGGGTGGATGGAAAGCCTTTGCTTCGGGCTTGTTTCAGAAGCATGGGTCAAGTGACAATCACAACTGAGTGTTAACAACATATTTGAAGCATAGGGAGGCATCAGAGGCTGTTGGAAGCCCCTAAGCCTCAGTTGATCTGGAAAAAAAAAAAAAGGAAATAAAATCCCTTTGAGGCAGGTATCAAAAAGCATCATAATGTAAGATTTAGTTAATTACTTACTTTCAGACATTTGAACTTTTGGGAAATGAGAGGCTTTGAAAATAATCTAATCAGGTGGAGAGTGTTACAGTTTGAGAAGAATCGTTGGGAGCATTTCTCATCTTTTCCTCTGCTCCATGGAGTTCGTGGAGATGAACCCACTCTCAGCTCTCAAAACCTAAAAGGCTCACCAGCCCCTGTAGTGCTAGAGCGATCTGGGGTGCAGTGTGCTCTTGAGATTGTTAAATGTGCACAGTAGCTTTATTTTAGCATGAGCCGGCCTGAAAGCAGGCTGAGACAGCTCAAAGCTGCCTTGGGGAAGAGAGTGAGTGGGACCTGGCACCAGATTGAGGAATTGTGATGGAGCAGGGGCTGGGCCACTGACCAGGCTGTGGAGACCCTTGAGGGCATCTGAGCTAAGGCAGGCTGTGGCAACTTCAGCTGTATCCTAGGCAACAATTGGAGCCAGGCCTCCAATTAGACAAGAGCTCTGGGCAGTGTGCTGTTGGTGAATGGTCAGTATTGGGAATTAGGCCCAGTAGATGTCCTTTGAGAGGTATGTCCATGAGTGTCAGGATCCTCCTAGTCCTTGGCCTGGGTGTGAGGCGGACCCAAGCCCACAGAAGAGGCTGGGTGCCAAGAGCAGAGCAGTGGGGCTGTCAGTTTGGGTTGGGCATGAAGGCAGGATTCCTAGAAGAGGATGGAATCACCTCTTAGGCATTCAAGAACTTGTAGACCAAAAGAGGAGCTTATTCCAATGATCTAGACCCTAGGCCAAATGTGGAGGTGAAGGGGGGGTCTTTGGGTAGGAAAGGCAAGTGCTACAACTCCAGGGGGAGGAGGTTTGAGGGAGTCTCACTGTCCTCTGGAAGCATCCTAGGGGAACATCTGGGAAGCAACATGACACTGGTGTTTAACACCTGTGACTACGCGATGGGTCTCAGGTCTGGGAGACTGGATTAACTCTAAGCCCAACCAGATGGTGGGAACGAGACGCTTCATGTGTTGAAAGAATTCCCGTCTCAGCCTACTAGAAAGATGAGGGGAGAAAATGCTAGATCCAGCTGGGAAAAGCAGAGACAATGAGTCTGGAGCTAACCAAGATAAAGAAAAAATTCTTGGCACCTGTTACGAACCAGAAGGGTATAAACTATTTGTGAAATGTAAGACGAAGTACCAGGGCTCAGCCTCTAAGACTCAGAATCTGGTCCACAGCTGCTCAATGAAAGGCACAAAGCAGGCTCTAGCTTACACATCCACAGAGGCAGTGCTGGTTCTCCTTAATTTCAATCTGACTCCCTGTTCTCCAGGAAATGGATGGGAGTCTTCCAAAAATTAAGTAAATAATATTAAGTCTCATAACTGAGCATTTTGTGCGTGCCATACTCTGCTAAGGCCTTCACAGATATTAACTCATCAATCTTCCTGACAACTCTACGGAACAGATTCTTCCATCCTTGTCCTATAAATGTGGAAACAGAGTCTCAGAAAAATTAATTAACATGTCCAAGGTCACATAGCTTGTAAGTGGCAGAGTAGGGATGTGAATCCAAAGTGCCGGGTCTCGAGCATAACACTATGGAGCATGCAACTAAACCATTTGAAAGCAAAGCTGGTACGTTGGGAAGTTCTCAAGACCCATAGGGAGGCTTGGCTAACCTCACTATATAAAAACGTGAATCTCTGGCGGCCCCTGAGGAGGAAGGGTCTTTATGAGGGCTGAATTTTACAGATTGAGAGGCCACCAGCCCTTTCAATAAATGGTCCCTATTTTGCTAGAATCCTTCTTTTTCTTTCACCACTCAGTAGGAAAGAGCTCATGTATATCCTGTATCTTTTAAAAGGGAGAGTGTTTCCAAACGTTACTTCCAAGGTGGTCCAGTAGATTCTATTACCTCCCACCCACCCTCCACCCAGTGCAGATACTGAATAAACACCTCTTCACCCATATGTATAACTTGGAAATATCAAGTTCAATGTAAATGCCTGGTGTCCGAAAGAAGGAACTTTCTAAAACTAATGATAAAGAGGTTGTGAAACTACTATTTAACATCATTGAAATATCAACTGATGGGATTAGGGAGCAATCAGATTTAAAGAAGTAAAACAATTTTGGTTTCTGTGTTCTGTCAAATTTAGAGACTCATGTAATCTTTGATTACGGTTTGGATTAAATCATTTCAATGAAAATATGTAAATATGTAAATCCAGTCAGTTTCTGTTTCACTAGTTTTTTTTTTAAATTAGAATTAGTAAAAAATAATATTTGGTTTCAGCAAATTGCAGTGTTTCTAATTTGGGGGTAACAGTTTAGCTCAAGTAGAAAATAGTATCTTTTTCAGTCCCCTTGCTTATAGAATATATCTGAAACCGCATTACATTGGAGACCAACTCTATCTTAATTAAAAATCAGGCTACAAAGGCCAAGTTCAAAAGTTTACTTCCCAGGCTTCAAAACCCAGAAGGAGGGCTCATTAATAAGATGGGATGACCACAGAGTCTCCCCAGGGCCTCTCAAGGAAACAAACTCACTAAAAGGAAGGTCAATTACATTCATCTGAGTTATTATTAATATAGTGCCATCCTTCTTATTCCAAAACTTTTTTTCTAATTCGCTTTGAATCGATTTGCTTACTTATTTTCCCAGAAAGTAAAAATTTCCTATTTTCTAAACATCAAGTTAATGGAAATTGCAAAGTTGGCCATGATAAAATATTTGAGGGTTCACTTAGACATTAAATCGAAGATAATATATTTAGCCAAAAACCATCATAGAAATGAATACCAAATACTAACATCTTTAAACATGAGGACATTTATAGGTTTGGATATATAAAACTGGGAAGAGATTTTATAATTCTTCTCAGTAGATTTTTTTTTTTTTAAGATTTTATTTTTTTTCCTTTTTCTCCCCAAAGCCCCCCGGTACATAGTTGTGTATTCTTTGTTGTGGGTTCTTCTAGTTGTGGCATGCGGGATGCTGCCTCAGCGTGGTCTGATGAGCAGCGCCATGTCCGCACCCAGGATTCGAACCAATGAAACACTGGGCCGCCTGCAGCGGAGCGCGCGAACTTAACCACTCGGCCACGGGGCCAGCCCCTCTACTCAGTAGATTTTGAGAGTTTTCTTCACCTATCCATTCACCTGTCTATGAACCTAAGATATCCTTTAAAGAGAAAGATGGGGTGGGAATGAGTTAGTAGTATTTAATTTTCGTTTCCGAGAAGGTAGGGAGGATGAAAGCTCCTTAGCACATGACCACTGGCCGGTGGTGTCAGAAAAATTAGATTCAGTCTGTGAGGGGAAAAAAAGAGTAATATACCAGAAAAATGACTATTCGGTTAAGTAATCTTTTAAGGATGAGATAACAGGAAAGGTGAGGAAATTAGAAGGAATTAAAGCAAGTCCTGCCCACAGGCATCTACTGAGAAAGGAAAATTCCGAATGTGAGGAAGAAGAAAGAAGGAAAGCTTACCTGTCTGATTTTGGCAGGGAACAGGAGAGAAAGAAATATCATCCAGGGCCACATATCCTCCTTTGGGACCATTGAAAGCAACTTCAAAAATAACCTGCAGAGGAAAATGACATATTGCTACAGGTTCACATATTTCCCCTGAGGCTTACATGCTCTTAAGCATGATTTAAAATGATGTGTCAGTCAAGACAGCTGAGGCCAAGTTAAAAGTACTTAAGGAAACGTGTTCCTAAATATAGGAGTTTGGGCAGCTCGCTCCTCAACCCACAGTCTCTTAGGGAGAGTGGATACTGAGCATTCAGTTATATTTTACTGGTGAATGTTTTCCCCTCCCTTGAGCGTCAGCTGAAGTACCTATGTCACTTTCAGACAAACTACAGAAGTGACAGTTTGCATGATGAACCTCAATGAAAGAAACCACAGGCTACTTGCAGAAAGCAGGCTAGCTTCTCCCCTGCCCTTCACAGAGAACTAAGCCCCTCCGAGGCCCTTTCTCTTCTTCATATGTGGAATTCTATTTGAGGGTCCTGGACAAAGATGTAGCAATCAGAGATGATTACCCTGATGGCCAAGGCAAAATCAGACCCAGGAATCTGTGCACAGATGTCAGGATGTCAGCAAGTCCAGGCATGTGCAAATGGTTAGAAAGAACATGGGGTTTATGAGTTCAGCTGTTGTCTCTGTCATCAACTTTAATTCTGACTTCAATCAACAGCTTCTGCCTGTGACCATGGGGATCAGGTGTGCTGAGCACAGCACTCACCCGTGTTGGGGAACCACCCAGGTGTGCAGTCCACACTTGTGAATTGATAACATGAGAAGATACAGTGTTGAGCAGGGGTTAAAACTCAAAAGCCTACAATGGTCAGCAGGCAATGCAAATACATGACGTGGGCTCGGTATGACACAGCAGGACAGGGCACAGATGGTGAAATGGAGAAGGCAAACCTTGTCTAAAGGGGGCTGCTGCTCAGCTTTGTCAATTGCTGATGAGTGGGAAATCCGGCCCAATATGTCTGGATCTACCACATTGTCAAGAGGACCTCGATCGCTAGATTTTGACGTGAAATCTTTAGATTTTTTATGTCAGCAATTAATTTAAAAATTAAAACAAAGAACCAACCAAACAAACAAACAATGAAACACAACCACAGCAGCCAGGCAAGTCATTGTGGGCCAGCTTTGGCCCACAGGCTTCTGGTTTTCAACCTCTTCTGAAGAGAATGGTGTCTTGCAGGCAGACTGACCAGAGTTCAAATCCCATTTGCGTCACTTAGAAGCTAGGTGACCTTGGGTATGTTGCTTAACCTCTCAAGGCCTCACTTTTCTCATAAAATAGGCATAATAACACCTACTTTGTAGGACTGATGAAGAAATTAAATAAGATAACGTATATAAAAATCCTAGCACGGAGTCAGGTGCATAATGAGCTCTGAACTAAATTCATGCCTTTTTCTCCAGGTTGACTCCCTCTTGAACTCATATTCAGATTTAAGCCCAGTTAGCCACTAATTAGCTCTAGCAAGTTCCTTTTCTCCTCCAGGTCTCAGCTTCTCCATTTTTGAAAAAAAAGAGTTTGGTTCCTAAGGTGCCTTTCAGCTTAACAATGATGGTCTTACAGAGACCCGGTGCCTGGACTCTGCAAAATCCAAGGGGGACCCTCGAAGTTTGTCTCTGGTGAACTAGGAAGGGCTGAGAACAAAGGGAACAGATGTGGACAAATGAGAAGGAGCAAATTAAGTTTACAAACAACACAGATTCATGACATTTCGTTCTCAAGGTGCCAGCTGATAAAGAAAGTGAATGACAGCACTTAATCTTACTGAGTAGGCTGAATGAGAATGATATTTCCATCAGAATATGCTAATCTGCCAGTATGCTAATCACAGCCCATGTGCTGCTCTCTTTTTCAGAAAGAGGGTCTCGAATGCTTGTTTTCCTTTTTAAAATTCATTTGAGAATATGGTGACACTAAATTTGCTGATTTCTGCAGGATACGTTTCTTTTCCTGGCAATTACCAGGAGAAAATATAGCATAATGAGTTCAGACTGAGCAAAATCGCACACATGTGAATCAAGAGGATAGATATTGAAGTTTAGTAGTGACCAGAATTTTTCAAGCATTGGTTTAAAAAAAAATCAGCGAAGTCTCACGCATCCCAATGTCGCCCCAGGAGTTTATTGTAGGATGGAAGGAGTGTGCAAAGAAAACGCCGTCAGTGTGTGTGTGACTCATGGGCCTTCAACAGGAGGAAACATGTCTGAAGCAGCATGTGCATTTCTTTTCCTCCTTGTAACCCAAACTCACAGGAAATTTTCCACTGAGCTGCAAGAGCACGTCGAGGCTCGGTCAGACTTTGGGAGAGGAAATAGCACACATCCTGCAAAAAGCATTGTCCTCTCTCCGGGGCTGAAGGGGGGCGGCGGAGGGGGATGAGAAGCAGGTGAGGGGAGTGGCAGGCACGCCATCAGCAGGCAGAACACGGCAAAAAACCAAGAGGCGACCCCAAGGTTCTCCGGAGCTCCACATCAGGCGAGCAGATGGCCCCACCGAACAGCATCCAGAGGATAATCTGCTCCTTCTGTACTTTAAAGGCAGCTAGGGAAAATATTGCAAAAAAGTGCAGAGTGAAAAGTAGGGGCTATCAACAACTTGTGGTAACTAAGACTCTACTTAAAGCTCCAAATCTGCCACCACCATGATGTGCTCCCTGATTCCAGAGGTCCTCCGGGGTACCCAGACAGAGCTGGGCCTCCTCCTCCAGCCTTAGGGCAGCCGTGTGACCTAGAAAACAATGTCAAACTTCTTGGACTCTCCCCTTTCCCCTTTCTCATCTGGAATACGGGGATAGTTGAATCTACTTTGTTGGATTTTTGTTTGTTGTGGATTACATACCTAGATACAGGTATGTGTTAATATACGTGCTTAGAAAAACGGTCTGCAACATAAACACCCAAGTGTTAGCAGTTCTCATCTTGCAGGGTCGGCCCAGGGCGTTTTAGTTTGTTTTGCTTCTCTGAACTTTCTAATCCTTCTGCAAAGGACGTTTCTCACTCACGTAACTATAAAAAGTCCTAAGACGAAGGCACCAAGGCTTGTTTCAAATTAGGGCCACAATCGTTAAGTTTATTTCTGATTTTATGACATTATTTATACTGTAAAGGAGAAAAGAAGAAAATAAGCTGTGTTTTTTTAATCTCTTAAGACTATTCCTTCAAGTAAGGGAAACCTTCGTAACCGTGCTCAGGAATGGAAGTTCAAGAGAGAGTCTCTCTTTACCCCTTAAAAGGGCACACATGTATGGTGACGGATGGAAACTAGTTTTGGTGAACACGATGCAGTCTATACAGAAGTTGAAATATAATGAAGTACACCTGAAATTTATATACTGTTATGAACCAATGTGACTTCAATAAAATAAATACAATTAAAAATAAGAAATTTTTTTTTTTTAAAAAAAGAGGGAGTTTCACTTAGAAGGCACTGATCTCCTCTTTTGAACTCATCACGACCACAGTGCAAGGTTCAAGGGGACGGTGTGTCCAAGAAATCTAGCTGGTGGACTGGCTTTTCCATATGTGTCCTTAGAAAAAATATTCTTTTTCGAAAATGAAGGTGACAAAGGAGGAAGGCAGAAAGAAATACAGAGGAAGGGAGAGAAGTGGAGGGGGCCAAGGAAGGGAGAGGAAAGAGAAGGATCGAGACACAGCAGAAAAGAAAGAACGACTGTGAGACTGTCGAGTCTCCTGACCTCCAGGCCTGTGTGTGGCTGGCAGCCCTGCAGAGCAGCCAGGTGGGGCACACCTGGCACACCTACCTCCATGGGGTACGGAGCACTGAACTCCACCTCGGCGAGGTTCCAGACAGCATTCCCTGGGCTGCCTGTTTTCCAGATCTCCTCATAAAGGCCGGCCCCGTCCCGAGTATACACGGAGAAGATATTGTCATTCCCCTGCTGGAGCTGGTAATAAAACGCCAGGCAGCCGGACATGGGGGCCGTGGTCATCGGGGAGATGAGCTGGGCCACCTCCTGGAAGTGCTTGACATAAACTGAGTCCACATACATGTAGTGTCCTGAAGATTACACAGAGAAAACACAGCATAAGACAGACTAGGGGGCTTTCAGATGAAATGGTACGATTCTGGGATTTACTTCAAAATAATCCAGTGGGAGTGGTGGGGAGGAAACGAATGAGTTACGGAGGAAGAAGCATGGCCATGGCTTGTCGCAGCTGGGAGGTAAATACATGGAGTTCATTGTACTCTGCTAAATACAAGAGTAGAACCATTCTTTTTCTTTTCCTTAGTTGTTTTTATTAAAGGCATGCTTTCCTTTTCTTTTTTCTTTCTTTCTTTTTTTTTTTTTTGGTGAGGAAGATTGGCCCTGAGCTACCATCTGTTGCCAATCTTCCTCTATTTCTATTTTTTTTCTTTCCCCAAAGCCCCAGTACATAGTGGTATATCCTAGTTGTACGTCCTTCTAGTTCTTCTATGTGGGATGCCACCTCAGCATGGCTTGATGAGCGGTGCTAGGTCCACGCCCAGGATCTGAACCAGTGAACCCTGGGCCGCCGAAGCAGAACGTGCAAACTTAACCACTGTGTCACTGGCCGGCCCCTTTTCCTTACTTTTGAGTAAAGTAAAACATACTTCATATAGTTAAAGAGGTGTATCTATCATCTGTGAGGTGCTTGAATTTTCCCAAGCTGAACACATCTGTGGAAAGAAACAGACCATTACCCCGAAGCCCTCCTCCCCCGAGCCCTCTTAGGGCTATATGGCTTCTAAGAGCATACCAAGCATACCGTCTATTCTTAAGAGAGCAGGGAGACCCTCCTGTACATCTTTACAATATCCACAAAGTGTCACTACGTATGCTTTGAGCGAAATGAAGATTTTGAATTCAAACTAGATGACCAGTTGTAGCTCTTTAATAGAACATGTCAGTCAACCAACACTGAGACAAGGTTAGGATTTAGAAGGTAAAACTTGTGACGTCACTCTTGGCAAGGCCTTGGTGGGCTCTGGACCCAGAGGCCGACCTCCGTTGAGGCATTTTGCTGAAACAGAGAAACTGTGAGGCAGAATGGGGAGAGCTTGGACTTGGCAGTGAAAGAACTGAGTTTGAATCCTGCCCAACCTCTTACTAGCCCTGTGACCTTGAGCAAGTTACTAAATATCTCTGGGCTTCAATTTTCTGATCTCTAGAATGAGCATCAAATGCTTCTCTCATAGGTTGATATAAGTAGTAAATGAGAAGATGTGTGTGAAGTGTTCGGCATGTGCCCAGCACACTGCAATCGCCTAACATAATTATAATGAAATAAAGTAATGCCATTACTGATTCTAGTACATGCTTTCCCCATTGTCTGTTTTGTATAAAGGATAGCTATTATTATTAGCATTTTTGTCTGAATTTATTTAAGCTGCAATGACAGAGGAGTTATGCAATGTAGCTTTGATAGAACAGCCTTTCTATTTACAAGCTCAGAACAATTACAACTTAATATCTTTGTTTTTGTTACATGGTGCCTGGTTAGTAATAAATCTTATTATCCTTGGCAAAATAGCAGGAAGGATATTAGGAAGAATATATGCACTCACATACCCGACGCTTACTTTCATCTAGCACACCACCCAGGATGTGTTGGGCCCTCAACAAATGGTTATTCAAAGCACAAATATAGTCTCAGAAAGGTCCTCACCTCAGCAGGGCAGAGGGGAAAGATGGAAAAATCAAAGCTTACTTTCTCCTGGCAGCAAATTGTTCAACCCCCTGAATAATCTCCCTTGCTTAAATATAATTTCTCTGGTCATCTCGCCAAGTCATGCAACTGTGAATAAATAGAGATCACAAGCTCAGACGATCAGAGGAGCCAGGCAGATCAAGTATACGATTGAAGTGGAGTGGGTCAGGGAGAAAATAGAGTGATGAATTAGTTGCCTGTATTTGAAACCATATTTCACTGGCAACAAGAAAGAGAAATCAAGCTTTTCTGGAAAAGTCAGAAAATCTGATAGCGCTAGACCCATATTCTCGTGTTGTAACAACCAGCTGGTGGTAAGGAGTGGCGGTCCCTTGCGTAGGCCTGTGTTCTCCATTCCATCCCTGAGAACCCAGCCCTCTCCTCCAAGCTGATGTCCTGACTAAAATTTTCCCACTGAAGCTCAAAATCCAGATTTTTATAGCACATCTATCCATTTTAAATAATACCCCCTGAATTAATTTGTTAGGGTTTCTGTGACAAAGTACCACAAACTGGGGTAGCTTCAACAACAGAAATTTATTGTTTCACAGTTCCGGAGGCCAGAAGTCCAAGATCAAGGTATGGAAGGACTGGCTCCTTGTCAGGGCTGTGAGGGAGAGTATGTTCTATGCCACTGTCCTAGCTTCTGGTGGTTTGCTGGCACTCTGCTTTCCTTGGCTAGCAGATGTCTGTCTTCATGTTCACGCGGCATTCTCCCTGTGTGCACGTCTCTCTGTGTCCAAATTTCCCCTTTTTTATAAAGACACCAGTCACGCTGGATTAGAAGTCCACCCTACTTCAGTGTGACCTCATCTTAACTAATTACATCGGCAACAACCCTATTTCCAAATAAGCTCACATTCTGAGGTTCTGAGGGTTAGGACTTCAACATATGAATTTTGAGGAAACACAATTCAACCCATTACATCACCCACCACAATCTTCTAAACTTTGCCTGTGCCAAATAAACACATCTGCAGGCTGGAAGTGGCTAATGGGCCCCCAGTTTGCTGCCTCTGGGGACGGATTTTAAAGGAAGAATCAGAATGTCAGACTTAACAGAATCAGAGAACCTCTGACATGCAGGTAAGGCCACAACTCCCCATCCTAAGCTCCAATGCCTTCTACAGCACTGCTGGTGGCCAGCCAGCCTCTACTAGGACACTTCACTTATGGAGAACACATGTGGCCAGGTAGCCCCTGGAACATGCCTTCGCTCACTCGGAACTTGTCTGAGTGTCAAAAGAGGATGTCAATGCCCTTTGTAATATGTCTTACCAATGGAACAGAACCCCTTTCCAAGATATGCCGTTGGGAATGTGGGTGGAGAAGAGCTATAGTACTTTGTTTCCTTATCTCTCATTGTGGGGGCCATGGAGGTGGGCTGCTGACATCTCCTTCAAGTGAACTTGCTGCAGGGACCATAGCTGACTGACAGCCTCCAGCTGCCTCATCTTGGGATCCGCAACAGCAGGAGTGCCAAGGCCACATCACACTGAGCTGTTCTCAGCCTGCGACCAAGCACAGCAGGGGTACCAGAGCAGGACCATCCCGCCTGATCTGGGTTCTTCGGCAAGTCCCCCACAGCCTGGCCTCTCTCCTTCTCAAGTTTCAGCCTTCCACCCTGTGCTGAAGGCTCTCCCCACACAGGGCCACGTTAAGACTTTCGTTGGCCCTAGGCACTTTGGCTGCTGTGGGCCCCTTACTCCATAAAAAATATTAAAAATGATATTGTATGACTGCATTGGTATAAAGATGACTATAACCTAAGGTGGATGTATTATATTTCTTATTATTATATCCATTTTTCCCTGATTAAATTTCCTGGTTAAAATAAATAAAATTAAAACATCCTTGTGGATCCCTAAGAACGCTGAGGCTCCTAGGCACTGGGACTACCACACCTAGTGGAGACCTTGAGCCCGGCCCCAGCTACTCCAGCTAACTTGCCCTTTATCCTTCACAGCCATTTCCCCTAGCAAATCTCCTTCCCTCCTAATCCTGCCTTAGTGTCTGCTTCCTGGAAGCCCCAACCTGACACAGCCATAAAGAGAGAGATCATTCTATCCAGGGTGAGAAGCACCTCCAAAGGTTCTAGGAGATTCTCAGTGAATCTGGGGGAGACCACACAAATGCAGTTGAAACTATTCATTGTACTTCCAGAGCGCACAACAACTGTGCTTAGAGTGTGTCTCACCACCCCCCCCCACACGTTCATCTTCCTCACAGTTGACAGATATCTGATAGTCCGCTTCAAAGGCTAGTTACTCACCTGCTGTGTAGACAATATTCTAATCCCTGAATTTGCAGTTAAAGTGCCTCATTAACAACTCATGTACAAGATAATATGCCAAGAGAGCCACAATCACATTTCTGATCCAAAAAAACCTCCAGCAAACAGAATGTGACCTGCTCAAAGTGAGTCAGACAGGCTGCTGGGAACAAGACCAGGACTGCTGACACCAAGTCTCATGTGGAACCACCAGACTAGACCACATTCTGTCGCCTCCTCTTTTCCTCTCCATCACTCTTTCGTTGCTGAGGTTGCGCACTATTTACTGACAATCTGAGTAAGGCTGTTTCTCACTGGGAAACAAAATGTGGCTCATCATAGTTCCTCATCTCTGCTGAAGGGGTTGGGATGAATCAGAAATCACCAGGTGTCTGCTTCAGGACGCCAGGCTGGAGCAATGACAACAAGCCCAGGCTGAGTATGTGTCATCGGGTATAATCTGCTCTGGAGAAGAGAAGCAAATGGTTGGGTGGGTGCAGCACCGTTCTGTGTACCTTTCCAAGGAGAATGAAAAAAGTAGCCTGGAGCTCTTGGCAAACTTTGTCTAGTGCCTGGCATTATGAGAATTTTCCTGCCGAGTTCAGTGAGGCCAACCCTCTTATCTGGTCCAGAGTTCTAGAGCCTCTGGGAGAGGATATTTTTATCAGATCCTTTAAGTCTGAGTAGGATCAAACTAGGTATAGATGGACCCTAGGTGGCTAGGATCATATAATCAACCAAATCACTGGGGATCTTGCAGGCCACCAAGATTTTTAAGTATTAAAACTTCAATGAGAAATGAAAGAGTCTATGAAGGGGGCAATGGGTTCCCCATAAGACGAAAAATTGAGCAGTTTATTGTCACTCCTCTGAAGTCTGTGCTACTTTGCCATACTCAGACTGGGAGCCAGTCTATTTTTCTCTGATACACTAAAAACCTGCAGTTTCTAGAGAAAACACCGATTTCCAATTCTGTTGAACGATCAAGACTCTCAGTGATGCCAGCCCAGCTCAGGCCCTTCTGGGGTGAAGGCTGCAGTGATGGCACATGGACACTTGCTTCTGAAGAGGACTCTCCCGTCCTTGCAGCAGCCCTCTGGATGAGCTCAACTTTTCATGTGGAACCAGTGGCCCCTGGTAGTTAGTCATTTTCCCTTGGATTAGGAAAAGAACTCTGATGGTAGTTCCCGAGTTTTTATTTTCAAACAGTCTGGTTAACCAGCATTCCACAAAGATTGCCCTTGGCTTGGCCGTGATGCCAAAGGCGTCCTCTGACTCAGCTGTGATTCGGCCCCATTGGCCACATTTGTGCTCCGGTTGCAACGTCTGCATCTGTGTCATGGTTGTCTGGACAAGCTGTCTCCTGGGTAAGGGGGGAAACTTGGTCTGAAGAAACGTATGCCAGCTGGAAACACCCACTGGTCTGCTGCCATTGTGAGGAGACAGCACCCAAAGACAAAAAGCTATTGTGCTTGCTCTCCCAGTCTATAAATCCAACAGTTATATTCATGAACTTTTAGTTCTATGGGTTTGGGTGAATTTTACCGTAAAAGAGTCAGACTATAGTCTTTTGTATAAAAAGCTTTCAGAAATGACATAAAGGTACATGAACATGAAGAGGGGCTTCTCCTAGTCTCTGCTAAGACCTCAGTGCCAAGAACGATGGGTGACAAGTATCTCTGTTTTCTAGAGTAGTGCTAAACCATTAATGCAGAATATGCTACATTGTGGCCGACCTGGCACTAAGCCAGCTCCACCAGATTCGGTCCATCTCTCCCCTCTAGCCTGTATCTATGACAAGGCCAGAGAGGGACCAGAGATATTGGAGACAGTTTCTTTGAGGAGAGTTGTTACGGAGCTGACCTACCACGTGTTTCCTTTTAACAACCCAAGAGAAGGGGAGGGGATGCTTCCCCTTTCTTACCTTCATCCAAGGGAGGGGGCTTAAGGCAACCACTGCAGAGAGGTGGAGGAGGGAAACTGCCATCTAACCTCACCCCCAGCCATGCTTACAGAAATTCCTGGGTTCTATGACGGCCCTGGACCTCAAGAGGAGGGTGGTCACAGTTCCTGGGAGAACTTGGTCAGTGATAACTGGATTTTGTTGGGTACAGAGGCTGGTGCCTGACTCTTGAATGCATACATCTAAAGGCAAGATGGCTGTAGGGACCTGTGGGGGCAGAGTGCAGAGAAAGGATTTTGTTGCCAGCAAGCTGTACTTGCAGAGTTTGGTGGAGTAAAAATTTGAGTTCTCCCTGAGTCTACGTGGACAACTCGGAAGGTAGCTGGGCTGCAGCCTTGAAGACCCTTCTCAAGAGGACTGCATGCAGGGTGCTAGCTCCAACGGAAAGGAGATGGCGGGGTGTCCCATTACTTACAGGTGCTAAAGGGGGTTCACAGACGGCCGCCCAGAGAGTGCTTCATCCCTGGCTGGGGATAGTGAGGTGGGTTTCCCCTTGGCTGTGTGAGAAATGGCCAGCAGCTGGCCACCTGCAGTATGAAGGGCATCAACTCCAGCACTGTTCACATGAAACCCTTTGTCCCCTTCCCCTCCCTTTCTGTTCCCATCATGCCTCCCCCAACCCTGGAGGAGCAGAAGCAGCAAAGTGAGCAAAGGAAGAGGAAGGGAAGAGCCAGGGAAAGAAGGATAGAGAACAAAGCACAAACCCTTCTCTTTACTACCACTCTGTGCTCCGGGCTAGGGGAAGATTTGAATGGGATGAGATGTGGAGGTTTTGAGTTGACTGAACTCAATCCTTGAAAAGGAGGCTGTTAGTTAATACCTGAAAGTGACTGGAAAGGGCAGAGAAAGCAGATTCAGCAGAGTTTGCACAAAGGCAACGGTGAGAGAAAAAAGCTGCTTCCCTGCTGAGGGCTCTGCAATGAGCCAAATGGATCAATGCAGAGAGCGAATGAACAGGTGCCATTAAGATGACGCTTGAGCCCAATCTGAGCCGAAATGAGAAGAGAGTGCCATGAGTTATGGAAAGATGATCCATCCATCTCATGGTCTCTGATGGAATAAAATAATTCTGACCTTATTTGAGGCTTGAAAGCCTTGTTCAGCTCCTTCTAGAGTGGCAGCATAAGCAGATTTAATTTAAAAAAATCTCAGCAAAGAAATATATTTCCCTTATTATTTTTCTGGCAATTATCTTCTTTTTGCTAAGGCAGGTAGGAAACAGTAATGATCTGAGCTGTCAGTAGGTTACCTCCTGAAAGATTTTATTTCACTTTGTAAAATATGAACAAAGAAAAAAAATCCATATGTGATGAATCAGAATAGAACATGAAAAAGCAAGATAACACCCCATCCCCGCCAGGATTCCAAAGATGTCCCACCACAATTCTCACTGCGTTATTTTAGCCATTTGCATCATCTGACAAGAATTTGGATACAAATAAAACAAAACAGAAATGGACTCATAGATACAGAAAAGAAACTCATGGTTGCCAGAGGGTAGGGGGTGGGCAAATTAGGTGGTGGGGATTAAGAGGTACAAACTTCCAGTTATAAAATAAATAGGTCATGGGGATGTAATGTACAGCATGGGGAATAGAGTCAATGATATTGTGATAACTGCATGGTGACGTGTAACTAGACTTATCATGGTGATCATTTCATAATGCACATAAATATCGAATCACTATGCTGTACACCTGAAACTAGTATGATATTGTATGTCACTATACTTCAATTAGAAAAATAATTTGGAGACATAGTACACATTTGAAAACTCCGACTCACTGTTTGGGCTAACTGTTAAAAACACACAAATTTGTGTGGAAGGAAAACACATACCCACATCCTACTTTTCAGATATCATTTTCACTGTTCTCTTTTCTACAACACAAGGGCCAGAGCCCTCCTGGGAAGGCTTCCCTCAGCCTCTCTGCAGCTCTGTGGTTTCTGAGCAGGCACATAGCTTCCCCCACCCCTGCTGTTCGCGTCTCCAGTTTTCACCTGAAAGTAAAGTGATGAGCTCCTTCCAGGATATGAATGAACATGAGATGAGTTTATGGGGAGCAAAATCTGCTGCTGCGGCAGACATCTGAACATTTAATCTTTACTTGCCACCCAAATTGACAGAGCTCAGGGAAAATCAATACACCGGATAGAGGTGAATGTAATAAGCAAGGCAACTTCTCCTACTTAGAAGATTGGAGGGTTTTTTTCAAGAGTGATCTCCTGGTCAAATCTTTGAATCACATGGGCAGAGAACTTCTCAAATAAAATATTTTGGAATCTTTAGAACTCATCTTTTTTTAGCCCCATCCTATATAGAAGGAAATCCTACGTGGGAGTCCAGGCGCGAGAAGTGTGAATGAGTGTGCATGTGTGTGTGCACATGTGTCTGTGCATTGGGTGGAGATGAGAGGGCTGTTTGGCTAATGACTGGGCAAACCATCAGTCCAAAAGTTGAAGAGAAGTTGGGGTGAACTAGCTGAGAAGAATTGGATGAACCGAGAGGAATGCAGGCATCCAGGCTCCCCGCCCATCATAAACAGGAACATAACCTGGGATGGAGGGGCTGCTCTGCCACCATCAGACGCACCGGCATTCTCAGATGCTCTCCACCATAGAGACAACCAACCACTCCCATGCCTACCCACCTTTGCAGATGCTGTACTTATCTTCTCCTTTCCCATCTGGCCATATTCCAGTTCTGATATTACTTCCTCTAGGAAGCCTTCCCTGCATCCCAAAACCAAGGTAGTCTCTCACTTTTCAGTGGTTCTGTATAATATATTTATTTCATACCTCTATTAGCCATGCATCACTGTGCATGTTTACATAGCATTTTCATATTTGGATAATTTGAGAAATGCCATAATATACATCAACATAGAACTAGATTAAAGGCATTGAGAAGTCCTGAAATAAAGAAATCTGTTTAGCTTTCTTAACTCAGGTTTTCCCCAGTACATCTGATCACCTATAGCCCTTCTTTCTTCATATAGAGATTATTATACTCAAGAACTGGTATTCAAGGGAACAGCATTTCTGAAAACTTGGTTCCTATGATTTTTTGAGGTCAGTGACTGCTACTGGATCACCAGGGTATGCAAGAATACCTGACTTGGACAAAGTGGTTATTTTATGTTTGTTGAATGAATAAGTGAGTGATCAATGAAGAAGTCTCATTCTGGTGTTTGGGCTCTGCCTAGATTGACTATATAAACCTGCGACTTGCTGGAAGGGAGGTCAAAGGTCTCCTTAGATTTCTTCCCTTCAGTCCCAGTGTCAGCTGCTTCTTTAGGATTCCGTATTGACATCAGGGGACTAAGCAATGGCAGTGGGCAAAGCTATGTGCCTTTGGGAGGTGTTTTAGAATACCCAAGGAAGAAGAGAAAGGATAGGAAAATGGAGAGGGGGCGAAGGGATGGGGAGAGCGAGTGGGAGAAAAGAGAAGCAAGCGCCTGTGGCTGGGGTAACAGCACTCTACTGCCAAGTCTTAGTGCTCCTCAGAGGTGATGGCACCATCACGCCTCTCTCTTGACCCTTCTCGTGAAAAGAGGAGAAAACCCAGGTCCTCTTTTTCTCACCCCTTAGTCCTCCCTTTTTCTTTTTTTTCTAATGCCAAACGCAAGGTGCTTATAATCAGGAGGGACCCTAAACATTTTGGAAATAGATCTCGATGGGTGGTGAATTTGGAGAATTTGATGTACAGCATTAGGTAAAGAGAGAAGAGTAAAATATTAGAACTCAAAGGCATCTTAGAGATCATGAAATTCAAATTCCTCACTTGCAAACAGGCCAATGGAGACCCTGAGAAGTTAAGGGATTGCCCAGAGTAATACAGTGCTCTGATAACTGGGTCTGGAGCACAGCATTCTGACTCCTAACCTGGTCCTCTTTCTCTATCTCTTGTTGACACAAATACGGTCAGAATGGTCTATGGTCACAAATGAGAGTGGGGGAGGACTAGCGTGATACACTCTTCAAAGGACGGAATTCACTCAGGTAACACAGTCAAATGAATGATTTCACAACAGTCCACAGATCTGTTGCCTCTTCCAAGAAATCCATGTTCTCCCCAGCCAGCTGGTCCTCACCATCACTGAGGATAAAAATGATGTACTGAACAAGCGATCATCAGATCATGACGTTGGTTACCCAGAGGATCTGACTTTGGAACTAACTTTTAAGTGATTTTGGAAAAGTTCTCTAATACTTTCCCATACTTAAGCTTATACCTCTGTGATAATGACACCAAGGATTATTACAATTTTAATGCATTCGTCTTTCAAGATTCTCTCTACTCCTTGAACTAGATTCTTAAGACATGGCAGAAAAACAATCTCAAAATTAGCCTACTTCCATAAATTAAGTCACCTTGCTTTTATTTTCTTGAAACCCCAAGAGATTGTTAGTTGCTTTATTCATTTAAACAAAGATCTCAAGAGGTGGTGACATTCTATTATTTTGCTTTAATCCAATTGTCTTTTAAAAATGCTCATGTAGATTCATGGATTAATCTGTCATGATTGGTTATCATTTACTCTATACATAACACTCATTTATAGTGTGGCCCCTACAGTGGCCACAAGTGGAGACAAGCTGTGTGTCTTTAGGGCCAAAATATGGATATACATGTGGAAACCTCAATCTTTGGCCATTTTCAAAATTGCTAAACCTTCTTTCCTTTTAAAAGAAGGAAGTGAAAATGTCTTTTTCTAATCTCAATTCCTTGTGTAGGTGATCCCAGATGTACCTAAAGAAATGGCTTCTGGGGCATTCTTTTGTTCTCTTGTTCTACTTTGTCCTTGTCTCCTTTCCATGGAAGCTTTCCCCTCAAAGCTGACTGCTCACTGATCACCTCTCTTACCCATTTTCCCTGCAGAGAACCAGCCCACATGGCCACTAGGGGGCCCTGTTGCACACCGCATTCAGGATTAATCATTGGGACCGCTCGCTCACCTCATTGCCACTTGGGAAGTTAAGGACTTGTTCCTGCCATTCTATCTATTTTAGAGAAAAGCAACCTAGGATTATTCCAGCCTTGTCTTTAGAAATAAGAAATATTGAACAACAAATAGATAAGAAAGTAAAACATGAAATGGAAACGATAAAATACCAAGACCAGGTCACAGGTAAAGAAAAGCGTTAAACTGGGTGGCCTTCTCCTTAGTTCTAGGCTCAGGTCTGTAGCCTGTCTCTATCTCATGGCTTACTCTTCCCTGCTCTTCCACCAGGCTCCCTGTCCCTACTCACCCTCCCTTCTCCTCCATCTCTGTTGACAGAGCCACAGTTAGGCCAGTGTAGGGGGCGGAAGGAGATGGCAGAAGCAGTTATCTTGGGAAAAGGACTCCATTTGTCCTCAGCTCACCCAATTCACTCTTGAAGGTGTGATCCTGTGGAAGAACGGAGTGGGAATTCCGAACACTTCCTCCTCCAACAAACCAGTTCACGTTGGGGTTCCAGCGGTTCACAAAGCCACAGAGATGATTTTCTTCAAAGTCACATTCTGGCAGAGAAGAAATAAAAACACTTCATGGAGACGTGGTTACACCTGGGTACACCCAGACTCACTGAGGGTCTGCTCTTAGATAGGTTATGTTATATGTTTCTCACTCCCTTTGACCACTGGAACCTTTGTACCAGGACCCCTAGACAATATTGGTCAGGAAGAGAGATCCAGTAATGCATAGAGATCATAAGCCCTCATTGCTTCTTTGGATTTTGGCCCTTCCACTTAACTGGCCATGTGGCTTGCTGCATAACCTCTCTTAGCCTCTATTTCTTCATATGTGAAATGGGGGGAACGCTCCCATCTCATGGGGCTGTTGTAAGTGTGGACAGCTCCTGCATAGTGCCAGGGACATGGTTAGTGCTTGGTATATCAGCCATCTCTGTTTCAAAGTACTATTCAGGGCTATGCTCTTAGCTCCAGAAATTTTATCCACCACCCTTCTGGTAGCCCATTCCTCCATCCCCTTCTCTCCTGATGACGGACAAGATACCCAGAGCTAAGGGGCATGTTCCCTAGATGCTAAAATCCTCTGCTTTTCTTGTAAACAAAAACCCAGTCAGAATAGGCAGGGCATGCGTATCCAGGGCTCTGGGTCTTTCTGCAGCTACTGAGTGGAGAAGAGAGAGAAGATAAAGGGACTCCCTCTTCCCCCTTTTAGTAGCATTGACATGTTTGCACTGATAAATTGTTCCCGGTCAACAGACTCCTTTGGTGGGAACAAGAAACTGACAAGCCAGTGGCTCCATTGACCCCCATAATCATGCAATTAAAAACATGAAGTATGACTGTGCTGGCCATCTCTCATTGGCCCCACCAGATCTACTCCACCTTTTTCTACCTTGCTTTGTCCTCCAGAGGTTGACCTGTATGGACTGTGTCAGGACTCCCCTGGCTTCTAGCTTCCTATTGCATTTGACCAATGGAAGCAGGAGGAGAATGAGGTTGGGGGTGTTCATTCATCCAGCTCCCACCCTGCCAGGTTGCCTTGGGCTGGCTGTATCTCTCTATTGAGGGTGCAGCTCCTGTCAAGAAGGCCCCACCATACAGCTATTGCCTCCAGGTTCTGGTAACCCCTCCTCCCTTGCCCATGAGACCTAAAGATGGTGATGGCTCATGAGTCATCACTGTGACTAGCCTGGATTACCACACCATCTCTTGCTGGTTTCCTTTATCTACCCACATCTTTGTAGTTCCTTTAATGAGCTCTCCTCAAATTACTCAAGTTGAATGTACCCTCTGTCTCCACTTTCCTGCCAGCACCCTGACTGATATAGTTATCAACGTGTTTTTACATTGGCAAGCGTGGAAAATTTTTTAAGATTTTCATTTGCAACTTTTCCCCTGCAGCATCTGCTAAGCAATGCCCAACATTCAGTGCCAAAGGCTGCATGGAGTAAAATAAAAGGCAAAATATTCCTCAATGTACCAGACACTATTCCAAGCACTTTACATGAATTAACTTAATCCTCAAAACAACTCACAGGGGAGGTGCTATTATTAACCTCATGCTACTGATGAGGAACTGAGAGAAGCAGAGAGAATGCAGAGAAAGAAAGAAGAGATGAGAACATCATCATACAGTTTAACAAAGTAAAAGTATTGGCACTCCTTTTGTTTTTTAAACACACCAGAAGCCACCAAGCGATCTGAAGAAAGGAAATTAACATTTTTTGAGTGCCAAGGACTGTAGCAATCACCTTCACATCCGTGATCTCATTAGTCCCCACGGTAATCCTGTGAGGGAAGTATTTTATCCCATTTTACAGGTGGTGAAAGAGAGGCTGCGGGGCTCAGTGAGGTGACTGGGCCAGCAGGTGGCGCTCCACCAGGTGTGTCTGACTCAAGCCTGTGAGTTGTCCAAGATCCATGCAGCCGCCATGTGGGAGCTACAGGGAGGCTGAAGGAGGGAAGCTTGGATCAACTCACTGTATCTTCAGAAAATGGTCACAGTCCCAGGCTGCTTTCTTTCATTTGCATTAAGGACGTCATTGCAAGGTCAAAACGAAGAAGGGAGACTCAGGGAATTAGCAAAGGCTTTTTTGTTGTTGTTAAGAATCGTCTTTGACTCTCCTTTCTCTTCCTTTCCACAGCCATTCAGCCTGCATGTATTGTCAGTGCTGACACATCTCTCAGATAGACTGGCTTTTTCCCATTCCACTGTCAGCTCCAATCTTAGACCCTCATGTGTCCCCTCTGTAAGGTCACAATTGTGTCCTTGGGGTTTTCCAACCTCTTACATATTTTCCATGTTTCCAACTGATTTTCCACGTGGCAGCCAGACCCGTCAGCTGAAAACGCAACTGCAAGCCCCTCCCCCGCTGCCTTGACTTTTAGGGCCTCCCAAACCCATAATTCTTTAATCCAAGCTCCACAGGCCTGGATCCCGACTCCTCCGTAACAGCCTCCCACAGCAGCCCTGATTCTCACTTCAAACAGTCCCCTCAGCCGCTGGCCTTCGCCTGAGCAGGCTCTGTGCTTTCTCCCCCCTGGGGTTTTCCTACCCTGCGCCTGCACTTGACTGAATTCTACTGAAACTCCAGCTCAATTGCGTCTCCTGAATTCAGTCCTCTCCCATTTCCTCTCCTCGTCTCTTCAACTCCAGAGCACGGCTTGCCCTTCTCGGCAGGATTCATCAGAGACCCGTACAGAAAGAGCTTCAGTGGCAGACAGGAGGAAGTGGAGCAACAGCTAGATGTCGACTGTCTTCTTACGCCATCCCAGAAGCTGGCACACGAGAGGCACCCAGCTAACCCTGCTCAAGCAGAATTGAAGTGACAACTGATCACAAAGACAGGGGCAATATGGTGCAAGAGAGCAATGGAGTAAAGAGAGGAAAAGGCGTAAGATGATGCCTGCTTTTTTAGCAAATGCTACAGAAAGCTGAATTCGCAGCGAACTAGAAATTATTTTATTAGAATATGTTGAGGTTAGGGTGACAACTCAGGTTCCAGTTGCTGCATCTACTTTTCTTTCATTAATCCAGTCACACAGGCAAACTCTAAGGAGCCTTGCCATGCTAAAGACGGAGAAACAACATACTATATTCAAGGGAACCTAGCAAAGAATTGGAACTACTATGCAGTATGCAGTGGCATCTATAAAATACTCTGGCTTTAGGGTTGATCCGATTCCCTCTGACAACAATAGATTTTAGAAAAAGATTCCCATTCTGATGTGATGAAAATGAAACCCACTTACCAATACAGTAGCCGGTTGTCATCTTGATTTCAAAGAGGGCAATGCTGGCGGTGTCTCCCTGTCCTAGCACACCTTCTATTAAAATCTGCACAACACATGGGGGAGAAGGGAGTTAGACCTGAAAACACCATGCTTCCTTGGTTCAGTATTTCAGTTACTTGTCAGGAGCTGTTCAGTAATTCAAGGCAAAACAAGATTGTCTCAGCTAACTGCTATTGGATGGACTTTATTTAAAAAATGTGTTAGCGTGTTTGCACAGGAACACGTGCACTCGTGTGTGTGTATACAAACATATACATATACTCTCAGAACCTTGAGGTGAGCAAGAAGTCCAACAAAAGCTTGGAGTCAGCTGTCTTTGATCGTTATCCCAACCACCACCTTCGCCAGTGCTTGTGGTAGCACCAATCGGCTGTAGACGGAGAGGAGAGCTTGTGTCTCTGGGGAAACTCACTCTGAGAATGGTCAGGAACTGAGGGCAAAAGTCTCAGGGGGAAAAAAACCCCTTGGAGGAGGAGGTAGGAAGCAAAATCTGACTAGTGGTGGGAGATCTCCACAGAGATGGAAGAGGCTCACAAATCATCTCGTGGTTTCTATATTGCTGAAAAATTCGGACATTTTAAATAGAGAACAGAGAAAAGCATGTCAATTTATGCAGCTGATTTCAAACACCGTTATGGTTCACGTTTGGTCCTGTTTCTCAAAGTGTTTGCTTTTCCTTATGTGACTTTAGCCCAATATTTTGCAACGATGCTGGTACATTTAGGGTGTGAGATATCACTGGCAGGACATTGTGAAATAGGGAACTCAGACCCTCAATGCTCCTTCCCTCAACCACCCCACTGCCTGATGGGGAGGGACGACCAGCAGACAGGGGTTATAAGAGAGTACCATATTTAAAAACTTTCTGAAGAAGGAAAGGGATGGGATAGGAAATTGAATGGGGATTAGGAACAGAGAAAGTTTTCCTGAAGGCTCCATTGGGTCCTGCATGACATATTCTCAGTAAACATCACACTTCTTGGCCAAGTGAGTCCAAATTCCATCCTCTTTCCCTACGCCAGTCCACATCCAACTTTATCTTACATTCTCCACTTTCCTTTTCCTATACTGCTGATGGAACAACTTCCATCCTTGAACAGGAATTAGAACATGGCCTTTAGGTCCCTTTCCCCTTTCAAAGTATTTTCATTTTTCCTTTTATTATAGTTACTTTTGTTCAAAACTTGAGCAAACTAACCATTAGGAAGATAACATAAACACATACCACACACAACTTAGAAGAATGAAACAAAGTTATAAGAAACGAAAATGCTCCCTCGAGCCCATTAGAAAATAAATTTCCATTCAAGAGGTTGGTTTAAGCCTCATTTAGATTCTTACCAAAGTTCCATTTAAATAGACAGGAAAGAAATCTGGGAAGAAGTTCTTTTTAGGTATAAGCGAAATATTAATTTACATTACTAATATTCTTCTATGACGCATCTCCTATAAAACATCACATCCTAACACAGGAGACAACTAAATTCAATGGCAGAAGTTCTCATAAGATCTCAGAATAGCATAAATTCACATAAGAAGCCCTGCACCTTCCTCCTGAATTCCACCCACCTTGAATCTTTTGGAAGTGTTTTGCAAATCCAGGCTGGCTATGAGCCAGCTGTCTGAAGGTTCCTTAGCTGACCAAAGCAAGCGATCAAAGCTTTCATCTTCAAATCTCACATAGAGGTTCAGCAGGCTGGGATCTGATGGAGACCCTGAAGATGTGGTTATCTGGTAGACCAAACGCAGGCAGCTCCACTCCTCAGCCTGTAAGTCAGAACTTAGCAGCACAGCTTTCTCCCCTTGCTTGGCAAAGGAGGTGTCCACGTAAATGTAATGGCCTGGAAAGAGAAAGAAATACAGGGAAGAGATCAGTCTTCTGTTTGCAACTCAGGAAAATACTGTGGTCCAGTAAATCTGAGGGCAGATATATCCTGCAGATGCATTTTGTTGGCCCATTGAACGTTGCCTGAACACGGGATCTCTGCCTTCTTGTTAAAAATTAGAAGGTCCAGCAACTCTGAGGCCACTGTCACATGACACATGACAACAAAAGAACTGGAGCTGAGTAGTGCTGCCTCTTCAGAGGGTAGTATGAGGGTTCCATTTTGTCATAATCCCCACTACTCCCTATTCCCTCCTGACATTGAGGCCAAGTGTCTGTTGCCTATTACTATGTTATAGCTGGCCCACTTCCCACATTGCATTCATTTTCCAGGTCCCCATATGCACACGAGTTTGAGAACCCAGGCCAAGGGGCTTCAGAATCTGGAGGAGCAGCAAGAGTAGGTGAAACACCCAAGATTGGAGTCAGATACCTTGATGGACTCAACCTTCGCCTTCCACAGCTTCCCTCATACCTAATGATTCAATCTGCATTTAACACACATCATTATAGTTGATTGAATTGCTTTGGTTACCTCAGATCTTGGGGCCTAGGTAGAAAAAGTTCATTGTAAGTTAATTTCCTTATTAGGAACAAGACTCTTCTCCTCTAGACTCTTCCATGACCAAATCTCATAGTTCTGTTAACTAAATGAGAAAGTATATGCAAAACATGTAGGACAGGGATTGGAAAGCAGTGAACACACCAGGACCTGCCATCACTATTTTCTTCTCCTCCATCCCCTCCTCCCCGTTCTCACCCCCTCCTGCCTCCTCTTCTCTTCTGTCTTCTCCTTCCCTTCCCCCTCCTCCTTCACTGCCTCCTCCTCTCCTTTTCCTCTCTTTGCTCCTCTTCCCTCCGCCTGCCCCGCCTCCCCCTATCTTCCCAATATTGACAAACGGTGCTCTGCCAGCTACACCAGGATGTACAACAACATTTCTATGAACAAAATAAAAGAAAAGGATGGGAACCCTAACTTGAGCCTTCCAAATCCAGCTCTGGTCATTGGCTTCCTATAGCAGTGATCTGATCTGCCTGTGGGTCTTGGGGACCCACTGCCTTTCTGGCCTGCACTCTCAAGCTTGCTCAGAGGTTCCCACACTGGTGGCCAGCATTTAATCTGCTGTCTTCCATCATGTTGCCACTCCCCACCCCCTTGTATTTTGGGCTCCCCGACACTAAACTATTACCAGAAAGGCCCTGACATGCCTCTTTGCTTGGCTTGATGTTCTTCAGCCCCTATGCCCACACTTGTTGCACCAAATGCTGATTCCAGTCTGGATCCTTGTCTCTGTGGCAAGTGCCAACAGGCCAGCAGCAGCTCAGCTGATGACCATCCTCACTGTTAGGGCACAGTTAGGGCATTGTCTTCAGGGAGTCTTGCCCGCCTGTGAAGAGTTTCAAGATCAAAACCTATCTCCAGCTGGCAGCCTTTTAACATAGCAACCGCCCACTAGGCGCAAATAGCAACTACTTCTAGATGCCAACCAGGCACCGTCTCGGGAGAAATCTGGCCCTTGCAATAATTGCCACCAACACCATTACCTCCTACGCACGGTGAACACGCACTAAGAACCAGGCACTGTTCTAGGTGCTTCATACACATTCACTAGCAATGGGGCCTGTTGGGTTTTGAAATACTAAGCCAGGGTTCTTGATGTCAACGCTTTTTTGAATAAAAATACTCTTCATTGTGACACGAGGGAATGTATAAGTGCCATCCTCCTTTCCCTACTCTCTGCTACTGCCCCAAAAGAAGGGACACTAAACAGGCTGGTAGTGGGGTGGGGTGGGAATGGGGATTGGGGGAGATCCTGAGAGCACTTCAAATCTTTTCTTGAGAGAGTTGGTACATGAAGACTAGAAGAGGAAAGAAATAAAGAACACCCCCACTGTGTCCTATGGAGGTTCACAACGCAAACCAACTTTGCTGCCATGAGGCCCAATTCTGCTGGGGCACTTCCCCAGCTTCTCCTGTTCTCCCACTCGCTCCTTCCTCTCTCTGTTCTAGAAGGGAACAACTCACACCTGTGGTTCTCAAACTTGAGCCCAGAGTCACCCGGAGGGCTTGGTCAAACACAGATGGCTGAGCCCCCTCTTAAAGTTTTTAATCCAGTAGATCTAGAGTGAGGCTGCATTTCTGAAAGTGCCAGGTGATGCTGATGCTGCTGGTCTGGACCACACTTTGAGAACCAGTGATACACAACAGCTGACAGAGAAAGGACTCACTCCCCAGATACCTCTTGTCTATCAAAGAAAGAGCCAGCTGCTGTAGTGTGTGAAGCAGGGAGGAGACAGTTCCACTTGGAGGCAGAAACTCAAACTTCAGTAAATGCGTCTTACAGCAGGCTCGCAGAGTCCACCTTCTGGTGATTATCTTGATTTTTCAGTGAATGCCAAAAAAAAATCTCTCTTGACATAATCTCTCACTATATCAGATTTTATTAAAAGTATATGCTAATACTCTCATATTAAGAACATTTGAGAACACATACCATAAAATGTATTATTTAAAATACCTTGATATTATTCAGTATGAAAGTTGATGCTATTTATTGAGTGATTTTGACATCTCAGTCCTAAATCTTGGCTATTTCAAAATATTGAGATTTTACATGTAAATTACAGACCTCAAGTTCATTTTTAGGTCATGTTCTGTGAACGTGCCTACTAGCTGCATTATAATCCATCCAAAGATTTATCTACTCAACTGATTTTGCATCCATTCAGCAGAATAATGCATTTTCCTAGATCAAATAACTAGCCAAGTGCTACCCACTCCTACTATCACTGCCAAGTTCAAGACAGATTTTCTTAATTAATCACTACATTTTTTTCCTGCCTAGTCTTGACATAGCCTCAGAATCCTTCTAAACAAAGTGGTTCATGTGGCCACTCCCAATCAATCAGAGCTGGCACTTGAGTTGAAAATATTTATTATCCTTGCTTGTGGCTTCAGTATCAGAGTATATTTTGTGGTCATGTTAGAACTAAATTGAACTAGAAGGAACATGGTATATTTTTAAGAAGTTTTAGAAAATGAAGACAGAATGAGGAAGATATTGATATCAGGAAGAGTGCCTTACCCTGGACTGTCACTAAGAAAATTGCTATTTTAGAACAAATTGATAATGTTTTTGGTGAGTTGTTTCTTCTTTGTTAAAAAGAATCATTTTACCACTGAGTGAGTGAGTTAATGAGGTTTTCTTTGTGAGTTATTTCATTTATCCCAGCCTAATGAGATTGACATCTGGAAGTTAATCTTGGACATAATTTACATGCAATAAAATTCACCCTTTAAATACAAGTCAATGGTTTTTAGTATATTCACAAAGTTGTGCAATCATCACCACTACCTATTTCCAGAATCGTTTCATCACTCCAAAAGGAAATCTCATACCCACTAGCGGTCATTCCTCATTTTTACCTCCTTCAAGCCTCTGGAAACCATGAATGTACCTTCTATCTATATGGATTTATCTATTCTGGAAATTTCATATGAATGGAATCATATAATATGTGGCCTTTTGTGACTGGCTTCTTTCACTTAGCATGATATTTCTAGGTTCATCATGTTGTAGCACGTATCAGAATTTCATTCAAGACTGAGTAATTTTCCATTTTATAGATATACCACATTTCATTTATCCACTCATCAGTTGATGGACATTTGAGTTGTTCCCATTTTTTGGCTATTACGGATAATGCTGCTATGAACATTTACATACAAGTTTTTATGTAGACATAAGTTTCAATTCTCTTAGGTATATGTTTGGAAATGGAATTGTTAGGTCACATGGTAACTCTATGTTTAACTTTTTGAGGAACTGCTGAACTGTTTTCTAAAGTGGCAATGCCACTTTCATGTTCACTAGCAATGTACGAGAGTTCCAATTTCGCCACCTCTTCACCAATACTTGCTACTGTTCCTCTTTTTTTCTTACAGTCAATCTAGTAGATGTGAAGTGGTATCTAACTATGATTTTGATTTGCATTTCTCTAAAGAGTAATGACGTAGAGCATTTTTTCATGTGCTTATTGGCCATTTGTACATCTTCCTTGGAGAAATGTCTATTAAAGTCCTTGGCCCATTTAAAAGATTGGGTTATTTATCTTTTTATTGTTAAATTATGAGATTCTATATATTCTAGATACTAAATCTTATCTGATACATGATTTGAAAATATTTTTTCCCAGTCTGTGGGTGGTCTTTTCACTTTCTTGATGGTATCCTTTGAAGTACAAAAGTTTTTAATTGTGATGAAGTCCAATTTTCTATTTTTTCTTTGGTTGTGTGTGCTTTTGGTGTCATAGCTAAGAAACCATTGTCTAACTTAAGGTCATGAAAGTTGACAGCTATGTTTTCTTTTAAGAGTTTTATAGTTTTAACTCTTACATTTAGGTCTTTGATCTATTTTGAGTTAATTTTTGCCCATTAAATCATCTAGGCATCCTTGTTGAAAATCAATGCAGCATAGATACTAGAGTTTATTTCTGAATCCTCAATTCTATTCCACTGATCTGTATCTATCCTTAAGACAGGACCACACAGTCTTGCTTACTATAGCTTTGTAGTAAAATTTTAAGTTGGGAAGTGTGAGCCCTCCAACTTCATCCCCCTTTCCAAGACTGTTTTGACTATTCTGGTTCTCTTGCATTTCCACATGACTTTAAAGATCAGGATGGGAATAGAGTAAGTTTAAATATCACAAAGCTCACTGTTCTTACTGATATTCAAGAGTTTTTTTTAATAAACGCTCCCAAATGTTGCAAGTCTTTGGTTAATTTCAAATTCTTAAAAAACTGATTTTGACAATTGTTGCCAGTGTTTTCATTGCTTTCATGGACAATGGAGTCCTTACTCCACCATTCCCTATTCTGTCTCTCTCTTTCTCCATCTATTTTAAACAATAAAGAGAGAAAACAGTGCTTCAGAGATGTTAAAGTAAATACAAACAAAAAATAAAAAGGCAGGAAATGGCAGAAATCACAGGTGGATTGGGAGGTTGACTGACACATGAGGCCACGGGTCGGGGGTAGATTCACTAGGCTGGGTGTTAGAGAGATGAGGGCAGGAGGGGAGGGAAGGAGCCTCTTCAAATAGTGCTGCTGAGTCAGCTTGAACTGATTTATGAGACATTTATTGGAAATGATAAAACCTTTAAAAGGAGTCAGAAAAGGGCCATAAACTTCGACACGCATTTTTTAAAAAAGTGTCAGCAATCGAAATCAATAATTAAGTCATCCTGCCAAAAAGGTCAGGCTCCATATTCCCGAGGCTCTGAACATGTCTTCTAGCCACACGCAGGCATCAGAAAACAACAATAGAAAAACATTTCTGTTTCAGTGAGGGCAGACATAAAGAACTGAGTTTTGAGGTCACACTCAATTGCTGGCCACATCTGCACAGCTGGAGCTCAATGTATTAAGGACTTCTCATAGCCAAGGCACAGCATGACGGGTCTATATCCCAGGCCATCACTATGGCAGTGTGGCCAGGGCATGAATCGTGAGGTACCCCTGCAATTCCACTTGCTAACAAATGTACTGTCATTCCGGTGTGACGATCGTGATGAGGTGACCGTATGGTGCAGAGAAGCCCATCCAGGATTTGCAAAGTATAATCTCAGTTTAAAACTTTATCATGTATATGCTAACTGTGTCATCAGTTTTTTTGCCTGCAAAATGGGAATAATAACACAGGGAGTCCTATGACATATATATTCAATATTTGGAAAATCATTCAACATACTCAGAAAAAATAAACCAACTGAAAATAATCCAACCACTGCAATACATACATACACATATGAAATAAATTTTTCATACAAACAGCCACTAAACGAAATCTATTTTACATATTTTAACACAGAAAGGAAAATTGTGTTGTACATAGAAATGATATACTATATAGAGAACCATGTGCACTGTACTCTCCATGCAATTTAAGGACCTTTCAAGAGCAATTTTGATGGTACCCAATTTTCACTTTTTGTGCTGACTTTAAAGCTCAAGTGAGATATGACTTCATATCTACTTTTTGGGGTAGTAGTGAGAACCTGATGACGTATATAGAAATGCTCTGTAAATTGTAATGTTAATTGTTAACTATTTCTGTTCTCATCATTGGGGGAGGAGATGTTTAGCTGCTCAGGGATAGTAGAAATTTGTATCGCCTCCTTCCTTTTTTCCAGTAGAATCAGAGCCGATATTTGTTCAGGTAGCAGACCAGCCACACATTTTCAACGCTGGTAGGAGAACAGCTTTCACTCATTTCGCCTTAGTTGACCCTTTGCTGTTGAAATCTGCACCTTTGTCCTCTTGAGTGGTCCCCTCCTGGCCACCCACTCTCACCACTTCCCCTCCTCCCACCAGGATTAATCATTTCTAAAGTAGAATTTAGCATATTTCCTCCTATATGATTCTGGCTGAAACCTCGTGATCCAGCTCTGATAGCAATGCCTACATCTCTATTTTCTTTAGCTCTCAGCACCTTGCGTATCTAAGACAAGGACACTGCCTTCTTTCTGGCAGCTTCCTTCCCAGGGCTGAAGTCCAGCCCATAAACTGAGGTGGGGACCTTCTCACCAGATTTCCTGAATGCCTCACTGAAAGCCTTCCTGGGTCAGGTCCTGCCAGTGGAAGCAGTACAGTGGAGCGGTTAAAAGAATGTGGTTATCACACCAGCCTGATGTGGGTTCAAATCCCAGTCACACCACTAACAAATCATGTCACTTTGAGCCAGTTGCTTGTACTAACTGAGAGTCACTTTTTTCACTGGTAAAATGGGGGTGCTTAAATAGTGACTTTGCAGAGTTTTAAAGAAGATTAAATAAAATAACGAAAGTCAAGCTCTTAGCACAGTGCCCAGTGCCTAAAGGCACGTGGTAAGCTGTTAATAAAAGTTAGCTCCTACTTTCCAGATATCCACGCAGCACACTCTTCCTGAGGGTGGGACCTCTCTGATACTAACTGCTACTCGTTCTACCTGCTGCCCACTGTCCTACCCTTCTGACACCAACTTCTGCCCGCCGTACAGAAGATCCAGCTGCAGCTGGAGCCATTATCCCTAGTGTCTGCTCCACAGCTGCGGACACACCCTTTTCTAGGTCTCAGCCCCTCCCAGTCTGTCCCATCCCCTTGCCCAACTACATTCTCTGCTATGACAATCATCTCTGGGGTCTACCATTTAATGAAAGCAGCCTGGACAATAATGCACACAAAACATTCAGCAAACGTTTACACAGTTTTTGCAAGAACCAGATTCCTATCGTGGAGAGGGGATGCCTCCATGAAACTGCATCCTCAATTATGTAGAAACCATTAGCTTACATATAGATATATTTTTTTCTTTTGCTGAGGAAGACTCACCCTGAGCTAACATCTGTCACCCATCTTCTTCTACTTTGTATGTGGGTCACCTCCACAGCATGGCTGCTGATGACTGGTGTAGGTCCACACCCAGGAACTGAACCCAGACCACTGAAGCAGAGCATGCTGAACTTAACCACTAGGCCACGGGGCCAGCCCCACCATTGGCTTATATTTTGAAGGAGTCTTGCTTTTTTTGCACATCAAAGATTTTCAAAAAATTAAAAAGTCAAATGTATAGAAATGCAATGGACATAGGGATTATCAAAAACAGTTGATTGTCTTATTAGAAAATAAATGGTATAGCATTCCTCAAATGTAAAAAGCTGTATTAAATATTGGGGCTCATTAATATCTGACTTTTCTCTCAATCGATCAGATTCACAACCCATTTATCAATCTACTGATTACCTATGGTAGAAGAATGTTCTGAAAACATCTAAGAAAAGTCACAAATTTCTATGACTTGCACAAAGTATTCTCACCTTCTGTTTGAAGTTTCCAATTTTACTCTTATCCTCTGCAGTTTATTTAACAAATCATTATATGAATATAATTTTTTTTTCTTAGTGAGGAAGATTGGCCCTGAGCTAACATCTGTTGCTGGTCTTCCTCTTTTTGCTTGAGGAAGATTGTTGCTAAGCTAACACCCATGTAAATCTTCCTTATTTTGTATGTGGGATGCCACCACAACATGGCTTGATGAGTGGTTCTAGGTCTGCACCAAGGATCCGAACCTGCAAACTCTGGGCCACCAAAACAGAGCACACAAACTTAACCACTATACCACTGGGCCAGCCCCTGAATATAATTTTAATCATATGAAAATGAACATAGCTTTCAAGAATTCATCTCAAATCAACTGTTAAGAAACAAAGACTCAAAGGGAACTAATACTCATTGTGCTGTAGGCACTAGATTCTTTTCTTTTCTTTTTTTTTTTTTTTGGTGAGGAAGATTAGCCCTGAGCTAACATCTGTGCAAATCTTCCTCTACTTTGTATGTGGGACACCTCCACAGCATGGCTCATGAGTGGAGTAGGTCCACATCCAGGATCCAAACCTATGAACCTGGGCCACCAAAGCAGAGCACACAGAACTTTAACCACTCGGCCGTGGGGCTGGCCCCAGGCACTAGATTCTTCACATAAGTTCTTCTCTCTTAATCCTGATGAATGATTCTATGAGGTGGGAATGACCACTTTTCAAATGAGGAAAGAGAGATTTACACAGGTTAATTCAGCAGTCCATGGTCACAGCTAATACACCAGGGTCTGGCACCAAGTCCATGCATTTCCCATGCACCATGCTGCCTCCAAATATTTCCTCATCTGTCTCTTTATTAATTTATCTTTTCAAAATTCTATCCACTCTCCTACAGCAGGAGAGCCAAGTTTCCCTTACACCAGGATCCTGAAGGGATGGATGTTTCTATATGGAAGCCATGTAAGCTTTTCTACAAATACTACTTCTGTTTGATAACACAATAACCAGATTAACTTTTCTATCACATTGCCTCAAATCTAAAAGGTTTGAAACATGTCAAGTTTTCTAAAATTAGGTATGCTTGATAATTGATCTATAGTAGTGCACATTTATCCCCACCAAAGGATGTTAACAAATGGATGGTTAGAATCAATGTCTATAGAAAAAGATATTTGTACCTTCTCTTTGGTTAGTAACTGTAGACAGAGAGACCCCACAGTCTTGAGCTCAGGGGACCCCAGCCGATATCCCCTGTAGACACTGTTGGGGAGTAGGGAGTGGGGCAATATGGAGATGAAGGGTCATGGAGCTCCTCAGCATGAGGGCAACCTTGGAGCCCAAAGATCTGTAAGTGCAAGGCACAGCCCAGAGATTCAGCCTAGTGTCTTAACAAGTATTTACTAATTTAAATTGAGCAGAAGGCACTATGTGTGCATCTATGGGTAATCCATTTCAGTGCTGGATTTGGACCCCGAGGTGCCAGACAACAGGATGCTCTGTAATATCCAGCATAACAAGTCTGCCAGGCTCCCAGTCTCCCTGCTGGATTAGAAAGGATTTCTCTACAGGACGTTGCAAAACGCATCCCTTTTCAGTAAATGTTTTTGATGGGAATGGCTTCTTTTCTTCCCATTTCTTGCCATATGAGGTCCCTAACAATGACGCAGTTTCAAGAAACTTCTCATTTCTATTTAATAAAACTGCAAAAAACCCCTGGCTTCTGGTTAGCTTCCATGGATAAGGAGATGAATAAGATTTAAGCGGTATGAGCTTAAATCTAAATCTTTCCAGAAATCAATGTACTGAGGATGCTTGATTTGTAATATAACTTCACAGGCAGGTCCTGCTTCTGAAATGTGATGGGCAAAATGATCTATAATTGAGAAGAAGTGATGAGCATTTGCAGTCCTATTTTGGTCTCAAGTGGTAAGAAACCTCTCCCAGAAGGAAACCTTCTCCAGTAGAGCAAAGAGGCTCTCATTCTTGGAACATTTCAAATATAGCTTTGCTTAAGGAAAAAGAAATGCCTGCACTTAAAGAGCAGTTCAAAATTGCCACGTCCGAGCTTCGGGCTGTGGGCAGGACAACCCTTCCTCCTAATGTGGAAATCGACTTTTCAGGCTTCCCTGTATTCATTTATAAATAAGAATTTGCTCTTCTCACCAAAGGAGCCAGAACTCTGCCTATGATTGCAGAACTTCTGTAGAAATTTAATATGTGGGGGTGGATGGACCCTGATGTTCAACAAGGCCAGGGAAGGCTTTTCTCTCATGCCCTTAGGATTAAAAGCACAGAAAATGGCGAGGCCCAGTGCACTCCCCCTGAATAGAGCATTGCCATCCATTAGCAGCGTGAGCCCCGGTCCTGGGAGAAGGCCATGGGGGACCAATATGGTCCAGGTTCTTCCTCTAGTCGGCTCAGCAACTTCTCCCACATCTGGGGTGTCTGCCCTTTGGGGACTGAGGGGAATTTCCATAGTCCTTGGTTACAAATCGCATGGAGTGGCATTACCCTCTCTGACTCTCTCTTGATCTTACAATGTGTTCTTCCTCTGGATTCCTCGATACCCTCTCTCATGGTTTTGCTCCTCTCTTCTATTGCTACTTCTCCATCTTCTTGTGGGATTCTCTACTTTGCTCGTCTCTTCAAGTGCTTGTATTTCACTGGGTCTGGATTCTCCACTACGATGAGTCTTTCTCACTGGCAGGAACTGCTCATGGCCCTCCCAATGTCCATTCTCTCCTGCTTCCTCTCTAAAGAACCCTCATTTTACTGGGGCTGGTAATGGACCCAGCCAAGACACTGACATTGTCCCACGGACAGTTAGAGGCAGCCAATGACTAAGTTCTAGAGAGAGATGGAAGAGAAAGTTGGATGGGGCTGCCAGGAAAGCTCCTTAGTGTTGAGCCTGACTCAGCTGGGATGTCCTTTTGTCCTTCTCCCTTCCTCCTTCTTCCTGTCTGAGGTGTGGACACAATGGGCTGCAGATGCAGTGACCATCTTAAAACCGGAGGTGACAAGGGTGACCAACTCATCCCAGTTAGCCTGGGACCTTCCTGGTTTTAAAATGGAAAGTCCCATGTCTTGGAAATCCCCTCCATCCTGGACAAAGTGGCACAGCTGGTCACCCTAGCAGGCGACCCTGAGGATGGAAGTCGTCGCAGTGGGCCTGGCAGAAACACAGAAGGACCTGGGTTCCTGCTCAAATCGTTGAGTTTTCTAACCAGTCTAGACTTCCGACCTCTGCACTTTTCATATGAAAGATCTCCCAGTTTAAACCATTGGTATATAGTTTTTTCTGCTACAGGCTTCCAAACTACCTGACTGATTCACTACCCCAAGACTTCCAGCCTCATTTTCATATGGGTGATTCCCAAGTCTATATCACCAGCCGGATCCCTTATTAACTTCCAGACCCACACATCTGATTTCCTGCTGGGCGAGACTTGGACATGCCCTTGACACTTAAACTCATTCTTTGTCCTCGAAATCCTGCTCTTCCTCTGTGTTCCCAATCTGAGTGAATGGAGACCCACACTATCTAATGACCAATCAAGAAATCTCAGCATTTTCATTGATTCGTCTATCTCCTGCCTCCAAAATTCCATCAGTCTTGATGACTCAATTTCCTAAACTTCTCTCAAAGCTATCCATTCCACCACGTCCTCTCCACTGCTCCAGCTTGGAACACCATCTTTTGTTGGGATGGTTGCGAGAGCCTTCCAATGGGTCTTCCTGCTTCAGTCTTGCCCCACTCTAATCTGATCTCCACATTGTAGCCAGAGTGTTCTTTCTTCTATGCCAAACTGACCATATTACTTCCTGGCCTAAAACACATGAGGGGTTCCTCACTGTCCTTGATTTATAAGGCCCTGGTGTTCTGGCCCTCATATTTAACCACCATAACCATTTCACAGTCTACATGGTAGCCACAGAATTTCTTTTAGTTCCTCTAAACTAAGACATCACACTTTTTCTTGCTTCCAGGTCTTCTCGCATAGCCACTAAGTATAGTTTTGCAGTGCACAACCTAGACAACTATACATGGTGGTCCTATTTAGATATTGCTTTTTCCAGGCAGCCTTTGCTAACTTCTACCTCTAAACTTGGTTAAATGTCTCTTCTAAGTCTCTTTTAGTATCAGCATTATAACTTTAATTCACGATTTTCTGGTTACTCATCTGTATTCCTCACTAGGCTTTAAGCATATAAGGGCACATACCACATCTACCTGCCTCCTGGCAAGTACTCTCTCTGGTTTTGTGTGTGTGTGTGTGTGTGTGTGTGTGTGTGAGGAAGATTGTCACAGAGCTAACATCCACGCCAATCTTCCTCTATTTTGTATGTGGGATGCCACCACAGCATGGCTTGATGAGCGGGGTATATGTCCACGCTCTGGATCCAAACCCATGAACCCCGGGCCACTGAAGCGGAGTACATGAACCTAACCACTACTGCCACTAGGCTGGCCCCAGTACTTTCTATACTTTTAAATAAATGAGTAAACTCCTTCCTAATGATAGATTTAGCTATGTTTACATACAAAGGAAACATTCAAACGTTTTTATTATGGAGATTTCTCATTAGGTTTGAATTTCATCACAATTACTCAATGTACTGTTAATCTAGGAAATAAGATATTTAATGAGGGCTGTAACTTCACCAGCAACTCACACACGCCACACTTAATATTTTCACATATGCTCTCACTGCTAATAGTTTCTGAAACACAAATTCTCATTATGTCAAGATATACAAGGGATTGTTAAAATGCACAATTCTTTGCCTCTCTGGAATGCAGAGTTTGTGGGAAGCATTCAGACAACGTCTCAGTGTGTGACATTTCTAGATTCAAGACAGCAGTGGTTTTATCAGCTTCAAATTTCAAGGAGTCCAAAGAACCGAGATCAGCAATCCACAGAGAACTGACGGGGTCAGCATTGCAGAGACGTCCCCATTGCTATTTTGGTTCCCCCTGGCAACGAGGAAATTATTCTTATGCCCTGGCTAACACTGCAAAAGTAGACTTCAAAGATTACAAAGCATTAAGGCTGCAAAAGCAAAACAAAAGCCAGGAGGCAATCTCCAGTGTCAACAATCTGCCAACATTTGAAACCACCAGGGCAGATGTCGGCCCCACCCTGCTTCACGGGGTCTGGGAAGGATGTAGCTTTAAACCCTGCTGGCCCCAGTGGCAGTTTTAGAAGAGAAGTTTACCTTAGCAACTACCAACAGAAAGCCAAGTGACGAACCCCAACGGAAAAGTCGCGGGATATTTGGAGAGGGAGCTCCACGCTACACAGTATTTAAGAAAGAACACGAAAAGATAAGAAGGCTGCATTACCGACAACGTTGGTTCTACCTAAGATCAGTTCTCAGAACACATTTTCCACCACATGACTTGCCAGGTGGGGAGCATACTCCTTGGAAACAGAAGTGTCGCTCCATTTAAGATAAAGGAAATGTAGAAGGCGATGACCTCAGGGGCCATGGGTGACTGGATTCGCTCTTCATCTTCCCTGAGCGTACCTGGAAGGAAAAAGTATTCTTCTTCCATGGAATAGGTGTTCATTTACAAGGAAATTTTCTGATTTTGACTTACAAGAGACTCTGTCTCACCAGTTTTCTAATAACACCGCTGAGAGGACAGCTGAATTTTTGCTCATGCGTTATGCAGGGCAATTTCGTCAAACAAAAGGAGTTATACACATTTCAGCTTCATTCAAACCAAAATAAAATAAGGGTGCCTATGAAAATTGCACCACAGTACAGATAAATAAATAAATCTGAATTTAAATATATTTTAAGTAGACATTTTATATATAAATAGATATACATATATATTTACTTTTATCTGCACTTTCTCATTTCAGATTCTGCATTTTATGCCTATTATAAAATATAAAAGCAAATAGGAGCAAGAATATTCAACTTAGAAAATACAGCTATAGAGGTATACACAATTCATTTCATTGCATTGCGGAGAGGATATAACTTACAATGGTGTGACCATAATAATAGAAAGAAGAGTTTAAACGAAAGTAAACCCCATAATATCCATAAAGTGAGTGATCTCATCTAGATTAGTGGCTTTAAAACTTTTTGTTTTTCAAACAGAATGGAACACAGAAGTTCATCCGTTAACAGACAAAAGAAAAGCGGCTGTGATTGCCCAGTTGGCTATAGTTTTATAGAGTCATTTGTTGTCCAGGGCAATTTTGCCTACTAAGTCTGTTCCCTCCCAATCAATCTCTTTACAGGGGGCTCCTGGAGTTCATCCTTTGGACCTGGGGAGGGTTGGGAAACCCCTGACTTAGACAGTCTTGGGTCTCTCCAATATGGCGGTCTAATGTACTACAAACCACAACCATTCCCTGTCCTTCCCACTCCAAGCCAGACTCCTGCTCCTTCCATGTCAGTTTTACCTAGTTAGCTGGCGTTGGCTCTAGTACATGAACTCACTCCCTACATGTCTATGTACGTAATCACATTCACACTGCTGGAGAAGTCATCACCTTTATTGAGCTCAAGAGCCAACATGCCCAACACTCCTAATCCAGCAGTTCTCAAGCCTGGATGCACATTGGAATCACCGAGGGCGACCTTGGTCTGCAGTGAGCCTAGACATCAGTCCATGTCCTGGGAAGCCCCTCCACCCTGGGCAAACTGGGTTGGCTGGTCACTCCACTAACAATAGAATTTTTAGAATCTCCCCAAGTGATTGTAAAGTCACACCAGGCTTGAGAAGCATTCTTATCTGTTTACTCTCCTCCTTCGGTTCTATCACTGCTGAGCCTCAGCCAGATCTTGCACTCAATGACGGCAGGGTCTATGTCTGTTTCACTCACCACTTTACCTCCCATGCCTGGCGCAGACAGGTGTTCAGCAGACATCTGCTAAAAGAATTAATCAGTATACTCTGCCATCCATTCACATCAGGTAAAGATGGTTTAAAATAACGGCAACAAATTGAAGTGCAAGAACAATAAATACTAAGAATGAAGTCCCTGTTAATATATTTTAGAAATTCCCTTTAAATATAAAAATAAACGTATGACTATGTGCCTACGGCTTATAGGAAATCACAGTAAAGTTGGTAGAAAACAAGGCAGTGGGTTTCAATATCTTGTTTGCCATGGAGACCAGGGTTTTGATAACAATAACACTGAGGGCAACCGTGTTCATTCCTCGCTATTTTAGAGCACTTAACTATTCACATAGCAGTGGGCGTATGTAAGCCTCATAGCAACCCTGGGATAAAGCTGGAGAGTTATTATTCTGCGTTTCACAGGTCAGGAAAGCCAGGCTGGGAGAATACACACTCCCTGATGAGCCGCCAGGCTCTGGATCCCACTTGGATTGCCAGATTAAGCGATTAAAAATACTTAAGTATGTCTCACACATTGCATGGGACAGACTTATACTAAACAAATTACTTGTCTTTTCAAATGGAAACTGAAATTTACCTGGCAACCCTAGGCTCTAGGCCAATTCTTTTTCTGTGAAAAGAGACTATGTATTAGATCTGAGGGTCACTGTGGATCCTCCCAGATTAACTGGGCTGAGACTATGGCTCCTTTCTCCTCCCCTTTCTAACTCTATGATTAGGCCTTCCTGAAGGTTCTGCACATGCCAGCCTGGGGATGGGTGCCTTACTCTAGCACAGCGCTAGGCCAAGCGGAGGCAGTGAAAGGACTGTCAAAGAATGACATGAGTAATGTCTCTCAGGGCTCCAGGGCCACACTTTCCAGGTGGATTAATGGTTTTTAATTTTTTTATTATTATCTTTTGGATAGGTGATACAGAATGGTGCATAAGTGAAAGATATAAGACCGTGAAGGTCAGCCTCTCTCTCACCCTCAGCTTCTGGGACATCATTCCAAAGATACTTTATTCATGTGCTAATATATATTTAGGTATAGCCTTTCAGTTTTTATTCAAATGATTAACCTACAATACACTATTTTGTAGCATGATTTTTTTCAATTAATATCTCGGAGATTGTTACATAATCTATTGATCTATTATCTCTCTCTCTCATCTGTCTATCTAAAGCTGCCTTATATTTTTAAACTGTTCCATAGCTTTTCCATTATATAGATATACTACAACTTAATTAATTGGTGCCCTAGGGATCTACATTCACATTTCCTCTAATATTTAGCTATTAAAGCAATGTGGCAATAAATCTACTTGTGCCTATGACTAAGTACACATTTCTGAGTATAGCCATGGGAGAAAGCCCTAGAAAGTGAATTGCTGAATAAAAGGGAAAATGCATTTATACTTTGGTTAAATATTGCCCAACTTTCCTTCTTGAAGTTGGACCAGTTTATGCTTCCAGCAGCAATATATGAGAGTATTTTTCCCACCCTCATAAATCCAGTGTATGTTGAACTTCTTGATATTTCTCCATCTGATTAGATAAAAAATAGCACCTCGTTGTAGCTATAATTTGAATTTCTCTCATTATGAGTTAAGCTGAATATCTTCTTATATGTTTAAAAGCCATGGATATTTCCTTTGTGTGCTGTCCTTGGCCCATTTTTCTATTTGGTTGTTAGTTTTTCATTATTGATTTACAGAAATTTTTTTACATATTAAAGAGAGTAACCTGATATCTGTCATAAGTGTTGTAATGTTCCCCAGTTCATCATTTGTCCATTATGACTTTTTCAATACAGAAATTAACGAGCTTTCAAAACATCTAATATTTAAGCGAGCAGAAGGCATATTGAGGGTAGGGAAGAGATCATTTTCCACCGCACACGTGATTACCACCATGACTATTACGGGTAACATTTCAGGAGGGCTAATGATGGGTCAAGCCCTGTGCTGATCACTTAAAGCCATCACCTCAGATCCGTGAGGAAGGTACAATTGAGTCATTGTACTAGTGTTTTCTAAAATTTATTTTGGACCTAGAAGTGGACTGAAAGAAAATTACAAAACCATGTGGAGTTTGCCAAAGTGTCTTTCCAAGTTTTCGGTCAACCTCCCTTCTTCTGCATGGCACTTCTCCACTCTTCTCTCTTCCCCCACGTCCCCACTCCCCTCCCCACATATCCTGGGTACACTCTAAGGAAGAGCCTGTTTTTAATTCCCTGGGTTTTCCTGCCAGCTCTCAGCTATTCTCTATTAGGGTGTAAAATATAGGGTAACCTCAAACTTACAGAACACAAAGACGATTTTTTAAAATGCAAAAAGTTCAATATATATTAAAATTAGAGCTATCATGATGAACTGATAGGTTGTGGGGCAGGAGGTACTCGCAGAGTCGAAGGAAGTGGGAAGCTTTACGTTCTGTCTGCTCGCATGTCCAGCCCTATCTAGGCTGTGAGGAGCATCAGAAGGAATTCGGAGCACTATGAATTTTAGAGAAAAACTTGCCAGGATTTGAAGTCAGAAGATATGAGGTCCTTTCTTGGTTTTACTTCTCCCTTAGCCATGAGTCCCAGAGAGACAGTGTGGCTGGTGGAAAGAGCATGGTTTTAGACTCAGGTAGTTCTTACTTTTAATAACAACTCAGCCAATCACTGCATGACTTCAGGAAAGGTAACTAACTCCTTCCAAGCCTCAGTTCCTCAGGTGTAAAATGGGAATAATAATATGCACCTCAAGTGATGTTTCTGAAAATTTAATAATCTCATGCATGGGAAGTACTTAGTACAGCAACTGGTGTAGTGTGGGTTCTCAATAAAGCATGGTCTCAAATTTCACATCTGTCAAATCATTATTATAGTACTCTATCAAAAAACTCTTTTTTTTTATCTTGAGGTCACGTATATCAGAGTTTTCTCAAATTCTATAATTCATCTACCACCTTCAGGTTTTGCCATATCTGTGTACCAATGGTACTAATATTATTTAATGTTTTTCTTTAACTCTATTTATCTTTGAAAAATATAAAATTTATTTTGTCTGGCTCTTTACCAATACTACCCATGAAATTTGGGAGTTGCCATGCTGGTTAATTTAGTACATTTAAAATATACACATAAGTTATATGCTCAATTATATCTCAATAAAACTGAGAAAATATATATATATAATTATTAAAATTAAAAAAATGGCCATGTCCCACCTAAAATAATCTTATGAACTACCATGGTATGCATACCACACTTCGGGAAACACTAATTTATGTGCAAGTTGGTTGTTATAGTTTCAACCTTTCCTTTTCAAGATTGGGAAGTTAAGACCCAGAGAGGGTGAGAAATTTTATCAAAGTCAACCAGGCAATCTATCACAGAACTGAGACAAGAACCCAAGCTTCTGGATTTCAGGTCCACATTTCCATCAGCCAGTCTCCTAAAATCCTCCCACTGAAGCATAATTAGAATCCTGCCATAAAACAGCGGGATTAACACCGGGACATCCTAACGCCATCTTCTTCTTCCAACACCATCGTTATTATTTCTTCACCTAGGAAACCTAAAGGCGGCCTTTCCCTCCCAGAACACGCTGGAGAGCGCACACCTGAGCCGACCTAGCGATGAGCTGTGCTTGGTTTCTAAAAGCATACTGCCCCGGGGGAGTGGAACGGAGGAGAGCAGAGCAGTTTGGAGTGGTCAACACTGTGTACTGTTTAGAGACCTTTCTGGAAGTTTTCTGACCTTGTTTCATCCTCTCTCAACCAAACACTCTCGAATGTATGAAGTCCTCTAATGGATTGTCTGGACATTTCTACCAATTGCCTCCAAAAATACAGGATATGTTTAAATCCTGTGCTTTTTAAAAAAATCAAGAAATCCCTATATGCTTCCTAATTGAGCAATAATAAAATGGAAGTGTCCATAATGGAGAGGAGCCTGAGGTCCTACAGAACCAGCAACAGTGCCAGCAGCTCTGCAGGGGGCCCTCTCACCTCTATTTCTAAGTATCAGCTTCAAAAGCCAGCTAAGAGTTGAGGATGTTGCAATCGATGCATGTCATTTTTACCTTCCCAGCATTCATTCCCTCACAATTCTGGTTAACAGCACCCTGGTTTTATCCTGGGGAACCTGCCCTGCCTTATTTTCAGTCCAAATGGTTTGAGCACGACTGACCCCAACCCCCCCTCCGTGGGTGGCCACATGACCCAGCCTTGACCCATTGGATCATTTAAACCCTTTGGCCACAGAGGTTGGTTCAGGAATGAGCTTATGGACCAACTCAGGTAAATGAGGCTCAATTATGAGAATTTTGTTAGGAGAAGCTTTCTTTCCACAAGAACCATAAGCTATAAGAATGTTGGATGCCTCCACCTGCTGGAATCCATGAAGAAAGCCCCCTGAAAATGCAGCCAGCACAACAGAAGCAAGAGATACAAAGAGAAGATTGAACTGGATTGCTTTTTTTTTCCTTTTTTTTTTTTTTTTGAGGAAGATTAGCCCTGAGTTTAACAACTGCCGCCAATCCTCCTCTTTTTGCTGACAAAGACTGGCGCTGAGCTAACATCTGTGCCCATCTTCCTCTATTTTATATGCGGAACGCCTGCCACAGCATGGCTCACGATAAGTGGTGCATAAGTCCACACCTGGGTTCTGAACCAGTGAACCCGGGGCTGCTGAAGCGGAGCACGCGAACTTAACTGCTATGCCACCAGATGGGCCCTGCCTGCCATTTTTTAAGGCCCTAGTTGTACCTGAGGCCAGATATCCCTGAACTTTTAATTTACAATAGGTAACAAAGTCCTTTAGTTTAAGCCAGTATGAATTAGAGTATTTTTTCCTTGGGGACAAAAAAGCCCTGTCAGTACAGAAGTCAGAGTGAGTGCATGATGTGCTAGTTTCAACCAGAGGAAACAGGGGAAGGGACAGAGAGGAGGCAGAGGTCGTGAACTAGACAGTGGAAGGTGATCAGGAGACCAGTTTCTTGTCTCAACTTTGCCCCTACTTAGCTGTGTGAGCCTTGAACACTGAGTTAACGTCTCCAAGCTTCAGTTTCTCCATCTGTAAAGAAAGGAATTGGGCAATCAGTAGTTCTCAAACAGAGTTCTGTGGAGCACTGAAGTGCCTCAGGTCATGGGAAGAGAATGGGGACTCAGGTTCCCAGACTTCCATTCTGTGGGACTTGTTCTCCTTTTATCTATATTATTTGCCAGGCTCTCTTACAAGGTTTTCTTGGAAGAATGGGTTCTACTGCTAAAATGGACCATTCCAGTTCTATTTATAATAAAGTCTAAATCGAATCAAGGCTCATCTGGGGCCAGTAAGAATGTGGTGCTTCTATACTAAGAGTTGGTGAGAAGCCAAGGTCAAGAGCTCAGTCCCCGGAGGGTTTATTAGCTTTATGAAGACATAAAAAACTGTTAATGGCAATGATCTGCATCCCTAATCTTGAGAATGGTCTCAGAGATGTGGATCATTGGTCACACAAAGGACTGGGAAAAGGAATGGGAATGATTCCATATAGTTGTTAGCTCTGCCTTAAATGCCAACACAAACACCACTGGTAATACTCAACGCAGGAAATGTCTTCAAAGCTAGAGGACAGAGGGTGGTGTGCTTGGAGGTTTGTTTGTTTTTCTTTCTCAAGACTGTGATCATTGTAGAAGAAACTGAAACCCAGAGAGCACTTGTTATACAATCAATTGCACAACACCTGATACGTATCCACAGTGCTCTAAGTGAACACGGATTTGCTTTTCCTTATAGAGACAACAAACATATTGTAGTGGAAATTAGATGACCAATAATTTTTTGAAAGCATCTAAAAGCATTTTTACAGGAACATAAGTTATTATTATTACATTAAAATATATTAACTTCCAGGCAAGTTTTCACACAATATGTAAATTTGGAGTGTTCCAAATCTTTAAAAAAAAAGTACCATAAAAAATACATTTTGGCACAAATTGCCAGAATAGGTCATCCACTACTATAATCAAAACAACTTTCTTTGCTTTATTTCAGGTCAGAATTGCAAATGTGACTAAAATCTGTATAACAGGTATATGTTCCAAGAATAATATTGATCTTGCCAACAGTAGCTGAATATTTAATTTACTTTAACAAACATGCTGAAAGATAATAAATTAAAAATGAACATTATTTTTCTATTTGTCTGTTTTTCTATTTCTAATTTCTAGTCTCTATAACTAGAAGTTTTTTCACTAGAGAACTATTTCTTCAACAGTATATAACCTGGGCAATTTATATTAATACAAAAATAAAATCATATATGCCTTTAGGTTTAATTTCTCTTGCGGATCAACTTCTGATTTCTATCACTTTGCTGACATGCCCTATTGATACACAAAGCCCAGATGGGAGACAGGGTGACAGATGACAAAGTTAAGTCAGATTAGGCAGAGTCCAGACAAGATGCAGGCAAAGGGTTAGTTGAGAGCAAGCTATGAATGCGTCTCAACCCATCTCAGGATTTGGAAGCAAGTAGCGGTCAGGAAGGATCCAAACTGGGAAAGACAGATGGTTTCAGGATTAGACAAATGCAGAAGGATGAGGCTGAAGATAGGAAGAAATATATGTCAAAATATTGGGTCTGGGACAAAATATTCAGATCTACCGGATGACAGGGAGCTTCAGACAGCACCTTGGATAGCTCCCTGGGCAAGAAGTGCTCTGACAAAGCTAAAACCCTAAGAAATGAAGGATCTCATTCTCTACACCCCAGAATGCCCAATTGGTACCACCCCTGATGGAATGAACTTGGTCCCTGGAGCCTTGGGGAACCAACTGCAATATTCCAATGGAAGGTTTGACTTAAAGCCCTAGGGATGAAGTCTACGCCCCTCGGTAATAGGCTCTTTGGTGATGGGGGGGGGGGGGGGGGCGGGGATAGAAAGTACCGTCCTCCCAAACTGCAGATAATTACTCTTCCAAAAGCCTAACCCAATTAAATTTGGGAGCAGAAGTTCACTCCAGGACCAACATTGATGTGAACAACGAGGCGCCCTGGGGTGCAGTTTTAATGAGCTAATGTTCACCTTTGATTTTATACTGTCTCTTTTGGGTACCTAGACTTGTAAATTAGAGGAAGTGGGATATAGAGGATTATGTATTTATTAGGTGTAACAAAGTCCTATATTAAAACAAGTTTACATTTTCCCATTACTACAACTTCAGATATAGTTCATAATAATAATCCCTGGGTGTGACCTTCATGCAGGCGTCTGTTCCCAGACTTTATTCCCCCCTGACCAAGTGCTATTAATAGTGGAGAAAAGTTTGCTTCAGTTGACTCCTCACTAGTAGAGCCCAAAGTCTCTTGGGTTCAAAGACAAGCACTATCATTTCTCTCAAAGTTCTTTGCCTGTGTTTGCCTTATGGTATCAGTGGGTCTTAACAATAACTGGAAAACCAAACCCATTCCAAATGGCTTATTCACTAAATGAAAACATGACATTTAGGTTATTAATCAAGTGAACAGGAAATTTTTGTAGATTAGCCTAGGAAAGGAATCAACAGAAGGAAGAAAAAAAACAAGTTGTAAGTGAGTAATGTTGGGCATAGGGTGGGGTGGTAACAGAGAACAGAATGACTGGGGATGCCTGTCCCCACGTGTGACTGCAACTATGGGGGGCCCAAGACATAATGATGTGGTGCCAGCTCTGAGTCCAACAGTACTTACTGAGCATCTACTCTGTACCAGGCACTGCTCTAAAGCCCTAGAGATATAGCTATAAACAAACAAAAAAGATGTTCATGGCATTATTTACTCCTTTCTGGTGATCTCAAGTCAAGTCACCATGACTGAAAGCTGTCTGGGTGGTGACTCTTCAAAGACTATGGCCAAGATATAACATAAGGAGGTGGTGAAATAGGTGGTGAGGATGTCAGATCTGACCATGAGAAACATGAGAGACCTGGGCAGGAGACTGAGAAGTTATAAGTTTCCTACCTCACAAAAACTAGCCCCACAGTATCTAAGTAGAGAGTGTACCAGAAGAAGGGAAGATGGTTCCAGGTGGTATTTTGAAGTCAAGGAGGACTTGACATATTAAAGGAGACATAGGTGACACCTAGTCAGGTTTCTTTGTATAGTTTCTTTGACATCACAAAACATTATCTTTAGAAAAGACCTGAGAAGTCATGGAGTCCAAGCCTTGTTTCAACTCTTCTTAAGACTCTCAGCTAATTAACAGTAAAGCCAGGACATACTCTTTTTACTGGAATGGAAGCAAGATGTTTTTCTGCATGACTTCCATGCTTTAATTGTGCCTGGCTAAAGAATCTCCTTAATAACTAAGTGAATCCACATTAATAAACATATGCTTGAGGGACTACAGGGAAGTCATCTCAGTTGCGTCCTCAGGTCCCCAACAGGCTGGGCTTTGCTTGTGATAAGAGGTATGGAAAAGAGGAATGAAGACAAGAGAATGGAAGACAAGGCCTGACCTGGCCTCTTTCATCGAGAAATATCATCCTCATCCTCAGTTACAACTCCCTTCTGGCCTGGTGATTGTTATTGCTCTTTAATAGACTAGACCGTCGTAAGTGCTTGATCACACAGGACTTGCTTCAGCTCAGGAGACATATTATATCCATGAAGGAGCATTTTCACTGAACTATGGAGCCCTTTATTGCTTTGATTATAGAACAAACAACAATAACAACAACAAAACTGAAATGTGAACTATTTTCGAAAAATTTAGTCCAAAAACAAATATAATTCTGTAAAACCAAAATTAGAGAATCCCTTAGATATGCATTTTAAAGTGAAAAAATTGAATTGTCTTTTTTACTGCAAAACCATCAATAGTATAACCTGAATATAAAGAGGGAGGGGAGGGAAATAATGGACAAACCACCTATTCATATCTGAAAACTGTTCTCATTCTTGGGAAAGGATGATCGCGACCACTGCTCACTTCCACGGTTTCCAAAACTTCGTCATATGGGCTTTCTGGATTCTGATGTTACTCCTAAGATACAATGTCCTATGTTTCCCTTTTGTTAATTCAATCCTTGGCGAGAGATGCTAGGAACTAACACAAACATGCTTTCAGATTTCACTGATGATGGTTACTGTCCCTTAAAATATTTCTATTGTAGCTTTTTAAAAAAATATACTTTTTGACATTTTCAACATTCCTCTGGTGGAGGGTGGCTGGCATTTATTAGAAAGTTCTGATCTGCAGGTGGCTTTGTCTTAAAAGCCAAGAGTGAACCAGGTACAGGAAATTGCTTCTTATGCTTGCAGGTCTGAAAGAACAGAGAACTGCCTCTCTTCAAAGAAGAGTATCTTCCACGATTAGCAGCATTTTCTAACCAACCCGCCAACAGTACTCATGCTTGAGACAGACCCGAACCTGGGCCAACTCCCTTATACCAGGCTCTTTAGATGCAAGGCTGCAAGAGCTCTTGACTTGCCTTCCACAAGAGAGAAGTCCAGCCCCCAATTTGAATTCTTGGGTTAAAAGACAGAGGATATAGATGAAGAAAAAAATATACCCCAATATTTTTAGAAGTTAAAAGGTAATAACACTCCAAATGAGAAACAACTGAGGCAAAAGCATGAAAAAACCAGTGACATTAGATGAGAGAACATATTTTCACCAACTTTTCTAATATGTGAATTACAGACTTACTTCCATGGAAAAATTACAATAGATCGAAGCCAGGATTTTGAAGACAGCTTTTAAAAAGTTTTTTTACCTAATGAATTTCACATTCTGGAACAAGCAACAACTCTAATTCGTAGTGCTTGCCACAGTTTACATAGAGCTGCTCCCCACACCATGATTGAGCTTTGCAAAAATCATTTGAAGTTGTTATTATTATTCCATGTTTATATCTTAACACTTCCATTGTCTGTATCAAGAAGCAAGATGGAAAGTCCTATAACCATTTATCCTTCTCTTGCATTTTCCCCGCTGATCAGGCCTAAGCCACACCCATCTCCTGGACCTCACCAGAGCTGGGACAGTGTGGGATGTCCAGGCAGGATATCTTTTATTTAGCCTGGAAATGAGATCATTACAAGCAAGAACATCCAACTCTGGCATAGTAGGCAATAGACAAGTCTTAGGTGAATCAATTTTAGTTGGTTAGCCTACTTAGATATTCCTGGGAGGAAGTGCTGGACCTCCAAAAAAAAAAGATGATCTTTTGAAGCTTCTTTCTCTCAGTGGATTGGGCCTGCGGCCAGCTCATGTGATGAAAATTGGACCTCCAATTTGCTAAATCTATCCACAAGCTTCGACAGCCTTTGGGAACTAGCTGAAGTCTTGGAGGCTACCAAGAGACTCAGGAGGACTGAGGACTACTGAGGAAGTTTCATTGTTTTGGAAGGGTTTTTAATGGTTCCCAAATTATACTTTTGTTGATTGATCTGTGGAAATGTGTGGTGTACACGTAGATACATCAAAATCACACTACAGACAAACTCATAACATGAAAAGTTGGAGTTTTGTTTCTATTGTTCAGAATATTCTTTGGTGCATAGAAACCTGGCAGAACAAATTATAAAAACAAGGTGTATCAAACTCACCCCTGCAAGGGGCAGGAGAGGACAGTCCCTCCCAGGTCATCAGTCACAACGACACCTAAAAAGCCCAAGTGAGCTTCTCCACTCACTGATTTGGCCATTCCCTCCCCCTCCAGGAAGGTTCTTGTGGCTTTCCATTGCTCTTAAGCCCAAGATAAACACCCTCAAGATCTGATTTAGCATCTATCACAAGAGCAAACCGCATTACCTCATTTTCCTGGTCTCCTCCTACTCCCAGATTAAATCTTGTGCCTGTGCTCTCCTTCCCATAGTCTGTCTCACCAAGCCCTCCTCTTTGCACCAAACAAACATCTGAGAGGCCCTCTTCAGCAAGATTCTTCTAAAAAATGGTACTTTTGAGCCCTACGTAAATCCATGTGGCTCAGCAAACATTTACCGAGAACCTACTTGATGCCATGTATAATACAAAAATACATAAAGAGGCCTACCTCGGTGAGCTAACAGTCTAGCGCAGAAGCACGATGTTAAAGGAAGGCCCAGGGTTGGGTTACCTAATCAAACCAGTACCCCCAATCTCTCTTCACTTAACACCAAGTGAAGAATATTCTCATTCCTTGGGTGCAATTACATACTTAAGAGAATTTTTTAAAAGTAGGTGTTTCCATACTATTTTTCGCAAAATAGGAACTAGACCTGTCTTGGAATTAAAATCTTCCTGACCAGGGGCTGGCCCCGTGGCCGAGTGGTTAAGTTAGTGCACTCCGCTTCAGAGGCCCAGGGTTTCACCAGTTTGGATCCTGGGCACGGACCTAGCACTGCTCATCAGGCCATGCTGAGGCGGCGTCCCACATAGCACAATTAGAAGGACCTGCAACTAGAATACACAAGTGTGTACCGGGGGGCTCTGGGGAGAAGAAGAAGAAGAAAAACAAGAAGATTGGCAACAGATGTTAGCTCAGGTGCCAATCTTTTTTTTTTTTTTAAAAGAACTTACTCTATTAAATATTTTTTTTAAAAGAAAAAAAAAATCTTCCTGACCATTTAGAAACTTTGCAATATTTTCCATTCCTCGACGTTCAGTTTGCATTTGGCCACAAGACATGGTTTGGGAAAGAGCTGTTGGCCGCCAAGTCACACAGATTGGCAAGGACACACAGAAACCTAGGAAACCACTTGCGTAAACAAACAATACTCCCAAATACTCACGCAACCAAACCAGCCAGCCCACAAGCTCTACCGTCACAGAGCAAGGCACTTTTTTCTTCCTATTTTCTTAATAAAGGGCCTTAAGATAAAAATCATGTATATTCTTCAAAAAATCACCTGTCATGTGAAGGACAAAACACCTAATTAAGAGGAACTTAAAGCGAAGGCCAAGATTAAGCATATGAAAAAAATCATAAAGCCGAGGCAACAACCTTTGCTTTTGCCCTTATCTCTTAAGAACAGATGGAAAACTACAGTGGCCAGCAATGGGGAAATGATTAAATAGATCATGGTCCATATTACTGACTGGTAGGCAACTATTAAAAAGAATGAAGTAGCTCTATAGTGACTTGGAAATATGTCATATGTATGAGAATGTATAAATATGTGCATATATATATATATATAACCACAGCATATGAAAGGCATATCCGTGCTTTTATAAACTATAAAAACAAGAACTGATGTTTCTACACACATAGAGGAATTGCAGAAAGGTCCGTGCAGGGCGCCACGTTGATAACACTGGTTACCTCAAGGGGATGGGATAAGATGAAGACTTAATTAGTAATTTATACACTTCTGTGTTACTTGAATCATCATAAAAGCATGAATGTTTTGGTCATTCAACATAATCAATTGTGTATTAAGGCAAAAATAGGACATGGAAAAATACTCTCTGTCCTACAAAATGGATGACACATTTTAAATGTTTCAATATATACAAAGCAAATAAGAACAATATTTAGCAATAACACTTGTCATTGTGTAACATCCTACCACCAAGACCTCTGTTTGCAGATAAACCTTCATTGGTTCTAATCTACTGCAGCTGCACACACTCCCACTCAGCCAGATAAAGGGCAGGTGTGTTTTACTTGTGTTGGGGTGAGCCAAAGGCACACCTGTCCAATGACTTCTTCAACGTCTTGCAGTGGGCCGTGGATCTGAGGGAGGTCCTCTGAATCTCACACCAGAGCCCATTCACGACACCCTGGTTCGTAAAGGGCAGATGTAATATGACATCTGAGAATAAACAAGTAGCCATTTTCCTGTCAAAAACCCAGAAGTGGCCATTAAATGTACAGTTTAGAAGGATTTAGTCAAGTGCTCACAAATACCAGGAGGCCAACCAGAAAACAAAACCCCTTGGCGTTGATTCATAACCCCTCAGCAGACCACCCACACTGCGTGCTCAAGGACCATGTGTGCTCGTCAACAAAACAATAAGATCTGAAATTCTAGGGCTGTTTATATTCATGGCACTCTGCTGGGTGGCTCACTCAGTAGGAGAGGAGAGTAAGGTCATTCTTACAGCAGCCTGTAACGTGTTATGAATTTGATCCTTGAATAAGCCCTTAGGAGAGCTTCTGTGTCCCAATATCACAAAATTGTCTTAGATCCATAACAGTCTGTGCCAAGAGGATTCACTCTTTCAGGAGTTCTGCTAACAGTGGAGGGTGAGTGAACCAATATCACCTGCCTATGCCATTCCAGGCTGCTCTTTTTTTTTTTTTTCATGAGGAAGATTGGCCCTGAGCTAACATCTATGCCAATCTTCCTCTATTATTTTATGTGGGACGCCACCACAGCATGGCTTCACGAGCAGTGCTAGGTCCACATCTAGGATCCAAACCTGCAAACCCCAGGCTGCCAAAGCAGAGTGCACAACCTTAAACACTCTGCCACCAGGCCAGCCCCAGGGCTGCTCTTTCTTAAGGGTCAAGTCAGGCCTGGTTTATTACCAATGGGTGTGCATCAGAAGCCAAGAGATGGAGACCCAGCTCAAGACTTGACCCAAAACACACCAGCTAAGTGGAAGCTGGAGTGAAGACTAATTCTGGAAGATGGCTCCCTCTGTGCTAACCCTGGAGATCTTGGGACTCCCACATGGACAGTCTTAGGAGTGAAGATCAACTGGAGCTAGGGACCTGAAGTAGATGGGTTTGCTCTGGCCATCCAACTTCCCCACTTCCTAAGAAAGAAGGACTAGACCCATCTCTTAAAAATTCTGGATCTGTCCTAGGCCTAGAGATGTGAGTGGGTGAGGGCTGGATGAGGATTCTTGTTAGCAGGACTGGTGGACTCCATGACGGGAGGCTCAACGATGCATTGTTTCTTAATTAACAGCATAAAAAATATTAGGTAGTGGACACTTGAAAAATGGCACTGAAGGGACTAAGGTAAAACATGAACACTCTGAAGGGGAGAAAGTGGGTAGCAGAGAGTCATCAGACTGATTTAGGGTTAGTAAGATCAACATATTGAATGGTGTTTGGTTTTACAAAGCCCCCTTAGGTATCTATACTGCACACAAGACTTGTAACAATAAATTAGCCCCTAATTGTCCAACCGTACAAACTATGCACTACAGCAATTAGTTCTTTTCTATCTCTTGGTAAAAATTATAAGCAGGAAGGGGTTGAGATGGGTTTTATGTGAGTAAAGTCAAGCTCCTGAAATCAGTGACCTGATTCTGAGTTTAAAGGAACACACACACACACACGCACACAAATGAAGTTTTCTCACTTGTGAGTATCAGGGGCAGTGTTGTGATTTCACACATTTTGTGGTTTGGGCAGGGCTTTCTTACTCGTCTGCCTCCCCAGGGACTGAATCCCTGGTTTGGTTCTTGTAAATGGACCAACAGTCAAAGAACAACTTGGCGTTGACGCCTCTGGCTCACGGAACTCAATACGGAAATCTGGATGGCCCACACCTCCCAGAACATCCAACCGGAAGGGGAGGGTCAATTACATCTATCCTGTAAGATGGACATTTAACGCATACAGCGCTAATATGACATTACCATCATCTTAATTTGACATAAAGACAGAGTTCAGAAATCATAATTCCTGACTGCCATTCCAAGCGTGGAGAGCTGTGCTGTCCAAATGATAGCCACTAGCCATTTAAATGTGTCTATTCAACTTTAAACTAATTGAAATAAAATATAATTAAAATTTCAGTTGCTCAGTCACACTAGGTACATTTCAGCTGCTCAAGAGCCACATTTGGAGAGTGGCTACCATACTGGACAGCACAGGTACATGACATTTCCGTCTTCACAGAAAGTTCTACTGGACAGTGTTGGTCCAGATGAACCTTAGATATAACCTTGGGCATTAGTGATGAGAATCATCTACCAAGCTAGAGAAATTACAGTGCCAAGGTGAGGCCTGAGGGGTGGAGAAGACGGGCTGACCTCTACTGTCCATCAGCTCCCCTTCGCTTTTGTTTTTTTTTAAAGATTTTACCTTTTTCCTTTTTCTCCCCAAAGTCCCCCAGTACACAGTTGTTTATTCTTAGTTGTGGGTCCTTCTAGTTGTGGCATGTGGGAGGCCACCCCAGCGTGGCTTGATGAGTGGTGCCATGTCCACGCCCAGGATTCGAACTGACGAAACACTCGGCCACAGGGCCGGCCCCTCCCTTCGTTTTTTTCTATGTGGCCAATTTATGCTTCTTCGATCTTACATAAAGGGCCACGAAAATGCAGCTTCAAGCTCTACCCACCCCACACTCTGGAACCACTACAGACCATGACAGAACCCAGAATAAATTAATCCAGGTCAAAAACATAGGAAGTGACAGAATTTTTACTGTGCTAACAGATCATTTACTATTTAATCTACTTCCTGATGCTGGAGTATTTTTTAATCCTTATTTTTTAAGTATAGAAAAAAAGAAAAAAAAAAACCAACCTGGCATTTGAGTTTCTTTCCTCTAACTCACGAAGAATTCCAGAGTCTGCCTTCCTGGGGTTTCACAGCCATATATGACAATCTCCAAGGGAACTCTCTGTTCTGCTTTTGCTCTAACAAACCGCCCTGCTAACTTGAGTCTTGACACCTAGTTTAATGGGAAAGGCTGAAGGGACTATTTTTAGAGAAAAATCTGTTATTGAAACTCCCTCACTCAAGAGTGAAGGCATTCTCTTAGGTGCTAAAGAAACACCCTACCAGGGGCGAGCGATTCAAATTCAAAAGGAGAGAGGCACCATACAGAGTGGAAGAAGGGCATCAATTATCCAAATGCACTTAGAAAATCAGTCTGTCCCCACAAAGAATCCAGTCCAGGACTGAGGCAGAAGCCTTTCCAATTGGAAATGATGAAAAAGTTAACACAACCTCAGAATCATTCTATACTTGAGAGCTAGGGTTACCATTTCCAAAGAGATGTAATAGGATGCTTTCCTTTGCCATAAAATCGGTGGACAGGACCCACAGCCTACGGCAGAGAGGCCTAAATACCTCTACCAATTCTAAAGACAGCTGTTAGGGAGCTTTCAACAACCTAGGGCTTCCTAACAGAGGCCGGAGCCGACTCTAGTGCCCCCACACGCCGTGCCGGCCCTGAGAGCCAGAGTTTGCAAAGAGACAGTCATTGATTTTGGGGGAAGGGATTTTGGGGAGCATCCTGTTCCTGGTGAGAGGGGATTCTCTTGGCTGTCTACTAGGCACACTGTTGGCACCTTGCTTTCCTCACTTCCCAGCACGTCCTGGAGATTTGCCTATATCAGTACTTAGTGATGTTGCTCGTTCTTCTCCGTGCAGCACAGTGTGCCACTGCCTGGATGGACTCGGCCAGCTCTCCACTGCTGGATGCCTGGGCTGCTTCCAATATTCTGCTATTACTGTGAATAATCTTGTACAGGTGCCACTTCATATGTGTGTAGGTCTATTTGTAGGATAAATTTCCAGAAGTGGGACTGCTGCATCACAGGGCCAATGCATCTGTAATCTTGGTAGATGTTGCCACATTCCCTTTCATTGGGTTGTAACCTTTCGCGTTCCTGCCTCCTGGGTATTTATATGAGCATCTACTTCCTCACAACTTCCCACACAACCCTCATCCCAGGAAGTTCATTGTGCCCTAACCTTTTGAGCAATATTTCTTAAAGTTCCTAAGAATCACTGCGGGGAATTCGTTTAAGATGAAGGTTCTTGCGATCCACTCTCAGATATTCCGATTCAGTAGCCTGGCTTAGAGCCTAGGAAGCTGCATTTTAAACAACTCTTGTAGCAATCTGGTACAAGTGATCCCATGACCTAACTTTTTATATGACACTGTCTTAGAGAACCAGAGGAACCCTGCTGAGCCACAGATGGTGGTTTTTGCAGGCTGAGCTGCAAGGTGGTGCATAGAGGGATCCTGGACTCCAAATCCAGACCAACCAGGTTTGAATCCTGGCTTCTTCACTTGCTAGATGTGTTTTCTGGGGCAAGTGACTTCATCTCTGTCTGCTGCGGCTGTGTCTGTAAACTGAGTACTAAAAGTACTATTGCTTTTTGGATTAAATGAGCCAAAAGTTGTAAACACTTTCAATAATGCTTGGTCCCTGAGACTTATTTTAAAAGTGTTATCTTATATGGTAGAAACTGCTAGTTATCTGCACCAATATCCATTGTCCCCATTTTCCATGGCAACAGAACTTCCGATTTGGGGCTGAGCACAGCCACCCAGAAGAAAGGCTGTATTTATCAGTCTCTCTTGCAGCTCTTTGTGGCTGGCCAGTGAGACATAGCAGGACTGACTACATAATTTGTGGGGTTTGGCGCAAAATAAATATGCAGAGCCTCTTGTTGCAAAAGCAGGAAAAAAGCGCTATTAAAGGTATTAAACATAACGCGTTTTCATTTCTTCTGGGATCTCTCTCTTGGCCTGTCATGATGATTATTATTTGCTTTTGATTTTCCTCCCTTGGGCACACGTAAACTCATGGGGAAGTGGAGACACTCACAGGCAGGACAGCCATGGGGCTGCTGTTCCCACTCCTGCTAAATGCCAGACCTGCATGCAGTGCCCTAGCCAGGGGCTGTGAAGTCAAGCCAGGCATCTCCCCTTCCCACTGCCCCAACCCACAGCAGGTGGGTTACCCCCAACTGCATTGTAACCTCTCTGCATTGGGATGCACAGAGTGCAGTAAGGATGCACTAAGTGTCTATATCAAAGGTGAGTAAGCCACTTGCCCCCACTGAGTTGCCTGCTTTGCACACTGTGATGCTGGCAGCTCAGGGTTGGGATCACCATCGCCGTGTCCTGCCCCAAGATGCCTTGGGACACCACACCTGACACTGACCCTCCCTAGGCTCACCTGCCCAGGCCCACGTGCCCAGGGCAGAGGGCCACACCAATTGCTAGGTGGGGAGACTGGGAAGGCCCAGTGTGTCTGCAGGAGAAGGGCCAGCAGTGGAGAACTAGTCCTGGGGAGGAAACAGGAGGCAGGGGCTGGGCTCTCTCATGAGCTGAGGCTTCAAGCCACCAGCACTGTCTCCATTGTGCCATTGAACTTTACTTACAAAATACAAATTCAAACATGAGTTTATTAAGAATTTCAAGATGGTGACCACAGAGCACTAAACCCAAAGCAAAAGGCTTGTGTGGCTGCACTGATCGCATGTCCATGGAGCCAGTCTTGCACATCAGCATAAGTTTTCTGTGCAACTTTTGGGAGATGCCCTTAAAAATGATCTTTTCCTTCCATCTTCCTGTCTGAAATGCATTTATAACGGCTGGAGCATTTGCCACTATCTGAGACCATGAGGATATGGGCCACACCTGGGAATGGGAAAGTGTGAGCTAGAAGGAGCCTGAACAACAGCCTTTCATTTAAAGCTACTAGGGCCAGGGTTCTTACCCTTGGGTACAGAGATGGTTTCAGAGGTTCTTGACATTGTAGACAAAACACTATGCGTCTGACTATTTTGCTGGGAGAGCATTCATGGTTTTCATCACATTCTCAAAGGGGCCCATGACCCTAAGAGTTTAAGGACTGAGCTTTGAGCAGCTGCAGACAGAGTTCTCGGTGGCTGTTTACATATTGAAGAAATAACAGGCACTAACCAGAGCAATGTAAGATGTCGAAGCGAGCACCATGGCTAAGACACCAACGTGACTGGAATGATGAAAGAAGGGGACCACAGTCAGGCCAGGACGGGAGATTCTAACCCCTTCATTCCCAGCACTGTCTTGGCGAGATGAGCCTCATGGTTTACACCAGAGAGTAAAGGACCTACACTTGATCATTACTTGAAAGCTGCTAGGACCCTGTATATAATTCATCCTTCAAAAGCTGCTGTATACTGTCTATAAATCACTGAGGAGAAGCAGTTCTTTCCAACTAGTCTTTTCAACGTCCTTAGCCAAAGGCCACAGTTTGAGAATCCCTTCAACAGTTTCAGAGGAGGTATGTGAGCTGCAGGGACCATACTGACATTTGGAGCGGCCATCCTGGCCTCTGAACAAGATAAAGTCAGCCCCAAGAATTTCTGTTGCCTGGATGGGAATCTTCCCTTTGGGATGAATCAGCCCTTACACCAGCTCTTGCTTTTATATTGGTTTTAAACCAACTAGGACGCTTTATTACAAATATTCAGGGCTCCTCAGGTACAAGATGTACAAGTACTAAAAATTAAAACAAGCTTGGCTTGTCAGGAGTGAAAGCCTTCGCCCTTTTAAACCATGTGTTTGCAGACACTTCAGCTTGGAAATGAAAGCTTTACTCTTTTGCAGCCTATTTTTCATTTCTTTACACAAATCTCTGTGGTATCATAAACAGAAACATAAAAATACGTTCTTATCTTCCTTCTTCAAAGGTGATTCTCTCACCTTTAATTTTTGGTACCCTTTTTTTAATCTCAAACTTTTATTTTTTAATGTGGCAGAGATGGGGTCAAATATCTATTAATCTTCCACTATTTCAAACTTTTGGGGATGCAGGTATTTAGACAGACCATACAGTCTATTGGTTAAGAACCCAAATGGCCTAGAGTCGAATCCAGTTCAGTATAACCTAGGCAAGTTACCTGACTTTTTCACTGTGCCTCAGTTTCCTCATCCATAAGGTGGGGATAATGATAGTGCCAATATCCAGCTCAGAGATTTGTTGTGAGGATTAAACGAATTACGTAGAAATGTTTGATAAGTGTGAAGCTACCACTGTTACTCTAGCATATACAGTACCATACTTCTAAAGTTAAGAGAATTTATAATCTCCTTTGGAAGGGACTAGAATTCAGGGTGGCTTATTGAGTACTCTTCCTGAGAAAAGGGAGCCTCAGTTAGAACCAGACATTCACTCCTGGGGAACGTGGGCTCCAGGTGGACAAGTCAGATAACGGTGGCACCAGTATAATTGTGAACCAGATTTCCGTGAGACTGGTTTTATACGGAGATAGTGCTATTGTGCGGGAAAACTTGATACCTCATTTTTGTTACCCTTCCCGACTTACCATAACACTAAAGACTTCCTAATGATAAATGATTCTTAAATTATTATTATCAGTTACAATATTGATGGCAAGTACCTAATGGGAAGCCAATCTTTAATAAACTCTACGAGGTTTTAATCTTGAGCAGTTCCTAAAATAGTCAAAATGAGGGCTCTTTTAAATATTCCACATTTATATTTTTAAATTCAGCACCCATCTACCTCCTTCATATTGCACAAGTTCACTTTGTAATGAATTCCTAGGAAGTTTTTGGTAAATTAAAGAAAAACATCAATTTCATTTCGGTCCCTTCCTTCGGCCTCTTTGTTCATATCTTTATAAACAATCTTCTCTAAGCTCAGGTGGCCCCCTTCTGCTCCTCAAATTATCAGTTTCATTAACACCATCACTTTGCTTTCTTTCTAGAATCATTGACTCTTGACTCTCTCCCCCATCAGCAAATCCCAAGTGGAAATGCTTTCAACTAGGGCTGAGGCAAAAAATTACCCAAAGGCTGGATGGTGCAAATTCTTTCTTTGGCTTTATCTTATTGATAAGTAAGAATAAAAATAATAATACCTCAAGTGTGTACTGAACATTAAGGTTTATGAAACATTTTATATCTGCACTGTCTCCCTTGACCTCACAATAATTCTGGGAGGTAGGTAAGGTATATGATCATTCAGCTCCGAGAAGTTAAACAAGCAGGCATTGTGATCTTATGAAATTTGAGAATCATAAAAAGAAAGAACATTTTCACCCAAAACCTTAGACTTATGACTCATGTTAGGTTCCTTAGTTAATTATTTCTACTTGAATGGAAAGAAAAATAGAGTAACCTCTTAATTCTGGAAACTCTGGGATGCAGCACAGCCCCAATCAGGGAATTTTCTGGGTCACGAAAAGAAACTACGCCATCTTAGGTAAATCAATTACTGCGTTTAAGTTTTCTTCATCTCACAGCTGGCCTCCTTCAGAAGGGAGAATGAGTCGAAGTACATGGTAAAATGCACACTATGAACCCAATGTTACCCAAATTGACTCGATCAAAATCAGCGCCAATAGGAGCCTCCCACTCTGACAGACCAGTGATCTCATTCTGACCTTCTGAAAATTACTGTTTATTGAGAGATTCCATTAGGTTCTTTTTTATTTCCTGCAGTTTTATAGACTCTAGATTTGGGATATTTGGTGTTAAGAGGTTAATAGAAATCACCATTGATATTCAAATATTTAATTGCTCATAATTTTTTTGAACACCTTGCAAATGGCAACACAACTTATTGATATATTTTATTGATATTATATATTAAAATCTCAGAATATTTACCTTAAAAAGAGGGGGGAGGGGACAAATAAGTATGGAAATAGCAGAGGAATATATTCCACTAAAATAGGAAAATAAGAAATGAGATGAGACAGTGAGCATGTTAGCTAAAGGATCTATGAAAAATAAATACCTATAGAGAAAGTCAGGAAATGGTTGGGAGTTTGAATACAATTTACTATTCAAGTTCCAGGCCACAGATGACATCATACGTAAAAATTAAGATCTTCTTGTCTCTTAAATCAATCAAACATTCAATCACTAGGAAGTTATTGAACATCTAATATGCGCTCAGCCCTGTAATTTCAGCGACACAATACCTACAGCTATTTACACTACAGTAGAAGTGAAGGGTAAAGCTCCCTACCTTGTACCTTACATATTGCAAAGAATTAATTAAAATTAAGAAAAAAACTCCACTCTCCAAAAAAGAAGGCATCTCTTCAAACTGATAATAATAACTGGGCCACATTTTTTTAGTAGTGGAGCTTTTGCAAGTCCATCAGCCCACATGGGTCTAGTCTTTCTCCTTCTTCCAGATGCCTGTAGTGGTAAAGGTCCGGGCCCACTCTTGCAGAGGAAGAAGCTAGATTTTGCTTTCTCTCCTCCCAATGATCAGCCAGCCCCATGCCCACTTCGAACATGTATGTTTCTCAGGAACCTCAAGAAACTGAGGGGTCACTAGACAAGGAAGGATTTGGGTATTGGTGGATCTCCCAAAGTGAACGCCCGTTTCTAACAATACACAACGAAAATACGACCCACCAGCAGGCCTCACACATCCTACACTATTTCCGAAGTTCGGCTCGTCCCTTTTGAAACCACCTCCCCCTGTGAGAGAAATTAGACCAGGCTCAGACAGGGCTTTGAAAAGACATGTTAAGATTGTTATTCTTAGTTGAGGAAAATGTTAAGAAGAATAAATTCTTCTTCAGCCAAGATCATGCTGACATGAAAATGAGGTCCTAGGAAATGAGGGGAGAGCAACTAAAAGAACAAATGTTTCTGGCTGAAATTCTTCTCCAACTTTTCCTGCAACTCTTCAGGGACAAGAAGTTCCAGAAAGCAAAGCATTTCCCTTCCAGGTGCTCCGGCCTGGGTCAGGGCTAACGCTAAACATTCAACTTCAAAAAGTTCCCCATCTCAGGAGCTGGAAACCTTCACAGTTTTCTCCCTTGAAACAAAACTTTGGATTTATTTTTAGCCTCTGCTAGCCACTAAAGAACAAAGTAGCTTTCAATGTTAAAACTTGTCGGGTATCCTATTCTAAATACATCATCAGAAGGCTCTGTAAACTCACCATTCACCTCTGAGACCATCATCCAGGAAATGTTTACAAAGACAAGCCCTGGCTATCGACCCACAGAGTCCTGAGGATCCTGAGGCTTGCGTTAGCATACATTAGCCAGGAAAGCAGGCTAGAATAATAGCCGCACCAGAAAACTGTGCTATAATTGGAACGGCACATTAAAAATGCCTGTGCGTATAATAAATATAATTACTTTCAGTAATTATATGGATCTTTAACTTGCCCAGTAAAATAACAACTACAGTAACAGGAAAAAAAAATCCACAGAAATAAGAATAAAGATTTTTCCAGTGTGCACGGAAATGAAACGCCACACATGAGATGAAACATCTGTAAAAGAAAGAGAATGTGATATCCAGGAGACTCATAACCAAAGGCTCCATCTAGGGTTTACTTCGCTTTATCCCTCTCTCTCTCACACACATAATTCTTCCATCATCCCCTATCCCTTCCAAGCAATTACCAAATCCTATTCTGTCTACAGATGAGTCTAGATGGCACCCTCTGTGTCCTGGTTCCACTGGCACTCTATAATTACTTCCTGAGAAGAAAGGGCTACAGCCCCAGTGCTGGTCCTGAGCCCCTTCGGCTCAGATCTTATACTTTGCCCTCCCCCATCCCTCGCTCTGTATTGCAGGGGGCTGCATTTCCTAGGCGGGGTTCAGCCAATGGGAGGCGCTGGAGGGAGGAGTTTGGAGATGGGTGAAGGGAGAGGCATGTGTATTTCTCCCTATCCCTCTCTGCCTTAAGGGATGCCTCCTATATGGCTCCAGCATGTCTTCATGGCTCCAGTGCGATTCCAGCTTTTGCCAGTGCCCTTGGCACCTGGGCTTCAACATTACCTTTTCCCTTAGTCCCTCCAGCCTAGGGGTGGAAGCAGCTTCCTGGGCTGCCTTAATATACCCACTCTGGTTCCTCAATTCTTCCATCACTATGTAACCTATGCATTTTCTCCACTAAATCCCCTTGCTGTAACGACTTAGAGGGACTTCTGTTTTCTTGGTTGAGCATTGACTGATACAGCCCACTAAAGCTGGACCCCACGGATCTCACCACCGGATCCTCTAATCCATCCTAAATGTTGAGACACGATTAATTTTCCTAAAGAGAATATCTGAACATATCCTCCCATAGTCTAGCAACTTTAATTGCTTTCCATCCTCAAACTTCAGGCATTCAAGGGCAACTTTCCCAGTTTTTAACAAACCTTTATACCAATTATACTATTATTACTTTTTCTTTAATAAAACTTTTGATAAAGTTTTTCTTTAATTTGACACACTTAAAAATATAGCAGCATTCTAAATAATAATTTCCATGACATTAAGGCTTTGGTGTGCAAAATATAATTTTCTAATAGACATTAAAATAAATATATCCTGTTAAGAAATTGGTGGTTAATGTACTATCTGAAAGATTTATTGTCCCATCGTAGCCCATGTACAAATTTTGGGGAACCCTGGCCTGTTGAATTAAGAACACACTCACATCTGCTCCTTAGCACCTCCACGGTAGTGTAGCCCCCAAAGAGATTTTCAGCCTCATCTCGGCATTTCACATCTTAGACCCCTGGGAACGCAGCATAGCACAGTGGTCTAAAGTTTGGACTCTTGAATGATGCTGTTTTGAGTTCAACTCTTGCCTCAGCCACTTATGAGCTGGGTGACCTTGGGCAATTGACTCAGCCTTTCTGTGCCCCACTTTGCTCATCCATACAATGGCATCAATAATATCTATCCTATAGGGTTGCCATGATGACTACCTGAAGAAATACCCTTACTGCCTTTAGACAGTGCTTGATATGCGTAAGCACTCAGTAAGTGTTAGCTTTGCTAATTCTTCCACTTTGACCTTTGCTCCCATCACACTGGACCACTCTTTTACTGGAATAAATTTCACAACCTACTTTCATGGCTTTGCCTTGCACCTGTTTGCCTTATCCAACTTTCAGAATCCTACCCATCAGTCGCAGCACATCGGAAATTCTGCCTCTTGAAGAACCCTCTTCTGCTGCCCTCGCTCTCTAACAAAACTCCTCCTCTCTTTGGACCTTGGGAGACCTTTGCACCTCTCCCGTTATACACATCACATTCTGTCCTAGGATTTGGATGTTCACCTCCCATTCCCTATTGGCTTGTAATCTTTCAAGGGAAGGTTCCCTGTCTCCATCATGGCTGAATCCCACGCGGCCCAAAGCTCCCCACCAGCAAGGACGAAATGCACAATAAATGCCATTTCCTTCCATCCCCAGCTCCAGGCAGTGTCTCGGAATACAGGCTGCTCTAGATGCAGGGTTTTATTGGGCTTTTTAAGAAGTAGACTGCGTGCCCTGAGTATTCACAAAATAGCCCTTTGTCTAATTCATGAGTTAACTAAAATAAACATTTTCCTTACCTTTATAGTCTCTCATACTTTAAGATGTCAAACTGTCAGGCTTAACTGAGCTCTGGAGTCTCTTTATAAGTCTTACAACAGCTCACAGTTATACAGTGCTTTACAGTTTATAACGTGCATCTACTCAAAGCAGTTCATGGGAGCCTCATGGCACTCTTTATGGGAATTTGCCTCATTTTACAGATGTTAAAAATAACACTTAGGGTAAGTGCCTTGTGTAAGACCACATGGCTCAGCACATTCAGACCCCGGCTGGGGCCGTGCACAGTGACAGGCTGAGATCTCGTCCTCTGATCCAACCCCAGGTGAGGAGCTGTTGCCATGGTGACATCACACTGGTGAGCCACACAGCCAGGCAGGTCCATCAGAGCCACAAAGAAAGTCTTCGTAAACAACGTGATTTGCTTAAGTTATCCAAAAGAGCTGCACATTCCACCTGACCGTTCCACCTGTACCACCAAAGTGAAAATCCTATCTTTAAATAATAAACTCCTGTAAAGACCATACCAGCCAATGCCTGGCCCTAGGACCACCTGAGAGCCTTGTCAGACCAAAGACCTCTGGATCTATTACTCTTTGGTTCTATGTACAGTTTTTGCCCTTGTACACTCTAAGCTTGTTGAGGCTAGGGGCACAAGCAACTTCTTCTTAAAACATACAAGGCAAATAGATTCCACTGCACAGCCATATGAAGTGACTGTTGGTAGCTGCCTGGAAATCTGCCAGAGACTGTATCTCAGCAGACAGGAAAGAGTACCACAATAGGAGGGCTGCCATAGATGGGGAACATGGAGTGTTTTTCAGACCTTTATCAATAACGTCTTCTGTAATATCGTAAATAATTACCGAGTCAGTAAAGCTGATTCCATTTTACAGGTATAGTCTCAAATCAGAAGCAGCCTAGGAGGTAGAATGCCTTTACTTCAAGCCGCCTGAGACCACACTTCTAATCTTACTCAAGTGGGTGCATTTGGGGATGAGGGGAAGCATTATACAGATCATAAAAGCCTGACAGGATCTAGTTAAAAGATTCCCGGATTCTAGCCTGCCTTTATAATTCTATTTTTCCAGGCTTCTCTTTCCTTATCCATAAAATAAGGAGACTGTAAAGATGATCACCAAGGTCTCTCCATTTGGGCCATTCTATGATTCCAAATATTTTTACAGTAACAGGTAAATAATCATCATCATAATAATAAAAGCAATAAGCACATGTGAAGAAATTGGATTCTGGTTTGTTTTCAAATGAAACCGAATACCAAAAGCTTTGGTTAATTCTATGCCAGAGAATGCAACCATTTTCAGTCTGCTCAACTGTGAGAGGAGATTGGTATATTCCTCTGTGGTCCAAGAGACAAAAATTCAGAAATGACTTCACGGAGAGGTCATGAAACTTGGCTCCCCCAGCCAAAGGGAAATTGCTCAAAACTAATATTCTCTATTCTACTCAAACTCTGCTCTTGCCAAGATCACCAAAAATCTCACGTCGCCAAATCCTACAGTTTCTTTATCTTCATCTTACTTCTGCTGCATTCAACACAGTTGGACACTCCCACCTGGAAACATTCTCTTCTTTTGGCTTCTAAGGCCCCCTGTCTCAACTTGCCTTTTCCCTCCCTCTTCACAGTCCTCCTGGTTGGTATCTTCTTTATGTCTCCACTCTAAATTTTGGAATACCCCCAGGGCTTGCTCCTCTACCCTCTTCCTTTGGTTTTTCTATATCATCTCCCTAGTTAGTCCTGGGCATTAAACACCAGTTGCATGCTGATAATCCCCAAATTTATGTCTCACCCCCAGACATGTAATGTGAACTCCAGACACCCATATCAAATCATCTACCAGATATTTGCATTTAAAGCTCTATCCATGGCCTCAAATGTAACATCTCAAATCGGAATGCTTGGTTTCCCCTCTCCCCATTATGGCCCTCCCGCGTTGGTTCCTCTCCCATTGTTCTCCATCTCTGTAAATGGCACACCATCCATCCAGTTGCTCAAGCCAGTTACCTAGAAATTATCCTTGATTCTCCTTGCTTCCTACATCCATTGCATTAATGGATCCTGTTGGCTTACTTTCAAAATATATCCCAAATCCATTCTTCACCTCCACAACCTCTGCCAGTATTAAAACTGCTCTTATTTGCTGCTTACGTTACTGCAAAGCCTGGTATCCTAACTTCCATTCTCACTAAGCATTTATTCTCCACAATGCAGCAGAGTGATCCTTTTGAAACAGAATTCAAACTTAGATCGCTCAAGTTCAAATTCAAACTCCTCATCATGGCTTAAACATCTCTCCAAAGTCTGGCCCTGCCTACCTCTCAACCTTTCTCCCTAGCTCACCATATTCTGGTCACACTGGCCTTCTTGCTGTTCCTCCATTACGTGCAGTTGACCCCTACCTCAGGGACTTTGCACTGTTGACCATCCACTCGGTCTATTCCCCATCCTCTCTTATTGGAGCATGGCTGCTCTCCCTCCTCACTCTGTTCTGGGTTCAGTGTCACCTCTCCAGAGAGGCTCTCCTACCCATTAACTGCAGCAAGCCAACCCATCCCTCCTGCTTTCCCACCGCCCTCTTTCATTTTATTCAGAATGTACTTGAACTGACTTTATTTCTTTGTTTATGTGCCCATTGCCAAAATTCCCCACCAGATTGTAAGCTCCACAAGGGCAAGGTTATGCCTGGCTTCTAGGTTCCCAGGGTCAAAGCACTAGCCCTTCTCCACCCAGAAGTCAGAGTGACAAAGCATAAGTCATGTCAGGTCATTACTTGCTCGGAACCTCCACAGGCTTCCCATCTCTCTCAGAAAAATATCCAAAGTCCTTCCCACGGCCTGCACTAGGCCGACACAATCCGGGCCCCAGGCTCCTGTGTGACCTCATCTCTCTCCCTGCCCCCTCGCTCACCCAGCTGCAGCCACACTGACCTCCTTGCCATTCCCCAAACACACGATGTGCTACGCTCACTCCCTGTCTCGTTCTAGCCTCTGGTCAAACGTTTCCTCTCCAGAAATTCTTCTCCTGCCCACCTGAGCCAGAGCAGCTACCCTGACCAACCCTCTCCCATTTCTCTCTATAAAACGTGTACCACCCGCCACATCACACTGTTTGTTGCCTCTTATTGCAAGCTCTTCCCACCAGGAGACATGCCCCACGTGAGATGGACCATTATTTTGTTCACTGTTGAATCCCCAGCACCTGGCATATGTAGGTCCTCAGTACATATTTGTTGAAGGAATGAATAATCTGCTCTTGCTGAAAACTGCTAAGTCTTTCCAAATCATGCCCGTCTAGGTAGATTACACCTAAGCAGTAGAAAGATTTATTCTGATGGAAATTGCTCCTTCTTTTCCACAGTCTAGGCCCGGAGCAATGACACCTGTGCTCCAGTTAAGAAGGCCACACCTACAGGAAAGAAGAAGGATTCCTGGGTCCAATCCCTCATGGCCGTAGCTCTGAGGGCTCATCTTTTCCCCTCAGTTTCTGTTTCTAGTCTGTCTGACCATTTGTGGGCTTGAAGGTTGTTTTCAAAATTCTAGTTCTATTGGCTTTGGGGAGACATCTTTGGAGGGAGACTAAAGTTCTCAAGAAAGTGGTGATTTGTTCTGTAATTGAGCCTGTTTGCCGAGAGGAGAAGCTACCCAATTATACATTTAGACTCTGGATTTCTGTCCTACTATCACTGTGAACAAGAACGCACTGCGTTCCACTTACAGATCCCTCATGTGGCTAAGTCTTCAGGGTTCCAAACACAAACAACGGAAACAGCATGGAAAAACAGGTTTAACTTAAATGAAAGCAAATTAGACCTGTCAATCTTTTCGTTTCATATAAAGCATAATGGGGTCTTCAGATATAAATTTAATATGCTCAAAATTAAATTTTTGTTGTTCCTACAGTCCATCTCCTACAATCCAGTTAATAATTTCACAAATATTTACTGAGCTTATTATCTACCTAGCCCTGGTGAAGGGGCTGGGATAGTGGGGGAGACATCGAGATATATATATATATGTTTATGTATCTCATATATATATATTTATGTATCTCACAGTCTGGCCTTCCAAAACAACTATTCTCATTTCCTAAAATAATAAGAATAAGGAAAGGGAGAAAATAACAAAATGAAAGAGCAATTCCAGGAACTTCAGACTCTTAGACAACCAAGGGCCGTTTTTAATTTAGAGTTGATCTTCTGCTAAGAAAACTCCCCCTCTTGGGTAGACTGCTGCTAAGGCTGGTAGGGAGGCTGGACTCCAGGGGCTCCCAGGTTTGGGTGGGCATGACCAGTACAGCTGAATCAACATCTTCGTGGACAGACTGACAGCAAGATAGGCCAAGAGCATTAGTCCATCTGATTCATCAGTGAGTTCTGAATGGTAACATTTCACTCGATCGTGAACAGCACATTTAGCTCATGTGAGCCACACCAATTCTGTAATCCACTCATTCAACACGTTTTAAGTGTTCTTCCAGGGCTGGGACTAGGAAAGGGAGGCTACACGCAGTGTCAGAGACTGTCTTTATGTAAAATTTTGATATTTTGTTCATCATGGAATTCCCACATTAATTTTGTGCTTTAAAAATAGACATTTTTCCAAAGAAGACATGTAGATGGTCAACAGGTTCATGAAGGTACTCAACATCATTAAGCATCAGGGATATGTAAATTAAAGCCACCATGAAATATCACGTCACACCTCTTAGGATGGCTATTATTAAAAAAAAACAAGAATAACAAGTGTTGACGAGGATGTGGAGAAAAGGGAACCCTTGTGTACTTTTGGTGGGAATGTAAATTGGTGCAGCCACTACGGAAAACAGTTTGGAGGTTCCTCAAAAAACCAAATATAGAACTACTGTATGATCTAGCAATTCCACTTCTGGCTATTTATCTGAAGAAAATGAAAACACTAACTTGAAAAGGTATCTGCAGCCCCATGTTCATTGCAGCACTATTTATAATAGCCAAGATATGGAAACAACCTAAGTGTCCATCGATGGATGAATGGATAAAAAAATTGTGGTATATATAGACATATATACACATATATGCAATGGAACATTATTCAGCCATAAAAAAGAAAAAATCTTGCCATTTGAGAGAATACAGACAGACCTCGAGGGCATTATGCTAAGTGAAACAAGTCAGACACAGAAAGACAAATACCATATGATCTCACTTATATGGGGAATCTAAACAAAACAAAACAAGCTCATAGATACAGAGAACAGATTGATGGTCGCCAGAAGCAGGGAGCAGTGAGGGAGAAATGGGTGATGGGAGTCAAAAGGTAAAATCAATCAATCAATAACAACAACAAGAACAAAAATATCATGTACCTTGATCACTGAGTTCTGATGGCATCCCCTTAACTTTTGCACCCAAAGGGAGTGCCTCATCTGCCTCACCCCAGTCCTGGCCCTGGTTTATTTTATGCAGGGCATCTAGCTAAGGCATATGGGGGATTAAGAGAAGGAAGAGACATGGATGCTAACTTCTAGAACCATAACATACTAGGAGGGAAAAGATATGTTCTTAAATAAGGCCAACAAAATGAAAGACTTGGAAGTGCTTTAAGAGAGGTTCAGAAACAATGACAGAGCTTTGGGAGTAATGAGGCAGGATAGATCCCTGATAAGCCTTCATGCCCCAGCTCTGCCACTTCGAGCTGTGTGACATCAGGCAGACCACTTAACCACAGAGAGGTCCGTTTCTTCATTTAGGAACTGGAGGAAATGTCACCCACCTCAAACAGCGGTTGTAAGATGAAACGATGTAAAGCACGTGGGACCCACAATAAAAGACAACGAATAACAGCGGTGGTTCTATTAAGTGGGCCTGGGGAAGACATCTAAAATCTGTTATGAGACTGGTTACCACACACCTCCATAGAGAGAAGGGTGTAGAAATGCAACACACTATGTGCATTTTTACAGGAATGCATGGGAACTATGCCACACATTCACATCCATTATTTGGCAATTTCTTTTCAAATGCTTCAAGGGCTCCACACTGAGTTCTATGTGACTGGACACTTAAAAGAAAATCTGTGATAAGGGAGAATGTTTTCCATGTGATCTAGAGTTTGATTACCATGATGGATTTCAGGTATCAGATTGGCTTATCTTAGGGGAAGAGAAGAAAATTAGGACAACTGAATAATTCACACACAACCAGGACTAGGAGGAACCAGCCAGTTTTCTGAAAAATTGCTCTCAGAACACGGACTAGCTAACAATTTACCCTTGACACACACATATACACACACAGAAACACACACACACACCCTTCTTAGTCATGTTTGAGCAGTGTCTTAGAATTTAGTTTCTAAATGTTCTATTCCTTTCCTTTGTTGCAGGAATTGCTTCCTACATTCGTCAAAAGGAAAATGCTATCCTGAGACTGGGTAATGAATCTCTGTTCCCTCCGTGGAACACTCACTCGCACCAGCAGACAAAGGGAGAGCTGGTGGCACCAGGAGAGCAGGACCAAAGCCTAACTGAAAAGTCCACCTTTTCTCTCGGACGCTTCTGCCTAGACCCATCCTGGAGGGCACACATCACCTACACAGAACGTCCCTGTGATGCTCGGGCTCATCCAGTAGTTCTCCTCATTTCATAAGACCTGACAACATGTTGGCCTTCATACGTTTCTAAGGCAACATCACCACAGTGACTAAGATGTGTTCACCCACTCATCACATATTCACTGAGTGTCTTTCAGGTGGCAGACATTGTGCTGGGCATGGGAGAATCCACAGCGACACAAGCGAGACAGGTTCCTTGTTCTCAAAAGCTTACAGTTTAAGAGTTGACAGACAATAAACACACCACTAAATAAACAAGAAAAATGTCAGAGAGCTAACGTGCTCTAGAGAGAATTTAAATTGAGCAATATGGTACCGACCGTGAGGGAGGTCAGCCTTGGGATAGGTGCTCAGGGAAGGAGGTAACATTTCAGGTGAGGCTGGAATGATGAGAAAGAGATGGCTACGTGAGTGAAGGTCTGGGGAAGAGGGCTCCAGGCTTAAGAACTGGCGCTGCTGCTCATCCTCACCTATTTCATTCATGAGTGAATCAAGCAGGTACTGAGCTCCAGTGAACGGATCTTGAGAATTGGGTATTGGGTGCCGTAGCACATGCTTCACAGGGACATAACCATTGATCTTAGCCTCATTAGCATCTCTTCCAGCTAACAGAGCATGAGTCACCCCACTGTCCCTGGAGAAAGGATATCTTTCTGAATAAATCTGAATAAATCTATTTTTCAAGGATTGAGGACCAAAAGAACTGAATGTAGTGGTGGAAGCTTTCTCTCCATTTCTGCCGTAACGAAGCTTTGGGAAGTGGGATGTGATGTCGGCTTTGTGATAATGGCACTAGGTTCCCTGAATAAATAAGGAAAGAACTAGTTTTAGGCTTGGAAGAGCAAGTCATAAAGGACTGTGAGCCTGTGGGAAAAGGAAAGGAGGGGAGGGGATCACACAACATGAGCATAACAGGAAGGGAGGGAGGAAGACGAGTCGAATTGACTTCACTGAGCCCTTGCAGAATGTCTACCATGATGAAGCCAGGTGCTGGGGACACAAAGCAATCCCTGGGCTCAAGAGAGTTTGGGAGAGATGTTTACGATGGATGATGGCAAAAGTGAACAGCTCCTGGCAAAGGTGAAGAGGTAAAGAGGCTGGTTTGGGAGAAAAGGTAATCAAAATAGTCAACATGTAAGAGACTGGAATCCTATTCACTCCCAAAGGGCACTTCTTTGAGAGCCCCTTCAGCATCAAACCCAGTGCTGAACACTCAATAGCAAGATGGTGGGATAGGCACTAGCTTTGGAGCAGAAAGACAGGGACTTGATCCCTGCTCTGGCTGTTGTGACCTGGGACAGGTTGAATCACCTCACCGGGTCTCAGTTGCTGCATCTTTAAAATGGAGATATCCACACAGATCATACAAGATTATAATGAGGTTTAGAGATAATATGGGCATAGTATCTGCAACACAGTAACTAATGCTGATTATTATTATATCATGGCTGAGGGTCTGATTGACAAGTAATTTTCCATACTATATTACCACTCCACAGAAGCAAGTGACTGGTCATTTAAGAGTTGAATACTGACCCTCTCAGCACAGTGTCTGTCAGGCCCTTGCATTTTAGTAGACAGATACACAATCACTGATCAACCGCCTAGGGCTATGCTTTCATGGCCAACTACTCATGAGTTTATTTCTATTTAGTCAAAACTCAAGACTGACATATATGTCTTTCTTTAGCTAAACTACAAAGTAAGTTTTATCATGCGATCATTTACCGCCCAAAGTGACAGTTTGTGGGGTCTGGAGAGTGGTAACAGTGACTGACCACTGCTCCTCTCAGCCTATAAGAAACCACTTGTAACCTTTGCATCCTCTCTGAGCCTGGGTAATGGCAGTTCTGTTGTCGTGTAGAGCTCCTGGACTAGAACTGCTCTCAGTGGTAGCAACTGGGACTACAGATTCACATGAGACAGACCTTTCTGGTTATCATATGCTGGATGTGGCCTGAGGGAAAGTGACAAATACCCAGGGTATTTATGGCCTTTTGCTTCATGCATCCAACATGCCTGTCAAAAGAGATTTCATGCTTCTTCCAGACCAGGCCCCTGTTTTCCCATCTCCATGGCTCATGCTGTTCCTGACACTTGATGTGACCAAAGAGCCTCTTGGTCACATCCACTGAGAGGCCTCCTCTTACCTGGTTGGCCTGTCCTTGCCAGCTCTCATTAACCCCTGAACTCCCAGGACCTTTTACGTCTTCCTGGCCATGGCGCTGGTCTCAATGGTAGTTGAGATAGTTACTATTCACATATCTTACTTCTTCTACTAGACTGGCAGCTCCTTGAGGGAAATACCTTTATTAGTCACCCCGATACCTTCCTTGCCTAGCACAGGTAGGCAAATGTTAAATGAATAAAATTAAGCTAAAGGTACTCACTCTGAAGAACAGGCCCTGGACCCTTATTACTCCATGGTGTCTTCAAACACATGTTCACATCCCATGGGATAGACTCTGGAAATCTTAAAAACAAACTCTCTAAACTGCAGTGTCTTCGTCCGTAAAGCGTACCTTCCTCATTGGGTCATGGAAAGAATTAGATGAGAGATGCACGTTCATATCCCACGTGTCAAAGACCTCACCCACTACAGAATGAAAAGACAACGAGAAAGACTGAGCTCACCATCTGCCTTTGTTCCAAGGGTGAAGGACTTTCATTGTCTCCGGCTTACATCCCTACTGGTTTGAGTCCTCAAGTCTTTTGCATAACCCAAGCAGATAAATATTACATTTTTCTTTTTGCGTGAGGATACTTGACTCATTTTCAAAACAAGACATCAAGATGATCCAGGAACACAAACCCTGGAGTTTGTCCAGAGAATGCCGGGCAGTCATGGGGACGCTTGGAGTCTGAGACTCTTGTAGGAGTTCCCAAAGTAATCTCATTTAGAACTTGGAACGAGGCAGGAATTCTTCTGCTGTCCCAGGGCCCTGTGCCATTTCTAAAGGAAAAGAATGATTTGAAATTTCCTCAAATTAGAACTTATTTGGTGGTAGGGCCCCTGTGTATGGAAGAATCTAGAAGAAATGATGTCCTCACATGTTTCCCTTAGTCATTCACATCAGAACTTAAGCTCAAAGTGCAGTGAAAAAAAAACCCAAATATTACAATTGCTATATCCTTCACAGAACACAGACTGGAGCCAAAAAACCTGTTAAAAAATACAGCCCTGCCACCTAGAATCCCTGTGACCTGCAAGTTGCGTTATCTCTGTATGCCTCACTTCCTTTAACCCTAAAATGAGGATGAAAATAGGACTCAACTCACTAAGTTGTTGGGAGTATTAAATTAGTTAATAACACCAAACACACAGAACAGTATATAGACGAGAGAAGTCACTCCGTAAGGGTTAGCTATTATCATAACCACGATTATGTCTATCACAAAAATCCTTTGAGACCCCATGTTAAGGGAGAATGGGAAAAGAGAATTGAAATAGCAGAGTCGTTATTTTCTTAGTCTTTGGAGACAAACAGGTTAAAATCCAGGCTCCATCAATTACTTGCTCTGTGACTTTGGGAAGGTTAAAAAAATCTCTAAACCCCAGTTTCCTCATCTGTAATGAGTATCTTCCTCATTTGGTCACTGTAAGAATTCAATGAGATTCCATATGCAAGGCACCTAGCACAGTGCTTAGCATACATTAATTACCCAATAAATGCTAGATACAATCACTGTTATCATTCAATAACCTACTGAGTCTTCTGGCTCAGTGCCAACACTCTTAGTACTCAGGAAACGTCTGCAAATGCAACCTTGGTCTTTTGAGTTTGTTCTAGCAACCCGGAAACGAGATCTAAGGATGGACGTAAAAAATGATCACTGATATGTCCATTCTCAACATATTTAAATAAAATATGCCAGGCATCCTCCTCAACTTCCAGCTGAGGGTACTTGACAGCAAGTCATTCTATAGTGCACCTCATGGTTGGCGATGGAGCCAAAGTGAAACTGAAACGCTGAATTTCCGCAGTTCACCATGCTTTGTCCGTCAAATGTTTCCAAGGAAAAGTTCTTAAACGATTTGAGTCTCAAATGCAGTGTCTTTGTGCATGACCGTGATTCACTGCACATTTGGATAGAGGGATGGTGAATATTATCTATTTTTCCAAGACCCATTAATTTTCTAAGAATTCCTAGACTACAAGGCTAATATTCTGCTCAGCAAGAGATCATTCATAAATGTGTCAAAACTTATTTTATGATAGGAATATAGTCACAAGATTATGAATGACTTCTTGATAACCAAAATCACAACCAAACGGAGTTAATTAAAAACACAAACCGTTTCACACCCTTTTCATCTTCCAGCAATTTTTATTGTGAGTTGCTGAGTTGTGGAAAGGTGAGAGGCTTAAGGGACATCTGAGGGACAGAAAAACTTTCCTAGCAACTGAGCTGTCCAATTTCAGCTGTTACACAAATAAGTCACCTGCATCTTCCCTCAAAAGTTGTTTAAGAGCATGCTTGACAGATGCGAGGGCCGCTGGATCAAACTTGAACATACCATTGTTGGTAATTATTGTTCTTTAAATGGGGGGTGGTCTACCTGGGACATATGATCTACAGCTACCAGCGTTTCCTTTTGAATTCAACACTCTTTAAAAGCACCTGTGTACGGAAAGCAAATTAAGTTCTGGTCCACAAGCCCAAGATTAAAAATGAATCATGCCATGGGGCTGGCCTGGTGGCATAGTGGTTAAGTTTGTGTGCTCTGCTTCAGTGGCCCAGAGTTCTTGGATTCAGATCCTGGGCATGGACCTACACATTGCTCATCAAGCCATGCTGTGGCAGCATCCTACATACAAAATGGAGGAAGATTGGCACAGATGTTAGCTCAGGAACAATCGTCCTCAAGCAAAAAGAGGAAGATTGGCAACAGATGTTAGCTCAGGGCCAATCTACTTCACCAAAAAAAAAAAAAAAAAAATCATGCCTCATGCCAATACTATACATCTTTAGATATGTTATCTGTGACATCACTTTTATTTTACAATATTCAGTAGAGAATCATGTGTAGGTAGTTTGTTGACTATTTTATGTTGACAACAAAGATGAAAGTCTGCAGGGCTAATATATAACCTAGGATATCTTAGGTTTTTTTCAGTTATTCCTAAGTATCAAATGTGAGTTCAAAAGGGTCTGCTCTTCAGTGCTGATTCTTAAAAAAACAGATACTATTTAACTCATATTTTCCTCATCAGAATTTGTAGAAAAGGAAAAAAGTTTTCAGAAACAGTGTGATTTCAGATGCTTATTTCCAATTTTTAGGATTTGTAATGGAAAACCAAAGGGTTTCCATAACGCTTATATTTTAAAATGGGCAGGGTCAAAACACACTTCAAAGGAAAATTCTATAGTCTATTACCAATTTTTAATAAAGTTTTTACAAAAATAGAAGAAATCTGTAGAAACTTAAAAAAGAAAACTTTAGTTCCAGACGAAATGGTCTTAGTCATAAAATATTGGTAAGCAAAGAAGGAAGTTTCTCAGTGAAGTGAGAGCATATTAAAGTCATCTTCATTATAAGTACGGCCCCAAATAACACTTCAGCTCTCCTTGGCAGCGAGGCAAAAGTTTTTCAAATAAGGAATGGAAATTTCTCTAAGCATAGAGCGAACTTATATATCACATTGCTGTATAGCAACATTGCCATTCTGTTAAGAGTAATAGAAGGAAGAAGTACCAAACTGCTTATCTAGGAGGGTAACTGACTTGCAAAAACATTTATCTTGTACTCTTTCAATTCGTTCACAGTAGGAAGGGATGAATTCAAAGTTTAGGAGTATTCCTTAAGACTGCCAAAGTATTTTAGGTCAAGCTGTAAATTTTCCCTGAAGTTTTCTGCCAAGATTATGCCGAGGATGGAGAAGAGAATCCTTCAAATGGTTCCAAGACCAAACTAATCTGTTTTGGAAAAAATAAGTAAAATTACATTTCCCTATCTCGGCTTGATGCCTCCTTGATTGCAAAGGCTACTACTGCATGGCAGGCACTCTTGTCATAGCTGAGGCTTAGAACTCAGGGGAAGGAGTTGGAAGGCTGGAACACCATCAATATTTCGCAGGGGGTTCCCACCATCTCTAGAGAAGCGTAAATCCTCCAGGTGTGTCTTCCTTGGTCCTGACCCCTGGAAATACAATGGCATCATCCTACTCACAGATGGGACAGGGCGTAGGGCCAAACGAAGCTCAAGTCTTTGGAACCAGGTGGGCTTGTGTCCATCTTGACTCTCTAACTGTATTGCCTTTTATCTTAATCTCTCTGAGTCTCACACTTCCTCATCTACAAAATGCTGATAATAACCACCTGCTAGGATTGTTGTGAAGGTTAGAGACAACCACAATAAATGTACTTGGCGTACACCAAGAAATGCTACCTATGGACCACAGAACCTGGCTGCATAGGGAGCTACTGTGTAAATGTTTTATTAGGTTTCACTCCACACTTCTCATTGGCAACTACTCCTAGAACAGAAATAGAATACGCCACACCATTAAAGTTTTCTTATACCCAAAACATTCTCTTGTAGCTTACAAAAAGTTTGGTTTTGCTTTTCAATAAGGAAGTTGCAGGATGCATCATAATTACCACAGATCGGGCCCAATCTCCTACGTCTTCCGCATTTAGAGTAGGACTAAAATTCCACACATTTTGAAGTCGACACTCAAGTGTTATTTTTCCACTCGGTGGAGGGCTCTTGGGTTATGTGGGCCAAAGAAATGTGTATGTTCTTAAGGTTTCTGAACTGTCACTGTGGAAATCGGGTCTATGGCAGAGCTAATGAGGAGACCCCCACTCTCCTGAATCTACCTTCTTTACTGGGCCCTTCCTCTGGCTCCATAAACAAGCTCGTCTCCCCATCTTAAAAAACAAAGCAAAACAAAAAATCTTTCATCTCAAGTTTCTTTGTAGGTATGGTTGAACTTCTCTCTGAGAAAGAGAACATCCAAACTTCTTTCCTGAGAATTCTCTGCTAACTGTAGACACTTCCCCTTCATTCTTCCACCAGGGCAGTCTGGTTCTGCCCTCACCATTCCACAAGGACCGCATACATTCAGGCACCTAATTGCCATTTCCAACAGACAAATCATACTGGGCCCACCTCTCTGCTGACCTGGATCCTATTGATCACAGCCTCCTACTGGAACACCCAACTCCTCTGGCTTCTGTGGCCCCGCACTTTCCTAATTCTCCTCAAACACGTCCAGTTCCCTCTGTTTCTTTCATTCCGCCACCCCCTTCCTGTATCTAATCGGTAAACATGAATTTAAGGCTCCATCCTCAGGCTCCTGCTGTTATCACTTCATACATTCTCCTTGGGGGATCTTATCTCTGCCCAAGATTTCAACCACTATCTTAATGCTGAAGATTCCCACAGCCATAGTACTGGCCGGACTGTACCTGACCTTCAGATTCTTACATCAAAGACCTGCTGACCACTTCTACCTGGATGTTTCCTAGGGAACTCAGAACTGAATACATCTTCTTCTCCCCTAACATCATATTCTCTTTGAAATTCTCTCAACTCTTGGCATCACCAAACAAACAGGTGACCAAACTAGAAATTTGGGAGTCACTGTCCCTCTGATTCATCATGCCCACCCAATCAATCATCAAGTCTGCCAACTTAGTCCCCTTTATCATGTTTTATTTAGTCCCCCCCTTTCACCCTTATCCCCCTATCCTATTTCAAGCCCTCATCATCTCTCAGCTGGACCACTCGATTGTCCCTGACTAACCTCCCCGGGGGTCTCTCTCTCTCAAATTGACCCTCCTCACAGTTATTGGACTGGACCGCAGGCCACATCATGACTCATTGTCTACAGGATAGTGAACAGACGGGTTCAGCAGAGCAGTAACAAATGTCCAGTGGCAAAGTCACACAAATGGTTCCCCCAGAAGGATCTTGCCTACACTCTGCATCTCTTTCTTCTTGCCCAAATACAGCTCTCTAGAGTTTCTGCTGATTGAGAGCTAACTGATGCCTTTCCAATAAACTCCTTTTCTGCTCAAACAGCCAACTTATGCTGTTTGCAATGAAGATCCTTGACTAGTATATAATTCCATTTGCTCTCTCCCATAATTACAGATTCGCGTTTCCTCCTATTGGTCTCCAGCTGCCAGAGGGCAGGGACCACGACCACGTATGTACTCCCTGTTCCCTACGTACTCCAACTACAAATATAGTGCTTGAAGGATGGTGGGCACTCACATGCTTGTGGATAGAATGAAGATTCTCTAGCTTTTTCTGTAAAATATATGATTCATTCATATAAGACTATGAAGTTATGGTATGGTACCACTTACTTTGTTTTATTATCTTATTCTTAACCTCAGAATCCCCTAAAACACACAGAAATGTCTCACAAAGTAGAGAAAGCAAATATTCTGGCAGATCTCACTGAATCAGAAACCTCATTCTTTGGTTTCTCCGTTAGTCACACCACGAGGCAAGAGCTTTCTTCTAGGAGCAGACAAATATCTCCACCTTCCTTTACCCATCAAGGTGGGTACTACTGACGTCTCACACTCAGGTTCCTTAGAAACAACAGCTCTCAAAAGCTAGTTCAAAGTCCGATAATCTTTTGCCAAAAATACTTTTCAGACCAAGCCGTGTCACTCTCAAGGTCGCACTTGGATTGTTTGTGATGGCAGACGATCAAGGGGCTCGAGCAGCCCTGATGACTAAATAATCCAAGGGCTATTTGTCTGTTGGTATGTCAGGGAAGAAACAGACCATGTCTTGGTGAGGCGAGCTGAAATACTGCCTCGCTGTTCTATCTGGAAATTACAACAGAAGCCTCCAAAGTCGTCGAGGTGCTCTGGTAGGAAGGACGGTTAAGCACAACCTCTTTCACCATAGGAAAAATGTCAAAGGTTTTCTGTTTTTTCCATCAACCTCAATAAGGGCTTTGGAGATTGGTTAAATTCAAAGTGTTTGTTGATACCACATTCTGTTTGTCAGGGGTTGTGACAAATAGGGAGGATGTGAGCCCTGTTCTCAAAGATGTACCACTCTGATGAGGTGAAGGGGTGTGGACTCCAATAAGGAGATACTAAGGCGCAGATTTACAAGGTGGAAAGTGAAGAGAGCCAAGGCAAGGGGCAGAAGGGAGGGAAGGGAGACATTCATTTACCTGGGAAACTCAGGGAATGTTCCAAGGAAGAGCCAGACCTTAAAGCAGGGAGAGGATTTAAAAAGGCCAGGATGGGGCAGGGGAATAAAAAAAGCAGGATAATGGAGGTGCAGACAATAGTGCAAACAGAGCAAGGAGGCAAGAAATTAAAGGGCATGTTGAATGAGCAGCACATCAAGGATTAACGGGAGGGAAGAAGAGAAATATAATTTGGGGCAAATCATGAAGGACCCTGAGTGCCAAGCGAGGCAGTTTGCACCTATCTTGTGGGCAACTGGTCATGATCAAAGCATTCTTAACAAGATGGCATGCCTACTTTCTTACATCTGGGTAGGGGGTGGGGGGGTGGGGGTGCTGGCGGTCTTCTAATGCACTGTCCCCAACCCTGGCTGCATATTGGAATCACCTGGGGAGTTTATTCACTTGTTAGCGTATGTGTGTGTTTGTTAACAGTGCCAAGTCTGGCCCCATTTCTGGCCAAATAAATCAGAATCTCTTGTGGTAGGGCCTGGATATGGCTATTTTTTAAATTTTATTTTACTTTTTGCTGAGGAAGATTTGCTCTCAACTAACATTTGTTGCCAATCTTCCTCTTTTTGTATGTGAGCTGCCACCACAGTGTGGCCACCAATGAGTGGTGTAGGTCCATACCCAGAAACCGAACCCAGGGTGCCAAAGCAAAGCGTGCCAAACTTAACCACTAAGCCACCAGGGCTGGCCCTGGACATGGCTATTTTTGAAGAAATTTTTAGGTGATTTTAATGTCCAGTCAGGGTTGAGATCCATTGGCCTAAGATATTGGTAAGAGAATTTCTCTAGAAATTCTTACCTTTGTCGGGAATGCTTAGCTGATATTAGGTATGACATTATGCTTTGCTTAATTAGGTGCGGACTAATGAATATGACAGAAATTTCTGATATACTGTGAAAGTTCCTTGCTCTTAAATAACTTCCTCATTTATCACTAGCAACCTGTTCTGTGTTATACACTACCTTCTTCCTGAAGGTATTATTTACACATAAATATACAGGCACAGATATACAGATACATAATTAAACACTCCAAGAACCTAGACTTGAATACATGAATACGTTTATATGATTGAGTTGATTAAGACAAACATAAGAAAATTGAGGGAGAGTGGTGGGGTAATTAGCAGACGTGAAAATCAGGGTTGACCAGCCAAGATGCTCAAGACCCGTTCAACTACCTGCTGGCCTTATTTATCATGATGCCCATCACTTCTATTAACGTAAATAGGTTTCATTCAAATTCTTAGACATCAAATATTGTTTAATAAGAGACAGAAGTAGGACTACTGCTGGGGTGACCTACCAAAGGGGTTCTGCTATTTTAAGAACCAGGATTTTTTATAAATACTATATCCCAAGATGCAAGTCACAAACATGGTGACTGTATGCTCAGAGATTTGAAGGTGGCAATGAAAGCAGAAAGGCCTATGACAAGAAATTATTTTTTCCTTCCAACACATTGTGACCATAGCCAACTTCTGCAATTATGAGAAGGGAAGCATCCTAAAAATCACCAGGCATCTTGTTGGGGATCAGGCCAGGAGCTGGGTAGCAACCTCCCATTCAGTAAGTCTAATTTGAGAAGGGAGGAACCCAGACTGGGTGTTGGCCTTGATAGGAAGGAGGTTGGCCAGACAGAGCCTACATCCAGAGAGGTCAGTCAAGGCAGGGAAGAGAAGGTAGATGTTACCAGTCCGGGAAGGTTAAGTCCCAAATGAAGGGGCCAGGCAAGAGAACCCAAGACCCCAGAGTGATTGACAGGGAGGCCAAGGGTTAGGGACCTACCCAAAAACTTAGGGGATGAGAGATCAGTTTGGCTAGGGGTCTTATAGAAGGCACTAGCACCAGGGAGTGTGATGGGCGCTCAATCACCAGCTCTGTGGAACAGATAGGTAGGGAAGAGCAGGCTAGGGTGGGAGAGTGATGAGGCAGGGAGCAAAGCACTCCTGACAAAAGTCAAGAATTTATAGAGAAAAAAGTCTAAGTCATTGGGAGAGACTATAAGCCAAATGTGAAATTCAGTCTTATTACTTTCCTTCCACACCTTATTCAGCCACACAAAAGTTAGATGGCCAAGAGGCTCGCCAACGCTTAATATAGAGCCAAACAAAAGAAAAAGAAAGTTCTTCCTCTGGTTGGAATGAAGAACAAATGGCAAAACTATAATCAAAAGAAAATGACATACACAACTATGTACTGGGACTTTGAGGAGGAAAAAAGAGAAAACGACAATCTCCTGAGCTCCCCAGAAGTTATGTTAGAAAGTCATGTTCTTCTGAATTAGAAGACATCATGATTGATTAAATACAAATCTAGTAATAGTAAGAGTAAGAATAATAACAGATTACATGTACAAAGTGCTCATTACATGTTAAATGTATTCACATATTTAATCTTCACAACAATCTTATGACATAGCTACTTTTATTATCTTCATTTTACAGTAGAGGAAACTGAGACACAGAGAGTTAAATAACTTGCCCAAGGCCACACAGCTCGAAAAGGCAGAGCCAGGATCCTAATCCAAGCTGTTCAGTTCCAGAGTTCGTATTAACCACTAGGCTTACGTTGCTTCTCAAGATACGCAACCACCTTTGAGAGGGCAGAATGAACCAGAGGCACACAGGAAAATGCATAAGGACCCTTTAATCATCCAATACTGGATTCATTCATTCAACAAATTCGTTCATTCGACAAATATTTATTGAGCATTTACTATGTGCCAAGCCCTTTTCTAGATGCTGCAGATTGCAGGCAGGAGGGATTGCTACATATCTGAAAGAGTGAATAAATGCACTGTGTGACATAAAATGTAGTGGTTTGTGGGTTGGTAAGCCTAAAGACTGTACCTTGGGAACCATGTTCTTCCACGCAGATGAAATATAATTACATCTCTGAGGAAGCGTTTCCAACATGTTATAGAGTCTAATTAACACACTCAAGGTCCAGGGTCCAGGACCCAGTGGAGAAAGGGATGCTAGAAGAGGCAGCAGTCCTGGAGGGAAGAACAGGTGGAGAGGCGAGGAAATGAGGCCCTGCCTGGGGCTGCCACTCTTGGTCTGTGACCATGACCATAGCCTGTCTGGGTCCAGGTGTGCTCCTCTGTAAAATAAGGAGGTTGTACTGGGTGACTTCTAAGGCCCAGCTCTAGGATCTAGGATCCCAGGCAGAGCTGGGGTGGAACCAATGCTGTGCTCAGGCACAGTGCATGATAGCCACACTCAACCTGACAGCAGGAATAGCCAGGGCAGCCCCGGGAAATGCCATATGATACGGTAGGTAAAACTTCGCCAATTCCTGGGGTCGACCAGCTCTCTGAGAGGCAGCCAAGGAACAACCCGGATCCATGCTGCTCTCCAACCTCTTAACGAAGTGGGGGCTGTGTTTCTGCTAAGAGAACACCAAGAGCCCAGCAAGCAGAGGTGATGCAGGTTCAAGCAGGCCCACGGGGCAGGAACTGCCTGATGAACTGCTGATGTCGGGGCGGGGGCGGGGATGCTGAGTCAGCCCCCCACCGGGAAAAGAGTTGCAATCCACAGGATGCAAGGACTGGTCCTCTTCTCCCAGGAAAGCCCCTTGGGATCCTGGCCAGACTTTTGGCTCTAGCTGGGCCTCAAGAAATATCAGGCAAAATTTACCACTATTAATAATAATTGGCACATGACTGAGTGCAGAACTGAAACCCAGATGGCCAAGTGTCCGAAAGTGTCCTTAAGAGAAAAGGAAGGGGTCTGGGTGAAGAAAGGGGTGTCAGAAAGAGACACACACATACACTTAGAATGCTAGTCTACCATCTCCCCCACCCCCGTCCCTTGGTTGTGCCACACCTCTAGTTGGCTGCCCTGCCTCAGATTCCATCACTTGCTCCAAGGTGCAAATACCATCCAAACTGCCTGTGTTAGGCAATTTCTCAAATCCTGACCCCTATTGTTGTAGGAAAAAAACGCCTTCCCTACAGCAAGCACTTTGAATTTCCTTTTTACCTCCTCTTAACCTGATACATTTCCACATCTATCTTCCGCTCCCAAGCGGCTTAGTGGTCCAGACTTCTAATTAAGGAGGAATACCTGGATTTGGATTTTCCTCCTCCCTTCCTCAGTTTCTACAATGGAGTTAGGTTAAATGTGCCAAGCCAAAATGTCCAAAACTTAGAGTGCAGCCAAAATCCACCCGATGACTAATTTGAATTGTGACTCTTCCGAAGAGAGGCCAACTTCACGGTCTCCAAGCTCCTCAGCGGTGGGCTCCTGCCCCCACACTAGCACTGGGGAAATGGTACCAACAGTCTGGATTTCAGCTAAGAACCACTGTTCAAAGGGGTTCCAGTATTCTCTGAACTGCAAATGAATAAAGAAAAAGATTTCAGAGGACAAATGAATGAATAAAGAAGATTTTTATAAGGTAAAATAGACCTCTTCTTGTGTGGATTTAATTCAAACCTGAAACTTAGAAGCGAGTTCAAATTTGCATCTGATAGAACCTCACCTTCCTTGACAAGCTGGGGAACATGAAAATATTCTACAAAAACATAGAGGGAAATCATAAAAACAAGGCAGCTATTGGTGAAACCAGAAAGTAGACCAGGCTAGGTTGCAGCCCCGGTCCGGTCACCTGCCCTGGTGCCACCTGGTCCCTGGGGGTGCCCTTCGTTGTGGACACAACCCTAGCCAACACACTGCCATGTCCAAACTCACCTATTCTGTGCCTAGTAGAGATGAAGCATATTTCAAAACGGCCATGAACTAGGGACACTGGAATTGTCATTGAAGATGCTTAGAGACCTAACACTCAAAATAAACCAAAAGAGTGGACCTCAAAAACAATTTAGGGCAGCTGGGGAGATATTCTGAGACAACTCTCCCCAGATTTGAATCTCCTGTGATGAAAATCTAATTGGCAGATTTTTGTCGTTACCGAACTCCCCTCCCTGGGCTCTAGCATTGTTCTCTCCACTGTAAATTAACCTAGTGGCCAAGGACATACAGAAAGTGACATTTGTGTTCCAAAGACTTGTGGGCAAAAGTCCCTGAAACCTACGACTTTCTATGGTGGATCCAACACATGGAGGTGGATGGAACCAGTTTCCAAGGTTTTCTGCAGCAAAATGAAGTACATTTGCAGAAAGGCTTGTGAGCAGCTTGCCAAAATTCAGCCTGGGACAATTTTATTATCTTTAATTTACCAACCTAGAAATGGGTTTACAACGGAAATTCTTAGCGATGGCTTCTCAGCAGGCAACCACAGCAGCTGGCACACACCTACCTCACTGCCCCTCTGGTGTGGACTGTTACGTCCAAGTTCTGGCCTTTGAAAAACTCCGTCTGTAACAACGGAAGCCTAACCTGCCTGCTCCGCCTGGAGCACTCAGGGGAGAGTGAATTAACTTTGCCCAGCCAGTAGTCCCATTCCTGAGCCAGAGAGCAGTGGCTGTTAGAAGTTAGAAAGAAAGCAAAAAGGAAAGCAACAGTGCCTTCATTATACTGTTAAACCATAATCACCTTTTCCTATAAGCATCTTCCTGTTTTCCCTGAAGGAGCACTGGTTTAACTGCCACTGCTGCAGAGGTGCCAGCTCAGCAGAGAGCACTTCCTGTGGGTCTGGGAGGCGGCTGAGTTCAGCAGGCTGTGGCAGGCCCACTGACCCAGGAGTGGGCTGTGCGAGGCCACTGTCCTGACAGAGGACTGGCAGTGGGGGCTCAGCGGTGATGGTGACTCCCTTTTCTCAGAGCCAGGACTAGGGGGAGGCAAGAGAGGTGTCAAGGCCACAAGATTTAAGGAGTTTTCACTCTCAGGGTCATGCAAGTGGCCCCTTTGTCCTAGTCCCAGCCCAGCCCAGGGCCACCAGCAGAGGGGTGTGTGTGTGTATGTGTGTGAACACACATTGTGAAGGTCTGTGGTTCTCAAAGTGTGAGCCCCAGACCAGCAGCATCACCTGGGAGCTTGGTAGGAATGCAGATTCTCAGGCCTGACCCCAGACTCACCAAATCTGAAACTCAGGGGATGGGGCCCAGCAATCTGTATCTTAACACGCTCACCAGGGAAATCGATGCAGCTAAAGTTTGAGAAGCACTGTGCTAGACAAGAAAGTGCTCCAAAGCCAGTCACGTACCCTCTGTCAGGCCATGTCTCAAAATGCTTCACATGCAACAAGAACAGGGAAAAGGACGGGGTGGTGAGAAGAAAGAGACTTTCCTAAGGCCATTAGCAAGGTAGGAATCCCTCAGATAATAAATCAGGAATTGCTTTTTCCCAGCTACCCCTAAGTAAACTGCAATAGTCAGCACATGGCGATTGTTGACACTAAATAAAGATTACACTGAGCTAGTTCCCTCCTGCTTCCGCCCCTAACTAGACAGCTCAGAGCTAGCCACTCAGTGACACCAAGTGACAGGGGCCAGCCATTTGAATATTCTAAGGCTGAGATTCCCTCCTCTGTAAGATAGGGCTGACATCTCCTACCTGGGAGGGTCAGAGAAGCTAATGTGTGCAAGCCCCCAGACAGAAGCCTGGGGCAAAGTGAGTTGTGGTGATAGTTCATAGTTCCTAACCAGCGGTTCTGGGCTCCCCCCTCCTCCAGGGAGCCAGCCTAGATGACTTGGGGGCCTGAGGAGTTGTCCTCAGTTGTGGGAGGGGAAGGAGGTTAGCAGATCTCCTTTCTGTTGCAGGGTATTTTAAAGGAGGTTATTTCCCAGTCCAGATGGCCTGGGGCATCAGGCTTCTAAATGGGGTGACACAAGTGAGTGAGAAAGGAAAGGAGGCGGGACGCCCAGTGCCTGCTGTTGGACACTGAAGAACTGCTTATTTTTCACTATATAATGAAGGGTAAGAAGATACATCCGAAAACTCCACATTTAAACTTTGTCACTAGAACCCAGATGGTGCGTAGTGGTGAGACAATGACCAAGGCCAGGCAGCTGAGTGACCTCAGGCATACGGTCATGGACTCGGTCTCCTCCTTTGCCAAGTGCTGGATTCTAAGTACAACAACAGTACGAAGATGAAGTCAGGCAACAAAAAGCTGTCAAGCACAACATAAATGTGAGCTTTCAGGACTGAGGTTCCATCACAGAATCACGGAACCATTTCTACTGAGTGGGAAGAGAACTCTCCCCATCCAACTTTCTCAACTTACAAAGGTGTCTACTGAGGACAAGAGAGGCTGACGACATTCAGGAGCTGTGCCTCTTTTCTCTCTTCCACTCAGGAGCACTGGGGGGAGGGGGAAAATCTCAGAGCTTCTTCCCACAGCCCAGGTAAACAAAGGACCCCCCCCCCCTTCCCCGCCCCCTTTCTCCCTTGGCCATCCAGGCAGCACAGCTGAGGGTTAGAAGGAGGATCCATGACTCACACTTTTCCTCCGGAGGGGATTTAACTCCAAGATAACATTACCCACGTGAAAGAGCCAGCCAGCAGGAGGGAAGTTCACCTCGGGCGCCCGTGCACTGAGCCCCTTACCTTCCTCATTTAAAATCCACGGCAGGAACGCGAACACCGAGTCGAAGCCACAGGTGCTCTCCTCAAAGGCACAGGACCCAGTAGGCAGGTCCAGCGCCCCAGCCAGCTGCAGGGCTGCGGGCACAAAGCGAGTTTCCCTTAGGCTCGCACCGGGAGCCTTGGCAGCAACTCGGGGCGCCCCAGGGGACTACCTGGTGAAAGGGGGGGGGGAGGAGAGTGGGGGGGAGGAGGGCGGGGGGCGAAGAGAGATGCACTGCTGTCCCCCTCTCTTCCCGTCCCCGGGCGCTTCCACTGCACGACCCCACGCCCACCCCATCGCCACCCCAGGCGTGGCTTGGGGAGGGAAGTTAGCGGCTGTGGAGAGAAATCGGGAGGCGCCCTCGGATGGTCCAACCCAGGACGGCCACTCTGGCAGGCCACCGGGCTGCAGGAGCGGGAGGGGGTCACCAGAGCGCCCCCCGGGGGTACCCCCGTGTCCAGGCCTTACCTTGCACTGCCAGGAGGACGCCCCTTAACAGCATTGTCGCGCTTCAGGGAGTAGAACCGGAAAGGGGTACACGCTGCCAGCTAGCTGGGACCGGCTGCTCCTGGTGGAAGGGAGCGTGGGAGGCGGGGGCGCCGGGAACGCGGGGAGGGAGAAGTGGAGAGGCCAAGTGTGCACTAGGAGCTGCCCAACTTTGCAAAGCGGCTCCCGGATCCAAGCGGAAAGCTGAGGGAGCCTGAATGGAGAGCGCCGCTCGCTCGGCTGCTGCCGCGGGGCTGCTCGCGTCCCAAGTGAAGCCGGCCCACCGCACAGCTGGTCCTGGGCGAGGATAGGGCTGGGCGGGGAGGAGACAACTGCACACTTTTGAAAAGCCAGCCAGGACTGGCTGGGAGAGAGGAGAGGTCAGGATGCGGTGCGTGGCTCAGGGTTTTAAAGCTTGAGATCAGAACCCTTGTAGACACTTGCAAGAGGCAGGCCTTCCAGGAGCCCCTAGGCTGGAATGGGACTGGAGACGACCTGCTCCGCCCATCCGCGGTGGGAACCAGCTTATTAATGGGGACAGCCTCCCCGCATCTGGCATGCCAGTCCTGCAGGGCTGGCCCTAATTTTAACTTCTTCTCCCCAAAATGGAAGAGGGTGGAATTCTCCTGGGAAAACCTAGAGGAAGAATTGGAAACTGTTGGGTGGAATAAGCTTTCTATCTCAGGAGTTTCAGCGTGTATGGCCCAGTCAAGCTAACCCTGGACTACCACCCCCCTTTTTTTAGCAGTGGAATGTCTGGCATGCCTGGTGCTCGGCATTCCCTCCGTCCGGTGAAATGGGGGCATTCCTCCCCTCCAAAGAGCCATGATAAATTAGTAGAAGGTTTCTAAACAGGGATGTGGGGGATGGGGGTGATGATATGGGGAAGGGGAGCAAATTTGCTACAAATTTGCTCTGAGCACTAGGTGGGTCTTTAAAAATGTTCTCTTCCAGTAAAGAAAATGGTACTGGTGTGTGTGTGGGGGGGGGGGGGGGTGCGGTTCTTCTTCTTGATCCTCTTTGTAATTTTGTGCAGGCAATTTTCTGCCTAGGGCAGTTATTCTCAAACTTCCAGCTGCATCAGAATCTTCTGGAGGGCCCTCCCCATTAGAGTTTCTCATCCAGTAGATCTGGGGTGAGGCTAGAGATTCTGCACATTTCTAACAAGTTTCCAGATGCTGATGCTGACGCTGCTAGTCTGCGACCACACTTTGAGGACCACTGGCCTAACAAACTCCTGTTCAACCATCAAAGCCCAACTCACATGCCTTCCCCTGGTTTCCAGACTCTCCTGGGTTTCCTTGTCCTTCATTGGCGGCTGCTTGTCCATCTCCTTGACTGGTTCTTCTTATCTTCTCTGACCCCTGAAACTGGAGTGCCTCCAAGTCCTGTCCTTTTATCTCCCGTTTCTTTCTCGACTCATTCCCTTGGTGATTTCATCCAGTCACATAGTTTGAAACACCAACTATAGCCTGACAACTCCCAAATCGACATTTCTAGCCCAGACTGCTCACTAACTCCAGACTCTTCTATCTCTCTGCCACCTCAACATTTTCATTTGGGTGCTTAAGAGCTATTTCATACCTAACAGGTCCCGACAGGAACACCTCTCTTCTTCCCAAACCTGCCTCTCGCTGGCATCTTCCACATCTCTGTTAAAGGAACCTTTCTCCTCCAGTTGCTCAGGACAAAAGGCCAAGAGTTCTCCTTGACTCTTCTCTTCTTCCCAAGACGTTACCAAATTCTGCCACCACAGGAGTCAAAATAGAGCAGGTGGGGCCGGCCTGGTGACGCAGCGGTTAAGTGCGCGCATTTCATTTCTCGCTGCCCGGGGTTCGCGGGTTCGGATCCCGGGCGTGGACATGGCACTGCTTGGCAAAAGTCATGCTGTGGTAGGCGTCCCACGTATAAAGCAGAGGATGATGGGCACGGGTGTTAGCTCAGGGCCAGTCTTCCTCAGCAAAAAGAGGAGGATTGGCAGTAGTTAGCTCAGGGCCAATCTTCCTCAAGCAAACACACAAAAACGTAGAGCAGGTGCTGACCAAGCTCCATGCCCGTGGTCGCTTCCCTGATCCAAGCTGCCATCTTTATTAGCCTGGGAGATTGCAACAGCCTCCTGACAGTGACCTCGCTGCTTTTTCTGCCTTGTGCACCTCCACTGCATTCTTAACACAGTGGTCATGGGCATCCTTTTAGTACAGAAATTGGGCCATGTCATTCCCTAGCTCCAGACTCCTGAGAACTTTCCAAATCATTTAGCAAAATCCAAAGTCTTCATAATGACCTAGCAGGTCCTACAAGACTTGCCCCACCCCGTATATCTCTGACCTCATCCACCCTGCTTACTCCCCTCCAGCCATATGGACCTCTTGGCTGGTCCCCAAACACAGTCTGACTGTCCTCTCAGAACTACTGGCTGTTCCCTCTGCTTAAAATGCTTTTCCCAGGACAGCTATGTGATGCATGCCTGCACTGCCTGTAGGTGTCTACTCAGCGGTCACCTTCAGGATTGGAAAATTTAATAACCTTCTCACTAATAAGGAAAAAGCCCCTGGGATCCTTCTAAAATAAGTTTAGACAAATTTTCATGAGGTTTCTGCAATCAGTCACTCAAATGATCTGAAATTTGTTTAGTGTGTGCTGTTTGAGGGGTGTGTGTGTTTCTATGCTTTGCTTCAGGAAGTAGCTAATGCTAATAAATAACATTTATGGTGTTTATTGTTATAAATGTTTTAGATAGATGATCTCATTTAACTTTCACAAAGATTCCATGGAGTATATATCATTATTATCCCCATAGAATAGGTAGAAAAATTGAGGTGCAGAGTTCAGTGACGGAGAGTGGTAGAGACAAGACTCAAACCCAGATCAGCTTTATTCCAAAAGCCTATTTTCTCACCTGGGACAGTAGCCTGTCTCCCTTGTCTTATATTCTTTTTTGATTTCTTACTCACAGTTGGTGGTAAATATTGGATGAATTTCATCAAATAACTAAAAATTCAAGACCGATATGAATCCAGTGAAAATGGCACCTATGGATGGGAGAGGAGGAAGCAGGACTGGGCTGGGAGAAGGGACATTGCAATGCAGGCCCCACAAAGCCTCTTGTGACCCCACAGGGAACTCTGGAGTTATAATGGCCCACCCTGCTTGTCCCATATTAGGCTGATATGGCCAGGTTCTTTGTGTTGCTTCCTCCACCAGACCCTAGATGTGGCCCACTTGATGACAGGGGCTCTCCTACGAGGTGGCTCTCTGCACTGAGGCCCACGAGAAGGGGCCGACAGCTGCAGGCTGTTTGATGACCACACTCCCAGCAGCTGGAACAAGTCCTTCCTTAAAGGAGGATCTGGACAGCACATCCGTGTCCGCCACAGACATTCCACAGAGAGGGGAAAGGATACTGCACATGGAAAGGGTCAAGGAGGGAATCCAGAAAATCTAGAAATGGCATGTGTCAACCCACTTCCCTTGGTCACGAGTCACGGAGCCACATGGCCGCGCACTGCCTCATCACTTGGGAAAACAGCATCAGGCCCCAAGGTAGGAACTACCCTGGATTTTCCTTCAAGATCTAACTTAATCAAGTCATCAAATAATGCATGTGAAGTTCTGGTTTATAGAAAGCACTCAATAAACATTAGGTGTGGTAGTGAGTTGAATGGTAGCCCCTCAAAAAGATATGGCTACGGCCTGGAACTTGTGATTGTGACCTCATTTGGAAAAGGGGGCTCTGTAGATGTCAGTAAGTTAGGGATCTTGAGACAAGATCATCCTGCATTACAGGGTGGGCTCTAAATCACTGGCAAGTGTCCTTATAAGAGACAGAAGTAACAGACACATGAAAAGATGGAGACAGAGATTGGAGTGAGGCAGCCCCAAGCCCACAAATGCCTGGAACCATGTGAAACTGGACGAGGCAAACAACAGACTGTCTCCTAGCGCCTCAGAGGACTGTGGCCCTACAGAGACCTTGATTTGGGACTTCTGGCCTCCAGAACTGTGGGAGAATAATTTTCTGTTGTTTTAAACCACCCAATTTGTGGTGTTTTGTTCTTGCAGCTGTAAGAAATGAATACAGAGCATGTTAGGCATCGAGCAAACACGAGCCAGGCACTTTACCTGCATTATCTCATTTAACTCATGCAACATCCCTGTGAGGTGGACACCAGTGTTAGCTCCATTTTACATACAAGGAGGAAACCAGCCCAGAAGGGTTAATTTACTTGTCAAAGTTCACACAGCCAGTCAGTATGTAGCTAGACTTTGATTGCACACACTGCACTGTCCCCACAAGCTTCCTCTTTACAAAGGCCTGTCTTTCCTTACGAGGGCTGTCTACACCACGTGCAGGCACAGTAACATGCTGTCTCTGTTGGCACTGACTCAAGGCTCGCCTCTCTCAGAGCCCGGCCCATCCTTGTGCTCTTGGCCACTCTGCTCCATTCTCTGCTTCCCTCAGAGGCCCTTAACCAGAGGTCCTGCTTTTTGTCGCACCATTCTCGGTCTAGAGGGCTACAAATTCTTGCTTCTAACTTTCTGGGCACAAGAGAGGAAGGTGAAACACTGATGCCCCTCGCTGGAACCTGTATCACGCCCTGTCCGGTTTCTTCTCTCATAGCCAGGTGAGGCTGTAAAGGGACTGAGCTAATCTGGGGGGAATAAAGAACCCCACTGCCTACAAGGCACCCTTGTGTGCATGGTTGATACTAAGCCAGATTCAGAGTCTGTCTTCACCGCTCACTTTCCCTTCGGTTCTCTCTCTCCTTACTCTCATACTCAGGTAGTGCCATGCCATGTTAAGTTCAGGAAACATTTCCTGTGCTCCTACTGTGTGCCAGGCACTGAGCTCAGGGCTGGAAATCCAGGGGTGAACAAAACACATTCTCTGCCTCTGAGACAGGAGACTGACCCATGAAAAGATCATTTCAATACAATATGTTGGTGAGATGGAACAAGGGCAGCAAACCCAAAAACTCCAGGGGCCAAGGAAGGAACATAAATGAATGAAGTGAGCTGGCATCAGGGAGACAATAGGGAGCGATGGGGACTGTGGAGAACTGGACCAAGCATGCCCAAGTAAAGGGCATTGCTGGCACCAGCTTGAAGCAGAGTTTCCACAGTGGGACAGGTCCAGCCCTGCCCATTCTGCCCACTTTTCAAAAGAGGCCCGATGTCCAGATATATCTGCAATAGCTCCTGATTTTCAAATGCTGGCAATGAATTAAAACAGAACATATTTAAATCTCCTTGGGAGTAGAACAAAATCTGTTGGGAGGCCAAATTCAATTCCTGAGCTTCCGTTTGCAGCCATGAGAACCATGGAGATGGAGACCGGGGTGCCTCACCACCACCCGAGCAGCCAGGCACACGAGACTAGTCCCATTCTATAGAAGAGAAAACTGAGGCAGAAAGAGTCTAAGTGACTTTCAGACACGGTCACATGGCTCCAAGTGGCAGGGACAGGATGAGAGGCCATTAGCTTGCCTCCTCATTGGTGGGTATTTGGGCAGGTGGAAAGGACTTTGTGTGCTGTAGGTCCTGTGCAAGTGAAAGGCTATGCATAATGTCCTTCATAGTAATCATTCTTTGGTTGCTTTCTATCATATACTATATGCTTTAAAATAATACATATATCTTTTTTCCTCTCTTGCTTCCTGGGTCTCCTTTGATCTATACGAAGACATTGTTTCTGCTTTGGATTTTTGTGTGTCTTCTGCCTCTCTCCATCTTTCTTTATGTTTCTGTGTGTTTCTGGCTGTCTGCCTCTCGCTGGGTCTCCGTGCTGCACCCTGGGCTCACCTCTGCCTCTCCCTCCCCCCTCCCTCTCCCCTCAGTGTTTTGCCCTGTTTTGCTTTCATGCCCTCTCTTTCTCTCCGCACATGCCTGCCGACATGCCCCCACTCATTGCATGCTATCAGGTTGAAGATGAGCTGGCAAACTAATTCCAGGCTCTGCGGCTTGTCCTGCCAGTGACCTTCATTGCATTCCACCAGGAGGTGTCTGGGGGCTCTGCCCTGAGGCTGGCTGGTGGTGTTCCTTGGTTCCTGCCCAGCGCCAGCTGCCTTTCACCCCTAAGGGACAGTCATGTGCCTGCTGTGGGTCTGAATCATCCACTGTGAGGAACCGAGGTCCAAGGTTAACCAGTTATTACAAATGTCCTTTTATCACAAAATATATACCCCACTGTGTAAATGCCCACACTCGAATGACCTGAACTGGTAAGGTAGATATTTCTTTTAGAGTGAGCATTTAAAAGGCAAGAGATACTTAAACAGATACTTTCTCTCTGTTATTAATCTTTTCTTCATCAGCTTCCTCTGAATCCTAGCTTGGGGTCAGACATCCTTCACTATGGTTTGAATGCAGCCTTTTGATTTTTTTTTTAGGTCAAATTTCCCTGGGCTGACTCATCACAGTGACAATACTCCCACCTTTTGTTGAGTCTTTGTGATGCGCCAGACAGTTTCAGGGTCAATTTACGGAGGAAACTAGGCCCAAGGAGTTTAAGTGACTTGCCCGAGGGTGCGAGGCGAGGTGTGAACCCCACTCCAGCTACCAGCAAAGCCCTCTGGACCTCTCGGTCCTCCCCACACAGGGAGGTTTGGGCACTCGCAGAAATGTCCTGTTCTTGGACCCCCGCCTCTTTCCTCTACCCCTCGGCTGGGCTGAGGCCAGGAAGGTGAGTTTCTCTCTACTCCAGTGAAGTGTCCATACCAGGAGCACCACAGGAAAAACCCTTTGTGATCGGAGTCAGACTACCTCTCCATCCCACGTCCATCCTACCCCAACACCCACTCCTCCACTGGCCACTTGCCTTTCCCCAACTGTGTCCTCTTGGCCACTCCCCCTGTATTCTCATGTGCTCTTCTTTCTTTTCAGAATCAAAATGCCTTCCTCCCCTTCTCCCGTTGGTGATCTCCTTGTTATGGGTCGAACTGCGTCCTCCAGCCCCCAGATTCATATGCTGACGTCCTGGCCCTCGGTACTTCAAAATGTGACCTTTTTTAGAAATAGGGTCATTGCTGATGTAATCACTTAAGATGAGGTCACACTGGAGTAGAGTGGCCCTACTCCAATATGACTGGTGTCCTTATAAAAGGAGGAAATTGGGACACAACCATAGGCAAGGAGAACGCCATGTGAAGATGAAGGCAGAGATCAAGGTTTCTACAAGCCAAGGAATGTGAGAGATTGCCAGCAAACCGCCAGAGGCCAGGCAGGAGGCCCGGAAGTGTTCTCCCTCACAGCCCTCAGAAGGCACCAACCCTGCCGACACCTTCACCTTAGGTTTCTGGCCTCCAGAACTGAAATTTCTATTGTTTAGGCACCCAGCTTTCGGTACTTTGTAAGCAGCCCTAGGAAACGAAATGCTCCTATTCATTTCTCCAGACCCAGTTCAAGGGTCCCCTGTCCCACGTCTGTGCTTCACTGTCCTCCTAAGCTGCGGCCTGTTACACTGCCTTGCAATGACTTTGTTTGTGTCTCTGTTATCTGCAATAGAAGCTGAGGTTCCGAGAGCGGACAAGTCTGCTTTATCTTGGTGTCTGTGCCATCTCTGTGCACGCTAGTTGTTGGTGCTCAATAAATGCTTGTTGAGAGAAAGGCTAAGGAACGGCCCATCCTCATTGGTGCACAGAGCCCAGAGGCCTGCCCGAGCGGCAGCCCTACAATTAGAAGAAAAAGAAGCAAATCTGCACTGTAGGTCACCCAGGAGATATTTACAGAAACATGAACTACGCAGATGCACTCTGGGAGCACAGAGCCATGGAAAGAGGAGCCACAGCGTGAACAGGGAGTCAGCGCAGGCTCTCTGGGGTCTGAGCAGCACATTCGGTGAACTGGGTGGGGGAGCCTCTCAGAAGCCCACTTTCATGAAAGGCAGCACAGGCTGCAGGGAGAGAACCCAACCTCTGCAAGGAGGCACCCCACGCTGGGAGCTGGAGGGAAGTAGAGAGGATGAAACAGCCTGGATCCTGCCACCTGAGCCTGTCCCAGCCCAGCCTCATGGACTCCAGAAGGATAGATAGATAGCTAGAAGGATCTGTTCCCCTACATCTCTACCAAACACTGGGCCACAAACAGCTCTACAACCCCTGTGACAGTATTAAAAAGAGTAGGTGAGCAGTGTCACGTCCCACTTTGCTGCAGACCACCACACCTTTGGCATTTCAGGGTTCATTGCAGTGAGAATGGGCAGCATGTGGCTATGCCGGAGGGCCATGAGGGCTGGTTCACCGGAACATATGTTCACCCCTGGGACATTCTCCCCCCAGTCCTGGAAGTCAAGGCTCTATGTCACCTGTTAGGGCTAAGAGGGGGGTGAAGGACATTGAAATTTGACTTATTACAGTTAACGGTGGCTCCAGAGACTGGGGAGGCCTGTGGACAACTTGGGCTAAATCCCCGTTTAAGTGCTGTGGCATGGAAAAAAAGGGAAGAACAAAGCATTCCAGAGCCAAAAACATTTCCAAAAAGAGCAGTGAAACCCCAGCTTAGCTTCTGATTTATAGCCTCTGGCATTATTAATGTATTAGATTAGGGATCTACATATTGTGTTATTTGATCTAAATTGAGCAGAGATAGGAGTGATAGCCACAACCAGTAAGGCCTGGGAACTGAGAGACAGAACGGACACCAACTGGGACAGGGACAGATGGTGAATATCAGCTCTGAACAGGTGTATGAGGTGTGTACATGCGTGTGTGCATGCATGCATGTGTGTGGTGTCCAAAGACACATTATTGATGAGAAGCCAAGTCATACTATTACCACTGATCTGGAAGCTTGAAATGCAAAGGGCTAAAACACTGGGAACTTAAGGATGTTAAACGACACCAATTCTTTCGGATTTTCAAAGTACCAAAGCCCAGGTAATTGGTGATAATGAAGAAACTCTACCACCAGGCACCGCAAGATGCCTCAGTGAGCTAACCCAGTGAATCACAATTCCAGATGCACACGGAACCATCTGGGGAGTTGTTTCTTTTTAATACAAAGGTTGGGCCCACCAGGCCAATTAAATCATAATTTCTGGGATAGGACCAAAGCCTTGGTATTTCCTTAAAGCTCTCCAAGGCCACTCTATTGAGAGAGGGTTAAGAGCACACTGGCTTAATCTTTTTATCATCAACAAAATTAAGCACTATTACTGTTAACAGAAAAAAAAAACGTTGTTTAAAAAAGTGTAAGAGAGTGTTACATCAGAACAGGAAGCGTAATTTTGTCATTGAGACCATGGACTCTGGAGCCAGATTGCTGGGGTTCAGCTTGTAGCTCAGCCGCTTACTCCCTGTGAACCTAGAGCACATCACTGGTCTCTCAGTGCCTTAGTTTCCTCTTCCATCAATTGAAAATAGTAATGTTACCTTCCTCACAGGGCGGTCGTGAGTACTACATCAGTTTGTATTGTTAGAGCACTCAAAAGAGTGCCTGGCACACTGTGAGCACTATATAAATATTTATTATTGATTTTACACCAACTCAAGTTGTTCACAGGTCCAGGCTTGCAGCTGAAATTGATGACATCGCCTATCCATCAAAATAACGTTTTATACAGTGTCCTGCCTTTGGAAGTTGGGGGGAGGGTACAGAAACTAGAAACGTAAATTGGACGATTGGTAAACTATAGCTTTGATGTTCTATCAGAATAGAAGAAAAATGTAAACTATTGAGTGGATGCCATTATACGAACCAAGAACTAGGACATTAAAAATAGGAATGTAGAAAATAGTTTCAGGATTACAATAGAAATATTTGTTTGATGATACTTGAGGTGGAGCAAACAAAGATGGAATGGCCTATACGAAGAGGCACTTACAGGTTTATGTTTCTAGAGGCTAAAGGAAATTATCCTGGCCCCTGGTTACAGCCTGGGGGGGCCAGTCTGTCTGTGTTCAATAGAAGTGTCTTCTGAAGAAAAGAAACAGAGAAAAGCTTTTAAGTGAGACCCCTTATTTTCAAACTGCTGAAAACCCCTATAACTCCTCACAAACTGAAAAGGTTTGTTTTTCATGACCCGTTTTACAACTTTATATACACATTTATTTTGTTATGTGGAAGCTTTATTTATTCATTCACCCATAGCCGGCTTGAATTAGACTTCTGAATATCTAACTCTTGGACTCAGGATTTCTCCCATGGTGGTGGGGGATGGGAACATCCCATGGGGAAACTTGCTCCCTCCCCTCTAGGCTTTATTCCAAAACAAAGCACTGGACTGGAATGGACTGGAATGGCTTCTTTCACTCTTAGCTGTGGAAATGCCTTGCAGTGGAAGCTGCCTTCTGCATCGAAGTTTCCATTCTGTGCTAAAGACATTAACACATTCTTCCAGAAAGGAATAGCTTCCCCATAGGTGGCATCCACCTGGGTCCCCACCAGGTTCCCATGTCTATGGTTTCTTGCATTCCACTTTTTCCTTCGAGGTTCAATTTCCTTATCTTTGAAATACATCCTTTTGCAACGTTTTTCGGCAAAGATCTGTGAGAAGTCAATTCTCCCAGTCTTTGAAAACGTCAGTCATAAAAAAAATAGTTCACTTGGATGTATGCTTCTGATTAAAGTTCTGGGTAAAGAGGATGGATTGAGCACACTATCCAAATTTTGATTCTCCAAAAACCATTCAAAAACCACAAAGAATAGTCATTATTTAGAAATGTATAAACCTTTAAGGACGTGGAGAGGAGACAACAACAAAATTTTGAAAGACAGAAAGAAGATAGATAAATAAAAACTGACCAAGCGGATCAAAGAAAGTCAAAATGGAAGCTGGCTCAGTTTGTTCCACACCATCATCACCAAGTAATGTTGGAAATGAGAGTGAAGAGGGTAGTTTAAAATAAGGACGACTAGAAAAGCTGAGAAGCACCAACTCCCTAGATCCCCTCCATATGCCGTGCTGTTGGATGACTTCTCTTCACCTGTATTAGTCAGGGTTCTCCAAAGAAGCAGAACCAATAGGATGAATAGATAGATGATAGATAGATAGATAGAGTTGTTTTCTTTTTAAAGATTGGCACCTGAGCTAACAACTGTTGCCAATCTTTTTTTCTTTCCTTCTTCTTGTCCCCAAAGCCCCCCACTACATGGTTGTATGTTCTAGTTGTGAGTGCTAGATGGAGATTTATTGTGAGAGCTTGGCTCACATGATTACAGAGGCTGAGAAGTCCCACCATTTGCCCTCTGCAAGCTGGAGGCCCAGGAAAGGCAGTAGTGGAGTTCCAGTCCGAACCTGAAGGCCTGATAACCAGGGGAGCCAAGGGTGTCAGTCCTGGTCCAAGTCCGAAGGTCTGAGAACCAGGAGTGCTATTGTTCAAGGGCAAGAGAAGATGGATGCTCAAGCAGAGAGTAATTTCACCCTTCTTCCACTCTTTTGCTCTACTCAGGCCTTTGACAGATTGGATGACATTCACCTGCATTGGTGAGGGCAATCTTCTTTACCCAGTCTACCCATTCAAATGCTAATCTCTTCCAGAGACATCATCACAGACACATCCAGAAATAACATCTTACCAGCTATCTGGGCATCTCTTAGCCTAGTCAAGTTGACACATAAAATTAACTATCTCATCACCCTAGCAAAAGAATGACTGTCTATCCTCTGGAAAGGGCAAAACAGAGGTATGTTGGATTTGGTTGGCCCTGCCTGGGTTAAGAGCAGGAGGACCACATAGAAACCAGGATGAGTAAGTGAATGTGTAGACAGTGAAAACCAAAACACCACCTCAAAGCCATGCTCTCCCACCCAGCTTCCAGAATGGTTATGGCCAGACCTTTTCTTTTCAGGTAGGAGAATCAGAAGAACAGAAAAGTCACCTCTGGGGAATCTGAGCAGATAAAGAGGAAAAACTCAAACATACTAATATTGTGGTTTCCCCCAACAAATAGCCCAGCCACATCACCCTCCAGTGGAGCTCCTTCAGGTCTTCCAATGAGCTTTTTACTCATCCACAATCAAACATGAGCAGACACCTAAGTATTACCAGACAGATGAAGAATGCCTCTAGCATACAAGATAAGGATCAAACAAACAAACCACAAACAGAGAAAAACAACTTGGAGGAAAAATAAACTATGAAGAGAAGAGAACTTCCAAATAAAACTATTATTAATATCTTCAAAGAGATAAGCAATGATACTGAATCTCAGAAACAGGGTCAGAATGCTATTTAAAAAGGAACATTCAGAGATCATAAAAGAGCTCTTAGAAATTCAAAAACAATGATAGCAGAATTGAAACCTTCAATAGAAAGGTTGGAAGTACAGATGAGTCGATCTCCCCAAAAGTAGAGCACAAAGCAAAGAAAAGGAAATAGGAGAAAAATGTATAAAATATTATAAGATGTTATATAAATTTATATTTCTATATTTGTATTTTACAGAGAGAATATAAAACATTACATTATATTATAAAACATCATATAAAACCATCTAGGGAGGTCAATATCTGTACAATGTGAGTTTCAGTAGTTGAGAACAGAGAAAAAGAATGAGAAAAAAATTCAAGAAGTAATTTAAGGAAATTTTCTGAACTCAAATACATGAATTTCGAGGTTGAAAGGCTCACTAAGTGCTCAGAACAATGGATGAAAACAGACACATACAACGGCACATCACTGTGAAATATGAAAACAATGGGGGTAACAAGAAGATTTCAAACACTTTCAGAGGGCAAAAGTAGGTCACATATACTCAAAATCAAGTCACTCACATTCTTAATAATGTAAACAATGATGATTGATCTAAACAAAATTATACTATTACTATAATAAAAGGATGAGTGTCTGGGAAATATGCAAATGAATGGTGGATACAGAAGGAATAGAAAAAAGTTCCTATTTTCCAATATGGAAATAATTATTTTATTACCCTCTGGCTTCTGTTAATACTGTTGAGAAGTTTATTGACACTCTAATAGCTGCTCCTTTGCAGGTAATCTACCTTTATTCTCTGGCCACTTTTAGGTTTTACTCTTCATCTTTGGTGTTCTGTAGGGTTTCCAAGAATCCAAGTGAAGATTTGGAAGGACTCATCTGGTATCCTTTGAGAATCCATGTACAACACTACAGTTGTATGCTGGGCTAGTTAATATCTTCAGACACGAAAATTATACCCATAAGGATAAATCATTGGAGACATAAGAACAGCCTTTGGATGAAGTGAAAAAATATAAAATTCTGAAAGGAGACTATGAGTGATGGGGTTTTCCCCAGAAAAAATATCCACTGAATGGGTATAAAAGGATGCTGAATGGAACATGACCTATCGCCCAGAGATAAAAGAGGTGTGGAAAGCCTCAGATTTGAAAGAGAAATGAAACCAATTGGGGCCAGGAAGTTCTTCCAGAGATTACTAAGAAGTGGCTAAATGGGCTCTGTAACCCCCAATCATCACCTCAGCCTCTGCCCCATGCTCCCCTCCACCTCCAGTCTGTATAAGACAAGATTAGAGAGAGAAAGGAGAATCCTGCTAGCTGGGTGTTCCTGGTGAAGCATGAGTACTGTGGCTTTTCCCTCCTCTCGCCTTGGGAAAGGAAATGGAAGCTGCCTTTTTCCAAATGCCCCAGTGTTGAAAGAGCTTCCACCATTACTCTCAGAGATGAGGAGTATCTTATTGACATCTTATTCCTTAGTTTGGGTTCTGTTTACACAGTGTACTTGCTGTACTTGCTGATTGTACGTGCCCTGTACCTATATGTGCAGGGAAAAAGAAACGGAAAAAGATGACAGGGCAGAGAGAATGCAAGTGTGTAGCAGTCTGTACTCTCACTGTTCAGTGGGGCAAAGCCGCATAGGTTTCCTGTGGGTCCACAATGAGCCAGGCTTCAACTGCCTTGCTGGCATTCTGCCCAAGATGGTGACCCATCAAGCAAGAATACCAGTAACTGGAGTCTATGGGGTATTCCACAGTTAATCAAAGCTGGGAGTGAGGGAGCTGTGGCAAACGTCAAGCCTGAGTGGATCTCTCAGGTCAGGAGATGGGTCCAGGTGATGTGAAGAGCTGGAACTGAGACCCCTAGATAGGAATAGGGCACTCAAACAGCTGCACCTTTAGGAACTAGAATGTTAGACAACCTGAACTCACAGAGGCACGGACGTGAACTGCTTTGATCTTTGTCCATTGCTGCTTTCAACCAGGCGTTACTAAATCTCCCTTGACTGTTCTTGAATGACATCTCGTGCAGATTCCATAGCTTTCTGGCCACTTGCATATATAGAAAAGTCCACCACCAGAGAGCCAGTATTTAGACACTTGCCACAGAGAGGGGAATACTATCTGCCAGGGGACTGCAATAGCACCAGTTAGGTGAACATGCTTTCTTTTCTTCCTCCATCCTTCCTGCCCCTGCACTGCAAGAACCAAGACTAGAGGGAAAAAGAGAGAAGGAAGAGTGAACGTATAAACAATGCCCTTTCTGCACTCCAAGGCCCCCAGGTAGAAGCCTAGCTGGTGGTACGGGGCAGGGTGAAGACGAGTATTCAATTGGATATGCATCTGAAGTTTTAAACTAGACTAGATGGGACTTTTTGGTTGGCTAAACAGGCTTGGGGCTGAGCTTCCAGGAACAACGCCTAAAATCCTTCCATAGAAATGGCTTGGTGAGGAAATTCCACTGTGGCCGTAGACATCAGAACTTGACTGCATTGGCTCTATTGCAACTGTTAATGGCCCCCAAAGCCAGATTCCACTGCTGTCACCTAAGCCAACAAAATGGAGGCACTGAACAGGGCGTATATCTTTTGATCAGTCACTTAGGAATTTAAATCTTGCATAGGTGCATTTGATTAGCAAACTCTAGGTCACACAATTTTATTCTAGCCGAAAAGGAAGCTGGGGATTTGAATTCTGAGTTCTATATTGGAGAGGTAGAACTTATGGAAATTCTCCATATTTGGAAAAGCTTTTCAGAAGATGACAGGTCACTGCAAATGTGACACCAGTCCACCATAGCTAATATTCCTTAAAATAGAATTAACCACTCACGCCCATTAGGATGGCTATTATCAAAAAAATCAAAATAACAAGTGTTCGTGAGGATATGGAGAAATTGGAACCCTTGTGTCTTGCAAGTGGGAATGTAAAATGGTACAGCCAACATGGAAAACAACATGGGAGTTCCTTAAAATTTAAACATAGAATTACCATATGATCCAGCAATTCTACTTCTAAATAGATACACAAAAGAACTGAAAGTAGGGACTCAAATAGATATTTGTACATCAGTGTTCACAGAAGCGTTATTCCTGATAGCTCAAAGGTACAAACGCCCAAATGTCTATCAATAGATAAATGAATAAATGTGGTATATACATAAAATGGAAACCTCAAAAAGAAATTAAATTCTAGTACATGTTACAACATGGGTGAACCTGAAAAACATTCTGCTAAGTGAAACAAGCCAGACACAAAAGGACAAATATTGCATGATTGCACTTATGTAAGGTACCTAGAATAGTCAAATCCACAGAGACAAAAACAGAATAGTGGTTACCAGAGATTAGGGGTGGAGAGAAATGGGGAATTATTGTTTCATGGATACAAAATATCAATTAGGGAAGAGCAAAAAGTTCTGGAGATGGATAGTGGTGATGCTTGTACAACAATGTGAATATAATTAATGCTGCCGAACTGTGCACATCAAAATGATTAAAATGATAAACTTTATCTTATGTATATTTTACCACAATAAAAATAGAATTGATTAGTAGTTTTAGAAATCAAAATGAAATTGAAATTGATCAGATAATTTATTTCATTAGCCCCATACTTTTGTGTTTACTCAGATGATAAGGTAGAAAAAAAAGGAAATAGACTGATTTTTGTTGTATCCTTTGTGTGAGACCCCCTTGCTCAGCAACAGACGGGTTACACCAATGTTATGAGAACTGAATGTTGGGAGTGAAACCGCTAAGAATTTCGGTAACACGGTGATAGTCTAGCAGGCAATGGTCAGTGCAGCATACTGAAAAACTGGTGAAGTTGACACTCAGCTATGTCCAAGTCTCCTTATTTCAGTGGTAGTCCACACCTGACAGTCCTCGGACAACGAAAAAAAGATTTAAATCACGAGTAGTAGAACGTGCTTATTGACAACAAAAAATATCAAAAGCTAGTTTTCTTTTGCAGACCTATTTTCTCTTTACAAAAAAGCCAATTATTAACAGATGCATAAATCAAGGAGAGAGCAATCAAATAATAATTAGCACAGGAAGTTTGGAGCCAGATATTCGCTGATCTCCAACTGACCTTTAGCAAATCACTTAAACTCTCTGCTTTTCAGTTTCCCTGACTGTACAATGAAAATCACAGCCTCCCCAAAGGGGCGCTGGGAAATTCCCTGAATTCACTGTTGTCAAGTGAATCTATGGCATGTAGAAACCCAGGGAAGAAATTTTGTTCCTTTCAAATTTATAGAAACTCTATAAATAGTATATTGAGCAAGAATCATCGTGTTCATTTGGGGCACAAAAAATGCCCCAAATAAAGTAGAAACTTTGTATACAACTGCTAGGTTTCTTTGTTATGGCTTTCGGAAATCAAAACACATTGGTTGCCAGTTGCAATGCAATTCCACACTAAGTCTCTTGCCTCTTGTTGTCCTGGTGACTTGCTGTATCTAACGCTGAGGAGAGGAAGTAGCTCAGCAAAGGGGCAAGAGGGTCAATCTTTTCCTTTCTTGCCAGTGCTCTTGTTTTTGTTTCCTAATCTTGCTCATCCCAGTGCAATCAAGTTGCAACCCTGAATCCAAGAATGTGTTCCTAAGAACCACTCTAAACGCATGATTTACAAAGGCTGCTTTGGAGATGAAGCAAGCTATCTTGATCCTTTAAATACAAGAGATATTGTTACTTTCAGAGGAAAATAATAAATTTATCAGAAGGACTTTTAGGCTTAAACTCTTTTTCAAGGATCTGAAGTTAATTAAAAGAGGACAATGTACAAAAGAAGACGACTCTTTCCATATAAGCTATAAATACACCATCGTTAATGAGTTTCATTAGTGAACTTCATTACAGAGAAGACAGGGAGCAGATCTACTTAAGTTCAGCATTTAACTTAAGGCAATGGAATGGCAGATGATGTAGTTAATGTTTGAAGTAGTTAAAATATTTTTACAAAGCCGTTCTTTAAAAGCAGACATGAGCATTAAAAATAAATGAATATTGGGACCGGCCCACTGGCGCAGGTGGTTAAGTTCGCATCTTCTGCTTCGATGGCCCAGGGTTCGCCAGTTTGGATCCCAGGTGCAGATACGGCACAGCTTGGTGACCCATGCTGTGGCAAGTGTCCCACATATAAAGTAGAGGAAGATGGGCATGGATGTTAGCTCAGGGCCAGTCTTCCTCAGCAGAAAGAGGAAGATTGGCTGCAGACGTTAGCTCAGGGCTAATCTTCCTTAAAAAAAAAAAAAAAAAAGAATATACTCTAATGTAATAAGCTTCTGTTTAGACTTTGGGGTCATATCAATGATTTATCTTTCTTGTGTCAGCTAAAGATAATTTAAAAATAGTAATCAGAAAGAAAGAATTACAGTGCTGACTATATCTAACTTACTACATCCTTTCTTGTAATTAGGTGGCTTTTTATTATATTACCCTGTTGAAGGGGAATTTGTTTTACATTGATGGCAAACCAAAACAAACTCAGACTTTGTGGTAGGGGAAAAAAGCTGTATTTCTTGAGCAAAATTACATTATAATGTGCTGACAAATTCCAAACAACTGTTCTGAGTAATGAATGCATAGGAAAACTCCAGACCAAAGGGATTGGAACAGTAATGACAGAAAGGAAATACCCTGATTTTGTTTTTTTCCAAAAAACTGAGCTAATAGTTCCAACTGCTTTTCATTCAACAGTTCCAAATATCTTTCAACAGTGTCAGTCCAAAAATGAAATGAGGGAAAACAAAGAGACATCTGAATGCCCAGTCTGTTCCAATTAGAAATAAATGGTTAATTTCCATGATTAACAATTCGTTGTTCATTAAGCCCAACTGCCTCCAGCCCAACCTGGTGGTAGAGGAACGGACTCTGTGCCAGGAGCTGCGGTGGTAACGTTACTCTAGTATAGTTTGAAGATCATGGGGTTTAGTGTCAGACTGTCTGGATTCAAATCTCAGCTCCACCACTTAGAAGCTCTGTGACTTGAGACAAGTTCCTTAATCTCTCTGAACCTCAGTTTCTTCTGTAAATGAGAGATGGTAACAGTCACTACCTCCTAGGATGAAATAAGATGATGCTTGTGAAGCACTTAGCACAGGCCTAACACATAATAAGCATTTAACAAATGTTAACTATCTTCTTATTTTTGCTACAAGCTTGGATGATTTAACTCCCATGTGCATAACCCAACCTACTATTCAGAGGATGCCCTTATAAGCAAATGAAAAATTTAGTAGAATTCAATAATTTCTTCCAGGTGCCCAGGCTACTTTCTGGTATAAATTAGAAGCACAGGGAACTATATAATTCCAGAACAAGGAGGAGAAGAAACCATGATGTGATCCTTAACGCTGGCAAAGAAGTTTCGAAGAGGGAGAGAGCATGGCAGAGTCCATAGTGCCTTGGTCTTGGAATCAGAAAGAACCTGGATTCAGTTCTTAACTTCATCATTGCAGTGGGTTCAATGCTGGCCCCCAAAAGATAGGTCCAATTCCTAACCCACGGTACCTGTGAATGTGATCTTATTTGGTTATAGGGTCTTTGTGGATGTAATTACAGATGTAAGGTAAGTTAAGGATCTCGAGATGAGATCATCCTAGATTTAGGGTGGGCCATAAATTCAATATGAGTGTCCTTATAAGAGACAGAAAAGAAGAAGACAGACACACTCAGAGAGGAAGTCCAGAGGGAAAAATGGAGGCAGAGATTGGAGCTTGCATCTACAAGCCTAGGAATGCCAAAAACTGTGGGCAGCCACCAGAAGCTAGGAGAGAGGCATGGAATGGATGTTCCCTCAGACCCACCAGAAGGAACCAACGCTGCCAATCTTGATTTCGGACTTCTGGTCTGCAAAACTGTGAAAGAATAAGTTTCTGTTGTTTTAAGCCACATGTTATATGGTAATTTGTTGCCGCAGCCCTAGGAAACCAATATAGTCAGTAAATCAGAAAGTTAGTGGACGTCTACTGAGGATGAATGAGATTAAGTATACAAAGGCACCAGGACATAAGAGGGGCTCAATAAATGTTGAAAACATTCTTTCTCTTAATCTTCACAACAACCCAGTTTTGTGAGTTAAGTATTATCATTTTCTGATGAAGAAATCGATTCTCTGAAAAGTTGACCAACCAGCCCAAGGCCAGGTGAGCAAATGGCAGGTCTTCTGGCTCCAGTGCTGGTACCTTCTAACCACGCTAATTTGTCTTTCCCTTGCCTACATAATTTTGACCTAATTCTCTGTCGCTTACTATATCATGTCACTGTACCAGACTAAACTGCCATGTATCCCATGAATCTATAAAATAAATGTTAGCTGAGGAGGGAGAGGAGACGCTAAAAGTGGAGGGTAAAAAGGAAGTCTGAGGAACGTGCACAAAATCCAAAGGCAGATCATTCATCCCAAATCTGGATGTTAGAGAAGATCTGCAGAAATACCTGTGGAAATAGACTTCTAATTATAATATCTCAAAGCCACTTCTGCCCCTCTGAGAATTTCGGGCTGGGTTTGAGAGACATAGTAACTCCAGGAGTCACAAAGCTCTGAATGCTCACAGCCTACTCATCTGCAGGATTCAGGAAAATAGAACTTTTTGAATTATTAGAAGGTCTTTAGGTTTATCAAAAATGTGGAGGATCTCACCTTTTCGCTTATCTCAAACATTTGTTTTATGTTGAAATGATCATCAATCTTTTTGAGGAATTGAAGGGGCTGGCCCCATGGCCAAGAGGTTAAGTTCACTCACACTGCTCCAGCAGCCCAGGGCTTCACCGGTTCAGATCCTGGGCGCGGACATGGCACCTCCCTTCAGGCCATGCTGAGGCGGCATCCCACATGCCACAACTAGAAGGACGCACAACTAAGAAAATATACAACTATGTACTGGGGGGATTTGGGGAGAAGAAGAAGAGGAAAAAAAAAGTGGCATCAGGTGTTAACTCAGGTGCCAATCTTTAAAAAAAAAGAAAAATACAAGTGGTTCTTAAACATGAGAAAATAAATGTTAAAAATGGTTGATAAAAAGAATGCACATTAAAACCACACCAAATTAAAATTATTTTTTTTTTACTTAGCAAAACCCAAAACATTTGAGAACATTCTGTTTTGCAGGGGTGTGAGGCAGTGGATCCTCACACGCGTGGTGGGAGTGGAAATGTTTGCATCCTCTGTGGAGGGCAATGTGGCGATATTTATCAAAATTTAAAACGCTCATACCGTTTTAGTCCTGTAATTCTACATCTAAGAATGTATAGCACAACTGTGCTTATATGTATCTAAAATGATGTACGTATGTTCAAAGTTATTCATATTAGTGTTGTTTGCAATAGTAAAAAATGAGTAATAACCTACAGATGCATTAACAAGGGAGTGGTTAAATCATTACAGTACATGTATAAAGGCAGTACTACAAAGGCATTAAAAAAATGAAGATCCTTTTTATGGCCTGATTTGAATAATCTCCCTGAAATATTTTTAAGAAAAAAACAAAGGACAGAACACTGCATACATTATGCTAAGTGAGAAGAATATGTATGCTTGTCTTGTATATAGAGCATCTCTTAAACGCTTCACAAGAAACTAGGGACATTGGTTGCTAGTGAAAGTAAACTGAGTGGCTGGGGAAAAAGAGTTTGAGGGGGTGCGTGATGGTTTCGAAGCACAGCTGCAAATTCTTTGACCCCCTCCCATCAGGAGGTAGAGCCTATGACCCTTGTCTTGGACCCTCGTGGGACTTGGTGACCACCCTGATGAACAGAATGCAGAAGTGGTGCTGCACGATGTCTAAGGCTGCATTTGAGAAGGTTATGCAGTGTCTACAGGTTCCCCTCGGGCCAGTCACTCCAAGAGCCTTCAGCTGCCGTGTAAGAAGCCCGGGCACAAGGAGGCCACCAGTGGAGAGACCATGTACCGAGAGACAGGGAGACAGAGAGAAAAGGGAGAAGGGAGATGCCCAAGGAGCCCCAGCTGCTCCAGTGCCCAGCTGTTTGAGTCATCTCATCTCAGACACCAGGCAGATGAGTGAAGAGGCACCAGCTGCAGCTACCATCTGACAGCAACTTCAAGAGAGACCCTGCAGAAGGGGTGACCCGTTGACCCCCAGCTTCACTACTGAATCACGATATTAGTGTTTCAGGCCACTGTTTTGGAGTGGTTTGCTGCACAGCAACAGATTACTGGAACAGAGGCCCCTCACTGTACCCTTTATATGTTTTAAACTTTGAATCACATGAATATATTTCCTATTAAATAAGTAAGAAAAACTAAAATTATCCCCCAAATTCCCTGGCTTACGCTTTTGTCTATACTTAACTTTTAAAATAATTTTAGGAACAGAATCGTCTCAGATTTCCTTGGCCTGAATATCCTTTGGGGCTTACTGGTCAGTGGGAGTGAGCCTGGTGTGAACTGAGGAGTGCTGGAACGCAAACCCCTCGCCCTACCCCAAACAAACAAACAAACAAACAACTTTGCTTCCTCAACGATGGAAATTAATTCCTTGGCCAATAACGTATGCAAGTATGTTCAATCCAATTACAATTAAATAAATGCATCTCATCAATTCCTTTCTAATTCTGAAGTGAGAAACATACCTTCACAATGGTGGGTACCATTGTGGTACCATCATAACCAAGCTTCCTGAATGGAGGGCTAACATGGCAGGATGTGCCTCTGACACAACACAACACGGGGTATGCAGCATCATCTCTGAAGTATTTGTGCTAAAAATGTTGAACCTGAATCTACTCGGGCTTTTAACTTGAACTTCAAATGTTCAGGAAACGCAGGTGATAGAGCAACAAGTTAAACACTACCATGAGGAAACAATCAGACAAATTCAGAATATGGAACATTCTAGAAGAGAAATAGCCTGGTCTCTTCCAAACAGCATGAGCGAAGAGGTGGGGGAAGAGGCGTTCTCACGCACCGTTGGTATAACTCTACATGTATCCCCAAGGCCATGCATATTCCTGGCTTAGAAAAATCCCTCTATCCACCCTCCATGCCGATATATATTCATAAATAAGATTTGAGTTCATCAGGATTTACATCAAAAGGAATAATCATCTAAGAACTGACAAAGCAGAATAATATTATTTAGAACAAAACATTAAGGATTTGATTCAGTCAAGTTTATTATGAGTATACTATGTACTATCACTCTAGGTTCCAGGTATTAGTATCTTTACTGCTTAGTGAAGTAAAGAGAGCAATCCATATCTTCACGCCTTTCTCAACCTAGTCATTTTTTTTTAACTTATTAATCCTTTGGGCTCATGAAGAATCCCTGTAACAGTGCTGAATTGTTTTATGTACGTAAAGTAGCCTGAGACTGAGATAGAATTGCTATAAGATAGCGAGTAGGTTCATTCGAGTAAGTTAATTATATCCGAAAAAAGCTCTTCATCTCCCTCCCGCCCACAGTGGTCCTGAGATTTACTATGCCATCAAAAGTGAGACTCGAGCAGCCTAATGAAATTCACTATTTATGCCTATAATCACAGGGGCGATATTTCAAGGCCACCTCATTAGTAGAAATATTTGTAGTCAACCTATTTAGGACACCCTTGCAAAAGAAATATGCCAAACATATCAAAAGGTATAGTTCCCTTTCAGAGCAGGGGTTTATTTATCAAAATATTAGAGCAAATAGCAACATTAGATTAGTGCAACTGTTTCATTCTTTTCCCCAGAAAACCATAAAAGATGTCAGGCCACTTAAGAACCTGCTGCGTTTAGAGTGAAATAATGCAAAGTTGTGAATAGTACTTTGCGTCGAGAGAGAATAAACACTTAGGAGAAATTAGAAGCAGAGATTACTGTCTCTATTTTTCTATCTGGTATCTTCCAATCAGTTAATGCAGTACCATCCACAAACCTGTTTACCTGTATTACTAAATTTTAACTTAAGAAATGAGGATCTATAAGGCGCTTGCCCCTAGAGATGTCCCATGGCTTCCAAGATAATGTTCAGTGGCCATAAATCCAAGAAAGCCGTTGTTCCTGGGACCATGATAATGAGAGGGAATTCAGACAGAAGCATCTCAATAAACACTGCATCTTATTCTTTTCCTGTGACACAACCCACTGACACATTTAGTGCCTCCCACACCCAAGACTGGAGTACCTCCTCATCACACTCAGGCTTAATCTTCATTCTAGGATATTGGTGGAGAGAACAGGCTTAAATTCTCTCTTCTATCATTTATTTCCAAGAAATAGGAAAATCACTCTTTAAGCCATAGTTTCCTCATCTGTAAAATGGGTATAATAATATTAACTACTTCATAGAGCTGTTAGAGGGACTAAATGAAGGAAACCATGTGAAGGACTTAGAACTCTGACTAGAACATAATATTCACTCTTACGCTCAACATTCAGTGTAGAAGGCGCCATGCTGGGCACTGGTATCCATGGTGGCTAGGAGCCTCCCTCGGTGATCTCAAAGCTGAGGTGAGGAGCAGACATGGAAGTACATCATTATAATGCTATAACTGAGACACATCAGTGTGGAGGACGTAGATGGCCCCCTCTAATTTGCTGTGGATTATTCTGGTACTCCTGAAATGTCTCAGAACTTCACAGGGTAGGAATACTTCAGCAGGCCCTTGTAAGATAAATAAACGTTCCCTGGAGTTTTAATCCCCTGGATCTAAAATTACACACATTCAGCAATTTAGTACTGTTTTCAATTACACTACATTGCATAATGTGGCTACATGGAAGAGCAGGGGCATAGTTATATTACCCTCTAAAGCCTTCACGCTTATGTCCACGCACAGGAGATTAAACATTATAGCTTTATTCTGTCCATGCATACATGAACACTGCCACATGTTTTCCTAGGCCCAGGTCAGCTGACAAACTGTCCCAAAACTTTTGAGTTGTCCACCAATTCAGGTCAAACCAGCACTTTGGCTTTCCTTGGGGAAGGGTCTTATCGAATTCCCTCTTGTCTTGAGAAAAAGTTAGTTTGGATTTATATCATCAAACTGTATTTCTTAAAACTGAGAGAGTTTCCCTCTTTGCTTTGGTTACTGGGAACCTTGGAGACAAACTGGCTCTCTGACAATAGCATCTATACAGGGCCATGTGCTTCCTCTTTCCTCTTGTTTTGAATTCTTACCTATATCTGAGATCTTTGCAATTTATTTAATCTAGATGGCATGTATTTTTGAAACAACTTCAAATCCTCTCTGGATGAAAAGGACAGTAATGTTTTTAGAATTCTCAAATTATGACTAAGTAATAAAGTGGTACCCTCAAAGAGTTAACACTCCTCCAAAGGGTTTTATTTACTCCCAGAGAATTTATTCATTGACAGACCAAGCACAAAGTTCTGAACTGTCAAACACCAGGGGGATATTTTTCTGGGCAAAAAAAAGAAAAAAGTGCACCTTAGTAAAACGTTTTCTGGCGAAAGAAAGCATTCAGATGCATTTTCTGGAGTAAACGGCCCATCCAATACTAAGCTGGCTAAGGACATATTTGAAGGAGAGTGGCTGTTAGAGGCCAACGGAAATTCTGAAATCAGCGAGTTGGAGCAGCTCCACCAGCCAGCCCAACTGGACAGCCACCAAGACTACTTCTAACACAAGCTTGCAGGAGACAAAGTGTGACAGCGGAAAGAACTAGAAAATTAGGAGATACACACACAAATCAAAACAAATCAAATAATCCTATAGCATCTGAACAATAAGGCCACTTTTAGGAATATAGTCATGAGCCAAATAAAAACATTTCAGTCAACACGGGACCACATATACAATGGTGGTCCCATGAGATTAGTGCCATATAGCCCAGGTGTGTAGCAGGTTACACCATCTAGGTTTGTGTAGGTGATGTTCGCACAACGACAAAATTGCCTAATGATGCATTTCTCAGAATGTGTCCCTGTTGTTGAACGATGCGTGACTGGACAGTAGTCCCCCTTTACCCAAGGTTTTGCTTTCCATGGCTTCAGTTACCCACAGTCAACCGTAATCCAAAAATATTAAATGGAAAATTCCAGAAATAAACAATTCATAAGTTTTAAATTGCATGCCATTCTGAGTAGCATGACGAAATCTTGTGCTGTCCAGCTCCATCCCACCTGGGAGGTGAATCATCACTTTTGTCCAGCATCTCCACACTGAATATGCTGCCCGCCTGTTAGTCACTTAGTAGCCGTCTCGGTTATCAGATCAACTGTCGTGGTATGGCAGTACTTGTGTTCAAGTCACCCTTATTTTACTGAATAATGGCCCCAAAGCTCAAGAGTAGTGATGCTGACAATTCAGATATGCCAAAGAGAAGTCTTAAAGTGCTTCTGAAGTTGCTAAGATCTATGGTAACTTTTATTACAGATATTGTTACAATTGTTCTATTTTGTTATTATTGTTGTTAATCTCTCACTGTGCCTAATTTATAAATTAAATTTTGTCATAGGTAAGTATGTATAGGAAAAAATATAGTATATATGGGATTCGGTACTATTCGTGGTTTCAGGCATCCACTGGGGGTCTCGCAGTGTATCCCCCATCGATAAGGGGAGGACTACAGTATTTTTTAAATTGAGGTATAACTGACATATTACATTATATTAGTTTCAGGTGTACAACATAATGATTCGATATTTGTATACATTGCAAAATGATCACCACAATAAGTCTAGTTAATAGCTGTCATCTTACAAAGTTAAAAAGACAAAAGGCTTTTTCCTTGTGATGAGAACTTTTAAGACTTAGTGTCTTGGCAACTGTCAAATATGCAATACAGTATTATTAACTGTAGTCACCGTGCTGTACATTACATCCTCATGACTTATTTATTTTATAACTGGAAGTTTCTTCCTTTTGACCCCCTTCACCCATTTCTCCTACCCCACCCCCATCCCCCTCTGGCAATCACCAATCTGTTCTCTGTATCTACGAGCCTGGGTTTGTTTTTGTTTCTGTTTAGATTCCACATATACGTGAGATCACACGGTACTTGTCTTTCTCTGTCTGACTTATTTCACTTAGCATAATGCCCTTGAGGTCCACTCATGTTGTTGCAAATGGCAAGATTTCATTTTTTTTGGCTGAATAATATTAAGAATATTCTTTAAATGGACAACTCACTCCAGAATTGCCACTGAGATCAGCATGAAATTCCACATGATCCCTGTGATCAGAGAGAGAGATTTTTAGCAAATGGCACCCAAATAAGGAGGGTGTAAGGTGACAGGTAGACCTATATAGACTCAAGGACACCTACCATTCATGTAGCTACCCACACACACATCACACACATATATCTCCACTTCGTGCTAGTATGTTACAGATATTAACTCTCCCAAGAGGTAGGTTTTAGGTTTTATCACTTCTGTTGTCAGGAGCTGTAGAAGTTAACTGACTTGCTCAGCACACACGGGTTTCAGTGGTTGAACTGGGCTTCCATCCCAGGTCTGGGAAACTCCTCTGTAGATTGTGCAATTTCCAGTTGGCCATATGAGCTAAGGAGGAGTAGGTAGAAGGAAAACCTGGAGATACCTTGGAGGCCACTGGGGAAAAAGCTATTTGAAAAAGCATGCTTTGCTGGTCTGACAGAGACTAATCCTACACCATCTTTCCCTATTACTAAACCCTACTTACAGTTTGATGAAAACTTTACACGATCCAGTTTTGATGCTAGCCTGAAAAGACCTCTTTAGCTGCTTACTTAGAGAAGGTATATCTCATCAGAGGCAATTACGATGTCTGTGCACTGAGAGACCCTGCTCTTAACTCGCAGGAGTCATGGGCTGCGCCTGCATGATGTCACATCAGGAGGAAAAGTTAACAATTCACTCAGGAACAGGAATTGAGCTACGTGATCAAAACTTTTGGGTTTTGGAAACATCTGGAGGTCTGACATTGAGAGACACAGTCTGAACCTCAATTTCTATTTTGCTTGGTCTATGCCCCAGTGTGAATCATCAGAGAGCTAAATACAAGGAGCAACAGAAGGTAAAGCAGCAAAGCCTGGAGAGAGCCAAAGTCTGTTCACCATCCGTTACAACAGGGGTGGGATTCCTTGGGTTCTGGAGTTTGGGTCTCAGACCAAAGTGACGGTGGGAGCCAGAGTTGTCGCTAAAGAGGTGATCAGGGAGCACTGGGGTCCAATAGTGGGAGGAAGAGGATGAATACCATCCCAGAGGAGCAGAAGTAGGAAGGGACTTGAGAGTTCAGAGTCAAGAAACAGGAAAGAAGCAAAAGCAGGTTGAGATGAAAGGTGGGAGGGGTGCATCCTGAGGACCCTTGTTGAAGGCCAGCAGGGGACGGACATGGCTGGAGCAGACGCTGTCCATTGTTTATTGAAGTCCTACATGTTGACTTTCATTCATTCAGGTTGAGGAACAAAGAGGCTTAAGTACCTGTGTTACGCTAAAAAATGTTCTTGTTAAAAATTGGAATTAGTAATCAGCTTTCCTTCTGGCTTTTGCTTTTCAGGGGAAATAGGAAGTGAACAGAAGATGGCATGCGTGAGAGGAGAAAAGGGCTGGCAACATTGTTTTCTCTAATTTATAACCAATAACTTAAAATTATCCTCCCAACAAAAGTAGCAGTAGCTAACGCTTATAGGGAACTAATGTGCCAGGCATTTTGCTAAGGCTGTATGTGGAGGGTTTCATTCCACTCCCACCATAACCCAGGAGACAGGCACTGTTATCACCTCTGTTTGACAGATGCAGACACTGAGGCTGCGAGAGGGAAACAACTTGCCTAATACCCACAGCCGGGGGCCCTCCCTGAGCATAAAATCCTGTGCTCTTAACTCAGTCCCGTTTGCAATCTCTAGATCATGGCTTTCAAAGCCGCTCCACATACAATGTAACAGTTGGTCTTTTCAACAACTCTGGAAATAGGCCTAGTTTCAAACTTCAGCTTTGTCCCTTCCCAGTTGTGCTACCACAGTTCTCTTAAAAACTCTGAGCTAGGGCTTTACCATCTGTAAAGTGAGGGTGATAAAGGTGTCTAACCACCCACAGGGCTGCAATGAGGAATAAATGCCCTACTGGAGGCACAAGGGTGCCCAGCGTGGAGTGGAAGCTAAAGAAAGGACAGCTGCACTGACAGGCAGAGCAGGGGTTGGAGTCTATCCACAGACAAGCGGAGGGAAGCTCAGGGAGCTGGAGCAGCTTACCCAAGGCTACCTGCCGGGAAACAGCAGAGCGAGGAGCTAAACCCAGATCATCTGGTGTGAAGGACAGTATCCTTTCCCCTGAAATTTCTTGGCCCTGAGTTGTCCATGACACCGTTTCATGGAGCTAAGCGTGGCTTGCTTTCCCAAGGGACCCTGGTAGCTGCTGTAACAAGTGGCCTCTGGTGCAGGTGCACTTTAGCCCTGTGAAAACATCTGGATGCTCTTCACAGCAGCTTTGAAAGGAAAATTTCCCCATTCTTTTGGCACGAGTGTGCAACAGGTTTTGAAAAGTGCAATTCAGAGCACTTCTGCTCCTGATTCCCCCTAAACAAGGACATATGTTTGGCATGTTGCCTGAAGGCGGGATGGTGTGTGTTGAACCACAGGCTATGTTGCTGAAGTGATCAGGATTTAACTGATGATACCTGGCCTCAATGATAAATGTGAGAATATGTTTCTATCCTGTATAATGGTTTGGAGAGAGAGGGAGGGGGAGAGAGATGGAGGGAGAGAGAGAGAGAGAGACAGAGAGAGTGAGAAGGAGAGAGATGCAGGAGGGAAAAGATTCTCAGATAAAAAACAGAATACAGAATCAAATTTCTTCCAAAGAATTTACAATGAGCTTGTTTATGAGTCATCTGCATCTAAAAGTGAACCCATTTCCTTCATACTGGAATCCAGCAGTACCAGCCTCAAATGCAATGTGAAATAGGCTCGGTTTGCTAACCTCATCAACCGTTTCCCTTCTTGTCCTGCCTCTGAAACCCCTTTGTCCCACCCTCACTTTGTGCATTGAGTTCGGCCTCCCCAACCCCACCCCCCAGCACATGATTCTTCTTTTCCTTTACCTCATTCTTACTCCAAATGGGATTGATCTCAACTCAGGGCGAGAAGGAAAACAAAGTGAGTGGAATTAATTCATCTTAAGTTGTGAATGACTGGTGGCCTTCCCAAGGCACTCCCTGTAGGAATTGGTACACTGGACACGGTAAGTTGTAGGAAAATTTTCATCACGCTCTGAACCAGTTTATCTTCACAGAAGCAGTTCACTACATTCAATTGAAAAATCCCAACCTCAATACATATTTAGTCACTGATCCACTGAAAAACATTTATTGACTGCCTACAATATGACAGATACTGTGCTGGGGATTAATGGTGAGTGATAAGGAGTCTTTGCTCATCTTACAGTAAAAGAATCTCCAGCTTCCACTAGGGGAGTAAATTGGTCAACCAGGCTACACCATCTTATTGGTCCAATGCTTTGTAAATGTCAGAAGAGAAGGCGGAGGAAGAGCGGGAGGAGAAAGAGCTGGAAGAAGAGGAGGGGAGGGAAGAGGCCTCGAAGGCCCAGAGGCGAGGCTTCTAGCTCCAGCTGGCCAGAAGCCCCTCCATCCTCTTGGCTTTGTCCCCTATTACCTGCCTGTCCCCAGAGTTTACTACCCTGGACTAGGAAGATATTCTTGTAACACATATTAGTATCAAGATTATTTTATAATCTTGGAAATTTTTGTTAAAATATCAAATTTAGTGTCAAAACTTTAAAATACAAAATAGGAAAATGGGTTTCCTTAGAACATAAATTTACCAAAAAGATGACGGCATGTGTTCCATTTTACTCTACCTTCCTTCTGCTCTCCCATCAAACATGTATGGTAGAAATTAGGAGACGGAGATTGTAGCTCTCACTCTGTGTTACCTGTAAGCTGTGTGACCTCAGACAAGTTGCTTCACCTCTCTGAGCCTGTTTCCCTATCTGTAAAGAGAGAGGATTGGATTTGATAATCTTCAAAGTTTCTTTTAGGTCAAGATAATGTTCAAATGCTGTGATTCTTTGCTGATCTCACAGACTTCAGTGAGATTTTAATAAAAGAAGTTGGCATAGTCTACTGGTTACATGACTCAGGAATCCATCTCAAAGAAACACAAAATAAAGGCTGTCAGAGAAAACAGCAGACTTTCATTTCCTGGGTAAAATGCTTTCTCTTGGACCAAAGAATGTCCATGTGTTAATTCCTGTTACAAAGAAAACTCAAGGAACTATAGGAGAGTGAAAATCAACAGAAAACATAACTGATCATATGTAAGGTACTTCTACAATGAAAGATTCTTAGGTGGTGGGTGCTTTTTGGAACCAAAAATGTAATCTAAAATTCAAAATTATTTTTAAAGTTAGCCATTGTGTTTCAAATCCCAAAATCACCAAATAAAAAGCCAGCTTGTTTGTCTCATCAGGCTGTAAAAACAAAACAGGTCTTCAAGCAGACTAATTCCTATACGCACAGAAAGGGGTTGTCCCAGTCTCTGCCTCGCTGAAGGATGGAGAGGCTATGGCTGGGGAGAAACACTGAAGAGTCTTAGAAGTGAGTGGCTCTTTCAAGGGAAAAAGGAATGATGAGCATGCTCAGTGAAGTTTATGGGTAGCAGGTCCCAGAAAGGAAGTGACCTGTTGAAGTGACAGCACAAGCTGCCACAGCTGATGAACTAGTTGCAAATGGACCAGTGCTTAATCCCCAACTGTTGGCCAGCTCACAGTCCACCGCTTCACACACTGCCAGCAGTGAACCACGTATGGAGGAAAGAGTGGAAGAAATAATTAGGTCATAAAATACTAGTTAGATCATTAGAACCAAAAGAAATTCTAGACTAGGCTTGCTCAACTCACTGTCTCACCACACAGTTGAGGAAATGAGACCCGAAGAGGGAAAGTGAGTTGGCCAAGGTGGAGCAGCTCATAGAACCCCATTCAGGTCAATCTAAGTAACACGCTCATTGGTATTGATTAATTCATTCTTTCCCTCCTCTGCAGGCTCCTTGTATGAGATGCTATTATCATTCATTGCTGTGATACTTAAGGTTTTATTTGTCATACTAACTCTTATTTTATCCCTAAAATGTCTGGGCTGGGAGTTGAGTCCTAGAGACAGTTGTAAAACTAAATTGATGCAAGTGCTACGCTGTGTTGGAGGCCACAGGTGACTAGGGATTGTGGAGGTTACTATGAGGGCAAGAAGGGTGTTGTTGTCACGGCCAAGGGGTCAGTTGGTCAAGAGGACAAAATTAAGGCACCCTAAACTAGTTCTGAGACCAATGAGACATAGGCAGCACCACAGTTCAGATCTCAATCAGTTCGCAAGTAGCCTGGAGTCGCAGTCTCTGGAAATCCCAACAGTGTCCAAAGCTGCTGGAATGATATGACCTACAGCTATGAGGAAGTTCACTCCTACAGACAAACATTCACCCTCCCTTCCTCCCAACTCTCTTATTCCTACCCATCCCCTCCTCCCAAATCTCTTTGCCTTCACAAGTACATTTTCCCTATTTATAGCAGGAAAAACAAGGAGGACTCTGTGTCGTATGATGAGGCACCCACATTAGGTTTTGCTTCCTGATTCAGTTTGATCAGTTATAGCCCATCTAGGACGTAGTTTGACAAATCAATCTCTCTGAGTCTGTTTCCTCATCTTTTTTTTTTTTTTTTTGAGGAAGATTAGCCCTACTACTAGCTAACTACTGCCAATCCTCCTCTTTTTGCTGAGGAAGACTGGCCCTGAGCTAACATCCATGCCCATCTTCCTCTACTTTATGCGTGGGACGCCTACCACAGCATGGCTTTTGCCAAGTGGTGCCGTGTCTGCACCTGGAATCCGAACCGACAAACCCCGGGCAACCCAGAAGTGGAATGTGAGAACTTAACCACTGCACCACCGGGCCAGCCCCTCCCCATCTTTTAAATCGACTTGATAACTCCAGATCCCTAACTCTCAAATTCCCCAAACTTAATAATATTTTTCTGATCTTACAAGTGACAGAAGGATTCCAAAGAAACTTGTCATTATTCATTAGATGTATAAGGCTATAAACAGAATAAAAGTTACATATTTTTAAAAAGTGAATTCTGTTCTTGTGATACACCATAAACATTTCATGGTATTCTACCCTCACTTTGAATTACAGACATGAGGACACAGGAACATCTGATATTATAGGTCGATAAACAGAACAGAGCAAAATCTGACATAAAGTGAAATCAATGTTGGGGTCACTGCCAATCATCACATACTGCTCCTTCTTCATAGACAAAACCTGAATTAATCTAAAACCAAGATGGGCCAGTTTAACATCATAGAACAGATCACAGGACAGCCACAGATGTCACAGGTTGCTGTTGTTGGCCCTTCATCCATCTATCTATTAATCTTTCCATTCATTGTTTCATTGATAACTTAAGACAGCTTATCTAAGTTATTAAGCAACGCCCCCAGCCAAATGTTCAAACATGTCTTCTGCTATTAAGACACGTTACTAGAGGATACAAAATAACATTGAAAAACATTGCAACACTAGGTGCAATGTTCCTTCCTTTTGGGTAGTCATAAACCAGCCCACTCTTGGAACTCAGCCGTGCATAGCCAATAACCAAGATGAGGGAAATTCCCATCGAGAACCAGTTCTAAGTAAAAACACTACACAAAGTAGTCATCTGTGCATGGTATACACTGTTTCCCCGTCCTGGGGAGGAAGAGAAGGGAAGAGTAAGAGCCATTAAGTTATCCTCTCAGTATTCATTAATCCTCTCATTAGAATGCTTAGTTCAGTGTTTTAATATTCGTCTTGTACACAAACTTGTACATCATTCTGTGGACTTCAAAAATTCAAAAATATATGGACTAGGGACCCCCTTAGCCCCAGACTCACATTTTGGGCCAAATATAAAGCTCACAGAACTGAGCGGTCTGCAGTTGTGCATTTCATATGCTCAGGGAAGGGCCATTCATGTCCCTTTGCCAAGGTCAATGGGCCAAGTCTTCCCTCAGGTATCAGAGGAAGCTGCATCCATCTTAGATGCATGAACAAGTGGGGAAATCTGGAAAGAGGTTATTTGTTCCACAAAAAGCAGCAGATGTGGTACAACATTAAAATTCTAATGATGCCACCACAGCCCCTTGGCCAGAAGAGGCCATCTTAGAAAGACTGTTGCCTCCGGGTTTCCAGAAGAGCCTAAAATCACCACCCCTCCCTCACCCAAACACACCCTTTTAATAGCCACAAAACCACCCCTCTAGATAAACCATTCTAGTTCCGCACTTTGCTAAACTGGAAGCACACAGTCCCTTCCCCATCCTTTTTTCTCTCTCACTTACAGTGGTATCTGCAAAAGCTACTTGCTCCAAGTTCAGGTTTATCACATGTTTATTGAGTAATTACTACGTGTCCAGCTTGAGAGCCAGCTTAGCAGACGCCAGCCTTAACTGGGCATTACAATCTCCTGGGAAGATTTAAAAAATATAATGTGCCAGCGCCCAGTCTCTAAGAGATTCTGGTCTAATTGAGCTGGAGTGGGACTCAGGTGGCAGCATTTTTAAGAGCTCCCTATTGTTTCTAATGTGCAGCTAGGGCTGAGAACCCCCGAGCTCGGTACTGGAGAAACAGAAACAGACATGGCTCAGTCTCTCCTCTCTGTCAGATCATGTGTCTTCATCTAATTTGTAACTGACACTAATGTTTCACCTTGAGTAAGGCAATCATCAATTTGGGCTTTGCTGACACTGTTCGCACAGAACAGCAATCACTTTGGTGAGAAATAAGCATATCTGCTAGCCAAATGAATGGCCCCACGTGGATTTAAAAACTTCTCTGATCTGTTTCAGTGACTCTTTCTCACAGGCACAATTTCCTCTCACGGCTGAAGCACTCCATTAAACACTGATAGCCTTTCTCTCCTGCCGAAGCTTCTCCCAGTGCCCAGCACAGAAACTGGCACAAAGACAACACACCATCAGTCCTGGCTCAGCTGAAGCAACCCAGCTGAGCCAATCACACACAGAACATAAATTTTGTCACAGGAGACATGCCTAGCGAGGTGCTTATGACTAGACTGTTTATAAAACATTACTGAAAATACTATTCTTAATCACATGGGACAGATAAAAATAGCCCCTATTATTTTTTTGTCTCCTATCCTTTTGAGCAGGAGTCAGTGATGTTTTCCACCAGCTTGGAATCTGGCAAATCGTGACCGGTATAGGAAGCATCCCAGGGCTTGTGGCACAACTGGCCAGTGGCAGCCTGTATCCAAGGGGTGCAGGTATGCCACTGGGCCTCCAGAGGGGAGACAGGGCAGGCATTTCCCGTCCATGCTCCCCTCTGCCCCAGCCACCACCATCACCACGTCCAACCTTGTCCATATGAACAAATGTTTTCCTCAGTGGCCCTGTTTGCACTTAAGTTCTTTGCTGGCTGGAATCCTGCCCCCAAGCCCAGCCTGCTTGCCCTCAGACCCTACCACAGAACTACCGGTTGGTGAAAGTGAACCCTAGACCAGAGCCATAACTAGCAATTCTAGGGGAAAATGTTCTCAAACCAGTCTTCCTATACTCTCCGCCTCACCCTGCCCAATCTGGACGCAGCACACACAAGCAGATCCTCTCCCAACTGGGAAGGAAATTTTGTCTCCACCCTCTCACCCAGGCCACCTCTAATATTCATGGAGTCAGAGGAGTACACTAGATGGCTCTCACATTGTAAGTGTAATTATTTAAAAGTTACAAATCAAGTCAACCAACTGTTAAAGTACATTCTATCCTTCTGCCTTGACAAACATACACCTTCATAATGACAATGTTTATTTTTTCCTCTTCAGCTCCTTAACTGAACTATATTTTTGCATTTTCTACATTTATCATGATTTCCACCTGTACTCATCCCCAATGGTGTAAAATATTAAAATGCGATTTATTTAAAGTACACAAATCTTGAATGTATTTTTATCAAAAATTTAAATTAAATGTTAAAAATAAAATTTTTCATGTTTTTGAAATTTTATTTCTTCTGACATTCAAAATTATCTACTAAAATTAAAGGCAAAATACAAATTATAACTAATGAATAGCAAAATGTTACGTTAAGTTTTCAAATAATGCTGAAATCATAAAATTTGTTCTTCTGAAAATTTATTTAAATCTTAATAAATATTTTAACAAAATTTAACGTATTCAAAATTCTAGGGTTCAACATCGGTCTAGTTAGTGAGGTAAAGAATCAGTATCATACACCACACATGCTCTGTCTAAATATACATACATACAAATTGAACAGGAATATAATTCTTTTATGATTTCCAAGCATTCCTCAGCTTGCAGTAATTTGTGAGTATCTCTGGTCCATCAAATGATAACACAAAGAGAAGCAAGAAAGCGAACATTTGGCACTATTGGCAAATGATAAATAGAATTTCTTGTATTCAGGCTGTCTGAGAGGAAGAATTTGCTAAGTTAATTTGTCTTCTCTCTCACTAAGCGCCCCTGTGATTCAAACCCTTCCGGTGCCCCAAAGCAGTGTCTGCCTCCGAAATCATCAGTAGCACAACCCACAAACCTTCCTGGCATTCAAATGTAGTCACATTTTGTAACATTTTCATTCCAGAACTTTGGGGAAGAGATGTGAAGCCACAGTCCCCTGATGAGCGTAAGTCAGTGTTTTCGGTTATGGATCCTGCTGCACCATGCTGAACGTCAGATCTCAACGGGCAAAGGCAGTGCTGCCCATGTGCTGCTAATAAACTCACTTGTGTATGTGTTTGTGTGTTTGTCTAAAGTATGAGGCCCAGCACAGGGACCCCTCTTGCCTAGGTCTCTTACCGGTTATCAGAAGGCCTGGCTCAGAGCTAGAATAAGCTCTCGACCACAGCTGGAGAAACATTGCATAACTTCAAAATATTTGATGTTGGAGATCTGCTTCCAACCATGATGAAGTAATTGGACTAGAATTATACTCCCACCATAACTTGTAAATATAGCAAAATATACTAAACGGCATTTTTAGATACTGGACAATAGGCAGGACAGGACTGTGATTTTTGAGGAAAAGGAAACAAATAAGGTGAGTCTTATGATTGTCCTGGCTTTCTGTGTGGAGTTAGCTTTTGGAAAGCAGTGCAGGGAGGGGGGTCGTAAGCAAGTACAATAGAATCACTGAGTTGAAGAGGGAGAGATTGAAGTTCAGGGAGGGGACGGCAGCTGGAATCTATGGCAGAGAAAGAGCTGGAGAAATTTGCACAGAGTTCCTCTTGAGTCTATTGCTAATACTAAGCCATGAGTGCATAACGTGAAATTCCTTTAGGTCAGGCAAAGAATGACTGGGGAACCATAAACTGAACAAGTCCCTGAGCTCACATGGGACTGGGAGATGTTGAAGCTCTGATCAGACAAAGAGGAGAGTACTCAGGGCATTCAGTAGAAACTCCAGAATGTTCACAAGTTAATAATAAGATAAACTAGCCATAGAGTGAAGTTTGCTCCAAACCTGCCCTATCAGAGCTTTTAAATGAGACTTGAAAGGATAAAGATGATCAACAAGTATTATTACCTACTAGAACAAAGCTTACCACTCTTTAAAGAAAGAAAACAAAATCTGGTATTCAATATTCTGAAACTCACAATGTCCAGCTTCAATAAAAAATTACTAGGTGTTGGGGCTGACCCAGTGGCCCAGCAGTTAAGTTCACACATTCTACTTCAGCGTCTCAGGGCTTGCTGGTTCAGATGCCAGGTGCAGACCTATGCACCACTTGTCAAGCCATGCTGTAGCAGGCGTCCCACATATAAAGTAGAGGAAGATGGGCATGGGTGTTAGCTCAGGGCTAGTCTTCCTCAGCAAAAAAGATGAGGATTGGCAGCAGATGTTAGCTCAGGGCTAATCTTCCTCAAAAGAAAAAAAAAAACTGCTAGGTATGAAAAGCAGCAGCAAAATGTCACCCATAATTTGGTGGGAAATCAGTCAATAGAAACGGACCTGAAATGATGGAAATAATGAAATTAACAAACAAGGACATTAAAATAGCTATTGTAAATTTGTTAAACTATATAAAAGAAAACATAATGAGAAGAGATACTGAACATACAGAAAAGAACCAACAAAGCCAACAGAAATTCTAGAGATAAAAATATTCAATATGTGGAAAGAAAAGTTCACTGAGTGGGATTAATAACAGATTGGATACTGCAGAAGAAAAGATGAGTGAACTTGAATACAGGGCAATTGAAACTATCCAAACTGAAGCACAGAGAGAAAAAAGACTGAAAGAGTGAGTAGAGCTTTAGTAATCTGTGGAAAATATCAAGTACTCTAATACACATGTAATTGTATTCCCAGAAGGATAGGAGGATATAAAAATACTTGAAGACCGGGGGCTGGCCCTGTGGCTGAGTGGTTAAGTTTGCACGCTCCACTGCAGGTGGCCCAGTGTTTCGTTGGTTCGAATCCTCGGCGCAGACATGGCACTGCTCATTGAACCATGCTGAGGTAGCGTCCCGCATGCCACAACTGGAAGGACCTACAACGAAGAATATACAACTATGTACCGGTGGGCTTTGGGGAGAAAAAGGAAAAAATAAAATCTTTAAAGAAAATGGCTTAAAAAGAAAAAAAAAATATTTGAAGGCTAAGAGAATGAGAGGACAAGCCACTGACTGGGAGAAAATATTTGCAAAAGACACATCTGATAAAGGACTGTTATCCAAAACATAAGAACTCTTAAAACTCAACAATAAGAAAACAAACAAACTGACTTAAAAATGAGCCAAAGATCTTAACAGACACCACACCAAAGAAGATATACAGATGGCAAATAAGCACAGGAAAAGATGCTTTACATTATATGTCATTAGGGAATTGCAAATGAAAACAACAATGTGATACAACGACATACCTACTAGAATGACTAAAATCCAGAAAAGTGACAATACCAAATGCTGGTGAGGATGTGGAGCAACAGGAACTCTCATTCATTGCTGGTTGCAATGCAAAATGGTACAGCCACTTTGGAACACAGTTTAGTAGTTTCTTACAAAACTAATCATACTCTTACCATATGATCCAGCAATCATGCTCCTAGGTATTTACCCAAATGATTTGAAAACTTATATCCACATAAAACCTACGTACAAATGTAGGTTTAGTCATAATTTATTCATAATTTACCATAACTGGAAGCAACTATGATGTTCTTTGAAAGGCAAATAGACAAATTGTACATCTATACAATGGAATATTATTCAGCAATAAAAAGAAATGAGCTATCAAGCTACTAAAAGATATGAAGAAACCTTAAATGCATATTGCTCTATGAAAGAAGCCAGCTGAAAAAGGCTATATACTATATGATTTCAGGTATATGACATTCTGGGAAAGGCAAAGCTATAGCAACAGTAAAAAGATCAGTAGTTGCCAGGGGCTGAAGGGAAAGGGAGGATGGATGAAAAGGTGGAACACAGAGAATTTTTAGGGTAGTGGAACTATTCTGTGTGACACTACAATGGTGTATACAGGACACTAGGCACTTGTCAGAACTGTGCAACACTGAGTGAACCCTAATGTAAACTATGGGCTTTAATTAATAATAATGTGTCAATATTGATAATCAATTATAACAAGTGCACCACACTAACATAAAATGTTAATAATAGGGGAAACTGTGAGTAAAGCAGAGAGGAGGTCTATGAGAGCTCTCTGCACTGTCCACTCAGTTTCCTGTAAACATAAAACTGCTCTAAAAAATGAAGTCTATTAATTAAAATTTTTTTAAACTCTGAGGGTCAGTAAGGGTTGCTCAGCACCACATAGCTGGTTAGCCCCATAGTCCAAGCTACAATCCCGGTACCTTCACAATAATTTCAGGCCAAATCCACTCATTACTGGGGCGGGAGGAGGCGGAGAGAGGAAGAATCTTCCTCTACACCAGAGCTGTCTACTGAGTCACAAATGGAAGCTAGACCAGGCAGCTTTATTCTCATAGCTAGGGTGACCGTACATGCCAGTTTGCCTGGAATAATCTCAGCTTATGCTGTAGCCAGCATAAATATTAATAGTGCCCCCTGGATATGGGAACAACCTAAGTGCCCATTGACGCATGAATGGATAAAGAAAATGGAATATTATTCAGCCATAAAAAAGAAGGAAATTCTGTCATTTGCAAGAACATGGATGGACCTTGAGGATGTTTTGCTAAATGAAATAAGTCAGAGAAAGACAAATCCTGTATGATCTCCCTTGTGTGTGGGATCTGAAAAGCCTCAACTCGTGGAAACAGAGAACAGATTGGTGGTTGCCACAGGCAGGGTGTGAGATGGTGATGGTGGCCAAAAGGTACAAACTTCCGCTTATGAGGATGCAATGTGCAGCATGCTGACTATAGCTAACAATATGGTGTGTTTAAAGTTGCTAAGAAAGTAGACCTTAAAAGTTCTATCATATAAAAACAACTGTAACTATGTGAAGTGATGGATATTAACTAAACTTATTGTGGTAATTGTTTTGCAATATTTACATATATCAAATAATTATGTTGAACTCTTTACACTAACACAAATTTATATGTCAATTATACTTACAACTGGAAAAACCATATCCCCTTTCAATCTCAATTTGATCACTTTTGCGCAATTCATTATATGACACCCTATGTGAAGCAGACATTTTGGGGAGCATAGCTTGTGACTAAAACACTGTACTAAGACAATCATGTGCATTATATTCCATAATAACCTCATAAAATAGATACTATCACTATCCCCATCTCATAGATGAGAAACTGAGGCACAAAAAAATATTTGAAGATATAATGGCCAGAAAAACATGTTGAAATTTGATGAAAAATATAAACCCAAGATAGATCCAAGAAGTATCAATATGCACACACCCCAACAAAGCACATCGTGATCAAATTTCTGAAAATCAGTGAAAGAAAATCTTCAAAGCAGCCAGAGAAGAAAGATACAGTTCATAGAGAGAGACAGAGATAAGAATTATTACAGAAAGTGTCAGAAAGTACAAGTGAGATCATAATGGAACATCGTTTTTAAAGTGCTGAAAGAAAAAACTGTAACCTAGAATTTTATGTCTAGTGGAGATGTCCTTCAATGTTCTGCATGGTTCTACTTCAGTGAAACTCTAGAAAAGCTCACGCTAATCTATTTTGACAGGAAGTAGCTCAATAGTTACCTTGTACCAGGAATGGTGTGTGGAGATTGACCGCAAATGGGGCACGAGAGAATTTCAGGATGACGGAAGTGTTCCTTATCTTGATCAGGGTAATGGTTGCACAGCTGTACATTTGTCAAACATCATTGAACTGTACACTCAAAAGAGGTGTTTAATTAAACTTAATTAATTAATTTATACTTCAATTAAGTTGATTTTTTAAAAAATTATTTTCAACAACTGCAGCACTCTTTAAATTTCAGTGTCCTTGGTAAACCCTCGGTTGCTTCGCCTTAGTTAAATTCGGCCCTATAAACATCCAACTGAATAGAAACTTGTGAATGACCTGGAGCCAAGCCTTTGAAAACTACCTGATGGTCACCCACCTCTGTCTTTCAGCAAGCTGCTATGTTCTCTGAAAAATCATCCCCCAACACCCTCCGCTAAACCCAAACAATATCTAGAACCATCCCAGATGCAGTTTGAGTTGTCTGATTTTGAAAGCCTGGTTAGATTTAGACAGCCTCCATTCTACCCACTGACAGCAAGCTGAAGTCCAATACCATCACTAACAAGAGTAAACACAGTGTCTGCACTGTTTTTTGTCACTGAATTATAAAGCTGTCTAAATTACATACAACACTTGATTCAACAGGAAATTCAGAAACACTTACCATTGTTTCTCTTTAATACATTCCCCAGATTCTGAGGAACAGATTCTCAAACTTTGGTGAGCATCAGAATCTCCCAAGGAGCTTGTGTATAATGCAGATTCCCTCCTCCACCTCCCGACCCCCCACTTCTCCGCCTGAATCAGTAGAATTGGAGTGGAGCCTATTATCCGTATTTTAAACAAGCATCTGATTAGAGAAGGCTGAGGACCACATTTTGAGAAACACCGGTCAGAATGCTTTATGTGGGCTGGAGGAAATATCTGGAGGATGCCCGGGAATAGAACTGGACTAGTGGCTCACAGAAAAGTCATCTGGAAGCAGAAACCCAAGAAAGTCCTAGAGCCCCTGACGATAGGAATGGAGGAGAAGGTTTGGAGGCTGTCAAAAAAAAAAAAGACTGAAAGGGCAAAGTTGCTCTAAGTGGAAAGTGCTAGAACGAACGATTCAGATGTGATTGCCATAAGCTGGTAACTGATCCTGGCTTCTCAGACCATCCTGCACCCTTCAGTGAGTATAAGTCTGGTAGGCTCATGCTTGTTGAAATGAGCTCGTCTACATCTTTACTGATCTTATAACATTTAGTTATCCCCCTGGCCCAGGAAGTAGACTCTGAGGTGGAGAGTAGCATGCAGAAAATTTATTAGAGCTCTTTTGGGATGATAGAAAGAAAGGGGTAGAAGCAGGATGGGGCAGAGAGAAAAGCTGGGCTGTGATGCAGGTGGACTCAGTCAGTCCCTCAGGGAGCTCTGAAATAGGAAGGCACCACTCAGCATTGTCTCAAGTTGGGGAACCTCCACCATGACCAGTCATTGCATGTGCCCCAGAAAAAGGAGGAGACCTTAGGCAAGGGCACACCCTTCAGATGAGTCTTCCTGGAGAAAGCTGATAACTGAGGACCATCTCAGCATCGCTCTCAGCAGCTGGAGGAACAAATCCTTAAGGTTCAAAGAGGAATCTGAGTAGTGCATCATTGCAACCACTACACCTCCCTACTTTTTAAATTGATGCTTTTAAAGAATAATGTTAATGTTTTAGCTGAACATTTCACCAGAATAAGTTTCCCAATCTTCTAGGCTATTGTTGCATATGCTAAGGTTCCCACTGACCGATGACCTCTTCATTCCCCTTCCCTGCCCTATTCCACCTGACAAACTCCTACTCCTCCTTCCATTATCAGTCCAAATGTGGCCTCCTCTGTGAAGCCTTTCAGTTTCCATCAGTAGGCACAGGCTTTCCATCTCCTGTGGTCCTAGGGACCTCCAGCTATCTCAGCAAAGAGCTAGTCTGTGGTATTGTTCATGTCTGTGCATCTTTCACATGATTAGAATGTAAGATCCTGGGGTAAGAGACTGGGTCACTATTTCATTTGTGTAGCTCCAGCGTTCTGGTAAAGGCATAGCATCAATACTTGTTGAATTACATCCACTGATATGAATGTAGCCATGGCTCCATGATCTTGGTAGTGTCTGCCTCTCCTAAGAATTGTGGGTATCTGAGACAAGTTAATGATTTGGCACTCTCTCAACCCTAATTTTTTCACTTTTGTTATATTGTAGGAACACAGAGAATTTAAATTTTAAAGTGTTTGCTTTCAGAAGTAAATTTCATTAACAATATATTTTCTATTGGCCAAAATAGGATTAGTGTTTCTAAAAACTCTAAGAATATGTTATCCTTTCTTCTGTATTTCTTTTCCTCTTTTGTGAATTTAAAAATTAGTGTGCTTGTAGGCATATTGAGGAAATTAAAATTCAGACAATAAAATACATCACTTACTCTTGGTTAACATATTATGCCATTCTTTAGTTCCAGGTATTTTAGCAGACTGTCAACTTTCAGCTGACTGTGTACAAATGACAAGCTGTATATGAGCACCTGAGTTATTTGGCTCTAATTTCTCAATTATGCCAGTGCTGTTTCAGTGACCTTTATAGACTGGCAGCTGAGGCAATGCCTGGCTAGTTCTCCTCTGAAACTGCCTGTGTTGGGTTTCAGTTTCCTCATCTATAAAATGAGGAAACTTCCCTAGAAATTCGAATATCTCTTCCAGCTCTAGCATTCTTTCATTCTATGGTTCCCCCTATATTGAAGCACAGAATGGCTGTTGATAAAACGTTTTTTTTTGATATTTTACATACAATTTAAAATGTAGATTAATGTTGTCATTACAGACCATGATTTCTATTTACAGGTAGTTTAGTTTAGGATCTCTCTTTAAGAACAGTCATTCCCATGCTCCTTTGGGTAAGTCAAGTAAAAATGTTGCCACATGAAAGACTTCATATGAATGCATAAGGATCGAAAACATTTTTAGCAAGAAGGGTGTGTGTTAGATAAGGGAAAAAAGAGACCACAATGGGAATTAGGTGATATAAGGCTGCTACTTAGAAAGAAATAATTTCCAAATACCGAGATTAAAATTAGAGCCCTCATCTGTGGGTCATCTCTATGGGGCTTTGCAGAGAACACAAAAGTGCGTGCTTAAGAATGGTGTAGAATCTCTCTCTCTGAATTCTCACATAATGCATTTTCTGCAGTTACAAATGAAGGGCTCATTTCTGGGGAACTAGAGATACATGTGGAATCTCTGAGAAGAAATGACAAGAAGCCAAGTTAAATGGCACGCACAGAAGAGAAAGCTGGAACAAAATGACGTGTTTTTAGAGATATATGGCATCGTCAAAAACATCACACTTGTGGTTTCCTGGTATCTGTGAAACTTGGACCAATTTAAGGTGCCATATTTGATAGATTCTGGTAGAAGTGATGCAAAACTGGGTTGGTGTTTTTTAAAGCTTTATTGCTTTCTGGAAGATAAATTTCTTCTCTTAACATTATCTATCTCCTTCTGTAAGACATATTACTATACTCCCTGGCCATTTGGGAGCCAATAACAGTTATTTCTTTTTTTGGCTGCCTCTGATCTTACAACGAATCCTTTTAGGTAACAGTCTTAAAAAACAAGAGAGGCAGTGATGATATAAAATCATAGAATTTTGAAGGTGGAAAGGACCCAGAGGACAAATGTTTTGCAGCTGCGCTGTGGCTTTGTTTCACTTTCCATACACAGTAAACTATCCAGTCCAAGGGAGATGCAGAGAATGAAGCCTGAATAGAAAGCAGGACTACTGGGTTCCAGCACTCATTTTTCAGCCCGGCAGCTTAGGACCGTGAAGGAATCTCTTCTCACTTGGTTAACTCTCAGGGAACCCCTGGTGGACCTTGAGCAAAGCACTTAATCTTCAGTTTTCTCTTCTGGAGAATGGAGTTGAATTAGAAATCTTCAAGAGCCTCTTTCACTTGGGAACATTCTGTCCTTTCTTGATGCCACACCCAAAGCTAAAGTAACGTGTAAAATAACCCTTCCAACTGCCTGATTCGGTTGCCCACTGCTCTAAGAAAACTCAACATATACAAAAGTCTTGAATTTTCAAAGAAGTAAAAATAGGGGATTGGTGTTCATGTTACAAAAGTACCCTCTCCCCTACAGACATAAATCTCCTTTAGGTAGCTAACTATTAAACACATTTTTACTTTACGACAATTAGATTCTCACACAACTTTCCAGAAATGCATGTTTGATGGGAAGTCAAATGTACAACCCTCAAGTTTACTGTCTCTCCCTCTCTGACTTCGTGTTTACAGCCTTAGCGATCTCTTGCCATAACTTTCATATTATCCACTATTCCTCATATACCCTCCAACCCCATTCTTTCTTCTGAGCCATGGAGCCAAGCACCATTCTTTCTTGCACGAACTGGATCCTTTTTGCATCAATCAACATTTTTTTCTCTGGAGAGCTTCCCCTGTTTCAGCTGACTCTTGTAGCTCATCCCGGAGTTCTACAGAGGTCACTGCTGAACACCTGGTTCAGACTCAATGTCACAATGAGTCCTGAGCCCTGCTCCCTAAATCTACCTTGTCGAGGTTGTGGTTGTTTTGAAACTCAAGTGGAGTTCCCTTGCACGATTTAACACTGAAGCGCACCCCATTCCTTGCTTCTCTCTGAGCTTCAAAGGTGAAATAAACGCTCTCGATGGTCCATAGATTATACATATTTTTACATTATCACTGACACAAATCAAATTAGGAATTTTATGAACAGGAAAAATAGAATTTTTCACCTGAGTATAAGTTCTTTCAAAAAAGCTACCATAAAGCTCTAGGATGTTATTATTGATTTCCTGGTCAATAAGGAAGCAATGCTGTTCTTAATGAACTTCCCGCAAAAGTGTGCAGCATTTCTTAAAAGAGAAAAGAGATCCATTTCCGTGAGATGTCTCAATACTTCAAAAATCCTGCTAGAAATATATCATTTGATTCTGAATCTGTCTTTCAGTGGGGTATATTGTACATTTTGCCACACAGGTTAAGAATCTTGGGAATTTCCCATCTCTCGTCTGTGGGGTTTGGCCTTTACGTGCCTACACCACAGTGTCAATGATCAGGCCATTTTCTTAACAGAAATCCCGTTTTAAGACAGGAAGTTGATTCAATATGGAAACAAAAGGCATCATTTTTCCCGTGAAGAATGGACATCCACTTCCAGAATTTATTTAATTTGGAATAAGCCCACAATCTGTGGTGTCACTCATGGTAGGACATTCTAGAATTTTCCTGAAGTTACTAAGGCTTAATAATTTTTATAATATATTAATTGCATGTATAGCAAAATTTCTCTCCAGAGAGTTAAGGTGACTTGCCTGAATTGATACAGCTGGGGACAGGAAAAAATGAATTTCCTGAGTTTTTGATGTAGTTTCAAAGTCACAGAAACAGAGAAAACAGGAAAAGTAAATATCCTCATTTTCTATTTCACTTTCTATCATTTTGGCCATGGCTATTCTTTTAACCCAGACTAATCCTCAAGTTCAAATCTGTTGTTAATTTTAATTTCTGTTTCCCTTTCCACAATTTCAATTTTTTTTTTTTTGAGGAATATTAGCCTGAGCTAACATCTGCCACCAATCCTCCTCTTTTTGCTGAGGAAGATTGGCCTTGAACTAATATTCGTTAGCTAACACATTTATACGTGGGACGCCTGCCACAGCGTGGCTTGATAAGTGGTGCCTAGGTCTGCACCTGGGATCCGAACCCGCGAACCCCAGGCCACCAAAGCAAACGTGTGAACTTAACCACTGTACCACTGGACTGGCCCCCACAACTGCAACTTTTAAAGGGAGTTTTAAAGTACTCGCTGATATATGTTCTATGATAACCTCGAGGTTTTAAAGTTACATATATTTTTAATTTACTTTATTGTTTTCAGCTTCATTAAAGCCAAAATTGGCTGTTTTTTAAAATTCAGAACGACAGTTTTCCTGTTCTTTTACTAAGTTCACATGTGGGTAATATAATTATTATAATTATTCTGTTTCCTTTGGCACCTCTAAAAGTCATTACAAATATGGTAAGTTTTAATTGTTCACGGAAATCAATTTATATGCAAACAACTTAAAATCTATTTTCGTTCCCTACAATTTGCAGTTTTACATTTCAGATTTGCTTGTGCAGCAGTAAGATGTGAAGTCTGATTGCTAATTGCTCAAATATATAAGGTAGTTTCAAGAGGCACAGAGCTACAAACAATTTTCACAGAACGAGTGTGGATCGGAGGGGCTGTTCTCTGAACACGGGAAGGTGTGCAGACGAGGGCCAGCGCTCGCCAGGGCTCGTTCACAGGCCAATAAGGACAGCTGATGAAAAGGCGGCATATTACGGCGATTTGTTCTTTTTGTTCAACACCCCCATGGCTCACGGTTACTATTTTGTTACTTGTACCTGTACAAAAAACCAAGTCAGAGGGTGATAGGAAATTGTGTTCATCCTCTTCACTTCTTCATCAGAATGTGATGTCAGAATAGCCCCTGGGAGGGGAGCTCTGTCATGTAGATCTGACACTACCCTGAGCAGGAAGCATTGTGCAATTCTGATGCCTCGTACCAGCTTTCAAGCTTAGGATCCTAGAATTTAAAGCTGGAGGGCCCCTAATAAAACTATCCCATCCTTCCCAGTCATTGGATAGATGAGAAAGGTAAGGCCCAGAGAGACTAAGCGACACGCCCAATGTCACACAGCTAGTTAGTAACAAAGGTAAGAAGAGAACCCAGGTGTCTAGATCCCCAGACCAGCACTTCCTCCCCCGAGCCCCACCCTCCCCCCCCCAGGATTCTATTTTGACTTCTATCTAAGTTGTACCTTTTATGTAGGTAATTCAAGGCTTCTTAGCTTCCAATCCGGTAGCCCAGCAGACAGTTGCAACAACAGAGCATCGTAAAGGTCAAAAGTTTAAAGAGGCAGCACCCTGATATAGGGCCAAGATCTCTGAAGCCTGGGATGCCTTCTATTCATCGGCTGCCAGGATCAAGTTCTTCAGCCTCACTGAACCTGCAAAATAAAAAGGTAAGGGGAAGATGGATTAAATAGTGTAGGTGGAAGCCGCTGACATGTAACGGTGTTCAATAGTAACTGTCCAATCTCAATTGATTGGGTAATTCAGGCACCCAAGTTAATAGCGGCATGAAACTCATCACTTTAAACCTGATTTCTTCTCTGGACAAATTATTCCAATGTACCTATTTGGTCAAGAAATATTTATTGAGCCCCGACTATGTGCCAGCAGGTGCTGTGCTAGGCACAGGGGATACATAAAGACACGGTCTCTACCCTTGGCAATTTTACAGACCAGTGGAGGAGACAGAGAAGTGGACAGGCAATGACATACTATGACAACACAACACGGACGAGGCAGCCTTTACCTAAGACCAAGGGGATTTGGGAAGGCTGCTCAGAGGAAGCCACTTGTGAGCTGAGACCTGAGAAATAACAAGGAGTTACCCAGACAGAGGATGGAGTATTCCAGAAAGAAAAAACACAGCATGAAGACCTGGATGTGGAAGTGTTTAGTGTTCTAGAGGAAATGGAAGAAATTGATTGTGCTCTGGTTACAACGTGAGGCCTGAGGCTGCCGAAGAGGCAGGGGCCAGTTCGTGCCAGATCCAATAGGTCAGTTAATGTACTTACCCTGAGAGCAACAAAAACTGAAAAATTTTAAGTAACAAAGTGAAGCAATCACATAAATAGCTTTCTTGATGAGGAATCAGACTTTTTTTAAAAAACTTTAAGTTTTTTCCAGTGGTGTGAACATATCTCTGTATGTCTATTTTGGATATTTAAAGAACTCATTCTCTTTTGCCCAGAATTCATATAAATCATTACTCAAATTATAAGCGCCCCCACTGGACCTTCATCTGTAACAAAAATACATAGGCAAATTGATTAATTTTACTTAAAATGACAGTGGGGCCCATCATCACGAGTAACCAATCAGAATGAAAGAATATTTATGGAATAAATACATGCACTGCAAAATTGCAGTGAAAATTTCAGCATTTGAATTAAGAAGAAAAGATGGGAATGACTGGGATAAGAAACAAGAGTAAATAAACAAAAGGAAATGTGAAAATATCATACTCTGAACTGTGAGCCCGTTAAAATCACCACTCCCAGCCTGTTGGTGAGATGCGCACTGCTCCGGAAAGCTGGGGCACCACTAACTAGCTTTGCCAGATAAGCCAGGTCATGCCAAGCAAACTGGGGCCTCAGTGGAAGAAAAAAAGATATACTTGTGTTTGCCAGAAGTGATGCCATGACCAACAAACTTTTCCTGAACCTCAGCCTAGAATTTGGCTCTGCCAATGCACCCAATGGCTGAGGTTCTGGCTCCAGGGCTGGGGGGTCGGGGCCCATCTCCTATGCATTCAGGGACCAGGAAGGGAACCATGCTTTTATATCACAAACCCTCTTGTGAATGGGAGACCCCCACCATCAAGGGGGCCCTAAATTCTGCGGGCTTTGTTTCTCATTACAAAATCTATGAGCTACTTTCTAGGCAGCTTTATCTGAACATCTTCTATACCCTTAAGAACCATAAAACAAATAGAAACAGCCATCACTTGCATTTATGGAGTGTTTTTCTTCCTAAAAGTCCAAAGCTTCAGAATTTGAGAACAATGTTCTCTGGGAAAAGCACTTCCCTCAAGCTGAAGATTTTATTTTCTCAAATAAAAGGATTTATGGACCACAAACAAGGGGGACAGTAGCAAATGTAGGGGAAAGAGTTGAGCATCAACATGCCTTCAGGTGGAAATGTCAAAAACAACAAAAAGAGCCTTTCGGGGTTGGAAATGTGACAGCTCTTGAGGAGACGGGAATAAGGAGTCAGGGGTTTTTGCAATTTCTGTTACATTCTAAGTTTTAGCACCTGGTTGTTTCATTGCATATATAATACACAATTTTTTAAATTGAGATCATAATAGATTATAAGATTGTGAAATTTTGGTTGTACATTGTTGTCACCAGATATATGTGCCCCTTTACCCCTCATGCCCACCCCCCAACTCCCTTCCCCTTTGGTAACCACTAGTCTGATCTCTTTGTCCGCGCATTTGTTTATCTTCCACATATGAGTGAAATCATACAGTGTTTGTCTCTGTCTCTGTCTGGTTTATCTCGCTTAACATCCTATCCTCAAGTTCCATCCATGTTGTTGCAAATGAGATGATTTTTGTCTTTAGGGCTGAGTAGTATTCCATTGTATATATATACCACATCTTCTTCATCCATTCAGCAGTCGATGGGCACTTGGGTTGCTTCCACATCTTGGCTATTGTGAATAATGTGGCAATGAACATAGGGATGCATTAAGTCTCTTTGAATTGTTGATTTTAAGTTCTTTGGATAAATGTCCAGTAGTGGAACAGCTGGGTCATATGGTATTTCGATTTTTAATTTTTTGAGAAATCTCCATACTGTTTTCCATGGTGGCTGTACCGGTTTGCATTCCCACCAGCAGTGTAGGAGGGTTCCCTTTTCTCCATATCCTCTCCAACGTTTGTTATTTTTTGTCTTGGTGATTATAGCCATTTTAACGAGCGTAAGGTGATATCTCAATGTAGTTTAATGCACAACTTTTCTAACGTTATATATAAAGCACAAGTTATTGCCCCCAAATTTGGAAAATACAAATAAAACTAAGAAAAGATCATTCCAGCCCTGAAATAGAAGCACAGTTAACACTTTTACATCTATCTTTTCAACTTTCTGTTGCTCTAGCTCTCTCACTTTCTCTTGATATAGAATTATACACACACGATCTCATTTCTGTAATGTAAAATTTGAATGTTCACATATATGTTAAAAATAGAATCATACTGCACATACCATTTCAAAATCATTTTATTCTTAACAATCATGAACATCACCCCTCCTGGGATGTAAGATCAAGGAGGATAGAGACTTTGCATGTTCACTGCTGTTCCCTTAGCACAGTACCTTCTAGAACAGTACCTTCACATGGGCATCCAACAAACATCTATTGACCGAATGAATGAGTGACTATTGTTCCAGGTCAATCAAGTATGGATATTTATGCACGCAGCATATTAATATGTAATAGACATAATTAAACACACATTTGCAATTAACATCCTGTATGCATCTGTATGCACTAATCCGATCCACCCAGGTCAGATGCTACCTTCAACCAAATCCATCTCAGCACGGCCCCCACCCCCGACTCACTCCTCCCAGTGCTTTCTCCTCTGACTACCACGGAATGCTCTTTACCCCATTTTGGCACTTAACACTTTCCATCCCGTTTTATAGATATTTCAACATATTCTAGAAACACACATGATAGAAACGCCATAGTTCTCCATCTCAGCAGAGTGCATCTTCAATATGGCATCTCCATCTAGTTTATCCCTGTAATAACAAGAGCAAAAGTAATCCTATGCATGTACTAATCATTTCATGTGTGTCAGGGACCGTACTAAGTGTTATATTATATGTGCATCATGTGATTTAACATTCTTAGTACCTGCATAAAGTAGGTGTATTCGTTTGCTAGGGCTGCTGGAACAAAATGCCACAGACTGGGAGGCTTAAACAAAAAAATAATTTTCTCATAGCTTTGGAGGCTTGGAAGTCCAAGATCAAGGTGCTGGCGAGGTTGGTTTCCTCTGAGGCCTCTCTCCGTGGCTTGCAGATGGCTGCTCTCTTGCTGCTTCTTCACGTGGCCATTTCTCTGTGCATGTGCACCCCGGTGTCTCTTCCCTTTCTTATAAGGACACTAGTCATATGGGACTAGGGCCCCACCCCAGTGGTTTCATTTTAACTTAATTACCTCTTTAAAGATCTTATCTCCAAATATAAGGTACTGGGGATTGGAACTTCAACATATGAATTTAGAGGGGGAGGGATATAATTCAGCTCCTAACAGTAGGTATTATGATTATTCTCACATCATAGATGAGTTACCTGAGCCTCAAAAAGGCAAAATGATGGGGCTGGCCTCGTGGCCAAGTGGTTAAGTTAGTGTGCTCCACTTCGGTGGTTTGGATCCTGGACATGGAACTACACACAACTCATCAAGCCATGCTGTGGTGGCATCCCACATAGAGGAGCTAGAGTGACTTACAACTAGGATATACAACTACGTACTGAGGCTTTGGGGAGAAAAAAAAAAGGAGGAAGATTGGCAACAGATGTTAGCTCAGGGCCAATCTTCCTCACCAAAAAAAAAGCCGGGGGGGGGGGGGAGAAACTAAAAAAAAAAGAAAGGCAAATTGACTTGCTCAAGGCAGAAATGAGCCCTGGACTCAAGCCCATCTGTTTCCAGGATCTGTGCTCTGGAGCCACTGTTTCCTTTCACCCTCACCTCTCACCTCCTACTGAGATCATTTGCAGCAGTACCTCGTGTACCTGGTAGATGCTCGATGAATTCTTGTTGAATGAATAAATGAAATACTTATAAAAATTAAGTGTGACTTTGTTAATGATGAAAAGATAAGTCCTGAGACTAGGATGTCCAAGGGGCTTTGTCTGGGGACTTATAGGGCAGCAAAAGGGCAGATTTAGGGATAGTCCAAAATGGTCCTTCTAATCTTCTTCTATTCAATAGCCAGGAAACATGAGCAAAACAAGTCATTCTCCAGACACAATTAAAGGGGATAGAGTGGGGAAGATCTCCCAGATTATTTGTCCATGATCCTCTTCAGATGCTAGTGGTCCACAGAACACGCAGAGGGAAAAACTGCCTTCTCCAAAATAACCCATAAGAAGCCCTTCCATAGTCATGCTGTTCAGCCCCATCTCCTAGCACTCTTTTCTCTTATCTGTCCCCATCTGCTGCCCAGGCTTCAACACAAAAGTGCTTCTCAGAATTTCCCAAACACATCAGGCCCATTCATGCCTCTGGGCCTTTGTGCATGCTGCTGTCTGTCTGGAATGCCATCTCTCACTTTCCCACCTGGTGAATTCCTCTTGTTGATCTTTCTAGACACACCCAGAGATTACTTCCTATGAACAAGCTTCTCCAGAAACCTATATCTTATTCATCTTCATGCTCCCAGCATTTCGCATGGGATCCAGAACCTACTTAGCAGGTACTTATATAAATAAATTCAAGGAACATAAGAATGAAGTGAGGTATAAGGAAATTAAATGATGGTGGACAAATCATACTTCTTTGAGTCCAAAGCCAGGAAGAAAATGTGAGCCTCCCACTCATAATCCAGGTTCATTCCACTATCTTTGTCCACAACCTAGAAATCAATGATATTATTCTGGGAATTTGATGATTCGTTTTTTTAAAATTGTGATAAAATACACTAAGCATAAAATTTACCTTCTCAATTACTTTTAAGTATATAGTTCAGTAGTGTTAAATACATTCATGTTATCGGGCAACCAATCTCAAGAACGCTTTTCATCTTTCAAAACGGAAACTCTGTACTCATTAAACAGTAACGCCCCTTGCCCTCCTCCCCCAGCCTCTGGCAAACACCACTGTACTTTCTGTGTCTATAAATTTGACTGCTCTAGGTACCCTGTATAAGTGGAATCATATAGTATTTATCTTTTTGTGACTGTCTTATTTTGGTTAGCATAATGTCCTCGAGCTCATCCATGTTGTAGTATGTGACAGAATTTCTTTCCTATTTAATGCTGAATAATATTCCATTGTATGTATGTACCAGACTCTGTTTATCCATTGCTTGGTCAATGGACACTTGGGTTGCTTCCACCTTTTGGCTATTGTGAACATGCTACCATGAACATGGATACACAATATCTCTTCAAGACCTTGCTTTCAATTCCTTTGAGTATATTTGATGATTCTATTTTGAGCATGCTGAAGTTTTAACGTTTTCCCTTGTGGTCGGAAAGGTACTGAATAATAACCTAATTTTTCTCTTGTTAGCTATCACCAGAAGCATAAAGCCAGCAATTTGGTGAAAAAAAACACATTGTGCCCACCAGGACTCTTTGATTACCTGTGACAGAAACCAACTTTCACCAGTCGAAGCCAATGAGATTTATAGGAAAGGTTTGAGGATATCTGTGGTTCCCAATGAAGAGCTGACCTCTCACAAAAGTAGGCACTACTTGTCTGTAGAAACCAGAGCTCCAAGTGGCCCTCAGGACCCTCCATCTCTATACCTCTGTTCTCTCCTTTCTGCACGCCTGCTCCATATTTTTTCTCACTGTGCCCTGGCTCTTCCTGGAAGGAAAATGCCGTCTAACTCCGCTCACTTTCACGTCTGTGGCTCCAGCCCCTGTAAAGAGACAGGAGGAACTCTCTCGCAGTCTCGTATCTGGAATCCCAAGGAAGAGGGTTTGTGTCAAGTTCCCATCCCACTGATGAAGTATGAAAGGAAAGCAAAGCCATAGTGTATGAAAATGCTGTTCCCAGTACAACGATGTGGATATACGTGTTGGCAAAGAGCAGGCAGTTACCAAAACGTCATAGGTCCAGAAGGACAGTCAGCCTGCTAACACCTAAGCAGATGGGCTGCAGAGCGAAAGGCAGTGGGATGAGAAAGTATTCAACCACCTCTATCCCCAGTGAACATTCTCATGGGGTTTAGGTGAAAGGGTCGTGTAGAGAGCAGTGAGCTCTGGAATGGAAAAATAATCAAAATGCTATCTCTCCAACCAGACAAATCCACAGATAACGAGGCAGGGAAGAGGCCTGCTGGCCCTGAGATCTCTTTAGACAAGTTTTTGTGTTATCGGGCAATTCTGGCAAGAAACTCATGAGATGAAAAAAAAAAAAAAAAACAGGTTTCCTACAGTATCAAGTAAGTCCAGAGGCCAAGATTAAAAGGAAATAATAATAACACCCAGAGAGATCCTAGACTGTAACATTTCCAGGAGAGAATGCCCAAGTTCAGGTACCTCCAAGGCATCTTATTTGATAACTAGGTAGCGAAATGCAGTTGGCTACAGGAAGTGGAAAGAAGAATATAAAACTATTGCTAAGGATCAAAGCTAACCCCCACTAAACATCACTTGTGGCCTGTCTCTGGTATGACGTTTCTCCTGTGTGTTCATTGATTCTGAATGTTAAGTCAGTCTCTCCAGCAGTGGTTCTGGGGTGCCAGAGCAATGAATCTCAGACAGCAAATGAAAAATGAAGGCTGTGAAGTTCAGGGAACAACAGAAAATTAAATCTTAACTGAGATGCTGTAAATATCACAGCCAGAAAGCAGAGTGCTCAGCAAACTGTGCTGGTAGTGAGGGCAATGAATTTCTCCTCTCTATACAAAAATTACCAGTGGTGCATAATAGGGTATTCTGAGGTTTGCGGGGGGTGATAAGGAGAGAGAACGCAAAATTAAATGTGTTTGTAAATTGAAATATCTCTTTAGTAAGGAGCAATGTTTTTGCAGCCAAAGCCATCAGATCAGCTCAAATGACCCTCTTATAGGAACTCACCTACTGCAAACTTCTACAGCCCATTAACTGTGGGTCTTTCATGACACCATTTTAGGGTATCTATAGTTATTTGTGGACATATCTTATCTCTACAATGAAATTATTAACCCCTGGAAGGCAAGAGAGAGGACTTGTTTCCCTTGTTCTCTTTGGATGTCCTTACAACATCCAGAAGAACTAATATTAATACGCTGTCTCCAACGTGCCATGCACTGTGTGAGACGTTAGAAAGTCACATCCCTATGCAGTCTTCCAAACACCCTGAGTAGGGCTGGCGCATATCACCGAAGAAGAGGCTGACGCTCAGAGCAGTAACCTGCCTAAATTCCCGCCACAGCAGAGCTGAGATTGGAACCCAAGTCTACCAAATTCCAAAGCTATGCTCTTTCCTTCTTGCTACACTGCCCACTTGGCAAACAGCAATCACATTTCCCAATAATCATGCTGATAACACGAACAATAGCTAATTTCGTCAAGGACTTTCTCTGAGCCAGGTCCTGAGGAGAGGCTTTGCATGTATTATTACAATTAATCCTGACTGCAGCCCAAGAGTTTGGTATTATTATTCCAGCTTAATAGATAAGAAAACTGAGGCACAGAGAGATTAATAAAATTATCTAAATCTTATACTTACAGTGTGTGCTCTCAATCATTATTCTATGTTGATTTCAAGATATAAAAATAAACACACACACACAAATGAACCAACATACTTTGAGCAACTACTCTGCACCAGGCTCTGTGAATTTTCTAACTTAATCTTCACCACAGCCCTCAGGGCAAAGTAGGTATCTGGTAAATTGTGGAATGAACAAACAATTAAAGGTGTAAATAGAGCCACAACTATGACTAATTGCTAAAGTAAGAAAAAGCCAGAAACTCCTCTCTGCTTGCATGGCAGCACCATGGGTTCCAAGCTTTGGAGGGCCAGCAAAAATGAAAGAGCATTGAAAACATAAGAGCAATTCAGACAGTAGGAAGAAGAGATTTTAGTTTGAAAGATGAGCGTTGCTCTCATTCTGACTTTCCCAGCTTTCTTAGTCACTGTGCTATCCATCAAATATTTCTCTGCCACCCTTGAGTTAGACCTGGCCATATGACTTGCTTTGGCCAATGACATATGACCAGCAGCAATGTGTCCCTTGCAGGCAGAAGCTTTAAAATCAGTGCCTAGTTTGCAATGTTCTCTCTTCTTCTTTCATGATGACAGATGGTGTTCTAGAAAACATTTGTCTGTTACCCTGCACCCCTAAGTAAAAATGACATGGAGCAGAGCACCTAGCTAAACCACAGTGGAATCATAGCAAGAATGAAAAAGAAATATGTTGTTTTAAGCCACTGAAATTTTGTTTGTTACTACAGCGTAATTTAGCTCAACCTGATTGATATGCCAGCTAACGAGCTGTGAGACCCTGGGCCAGTCATTTTACCTGACTGGGTATCAGCTTCCTTACCTGTAAACCTAAGGGATTAGACTAGAATAGAGTGGGGTTTTTGTGTTGGGGGTTTTTTTTTTTTTTTTTTTTGGTGAGGAAGATTGGCCCTGAGCTAACATCAATTACCAATCTTCCTCTTTTTGCCTGAGGAAGATTGTCCCTGAGGTAACATCTATGCTAGGATTCCTCTACTTTGTATGTGGGACCCCGCCACAGCATGGCTTGATGAGCAGTATACAGGTCTGTGCCTGGGATCTGAACCTGTGAACCCCAGGCTGCTGAAGCTGAGTGCACGAACTTAACCACTATGCCACCGGGCTGACCCCATAGGGTGGTTTAATCTGGGGGCCCATGAGTGGGCTTTGGGATTACACTGAACCACAAAAATCATATGTAATATTTTGTGTGTATGCATATGTATGTGTGTGTGTGTGTGTGTGTGTGTGTGTGTGTGTGTGTGTATGAGAGAGAGAAAGAATTTGTATTTTTCTTGGGAAAGGGTTCATAGCTTTTTCAAATTTTAAGAGGGCCTATGTTACTCAAAATGAGGTTAAGAACTTGGATAATCGCTAAGGCCATTTCCAGCTCAAATGTGCTGTGTAGCATCCAGAGTAGGAAAAAAAATAGCTAATTAGGTTTCTCTCTGATCTGGTATTTCAAGACTGGCCTTGAGTCAAATTTTATTAAGGTTGTTTTCAAATAATTAAGTTTAAGAGTTCTGCTTAACAGGATTGAAAATATCAAAATCTCAAGAGGCATTCCTGAGTGATAAAAGGGGATTCAGAGCAATTCTTTTTAAACTAAAGAAGGAAAGTTCTTCAAAAATTGAAAACCAGGACTCAGATCACATTTGGCCAGCAGGACAGAGTGGCATCCACTCCTAGTGGGAAGAAGGAAGGGTCGCTCTTCCAAAAATATGTCCCCACACAAGCGTTGATGCCTGAAAGGCCAGTGTAATACTTCAGCTGAAGGCAATGAGCTCTCTTAAATATGAAGACAGTTGCATAGACTAGGTTGGCAGAGAGAGTCTGAGTTTTGTGGATGGATAACCCGGGTTCAACATGCTGTTTGTTGGGCCACAGTTTACTCATCTGTAAATTAGGGACAGTAATACTCAGCTGTAACGGGGAGAGTCCCAGCAGCAAAGAGATAATGCACTCAAACAGGGTAATTGAGGAGGGTTTAATTAGGGGCTATTAACAAAGTTCAGGGTTCAGAGAAACCAACAAGGCGTGCCGAGCACTCTGGGAAGTGTTGAAACAGGGAGCCCTCTACCAGTCCCAGATCTGAGGGACAAGGAGAGAGCACAGTTACCATAAAAAGGAGAGAGCTATAGCTGTAGCCATAGGAAAGGGCTACACCGCAGGAGCTGCGGCCTTCCAAGGAAACACAGATACTGTAAATCCCTGGTCCAGCAGGGAGGGAGCTGGTGGAGGGGATACATTGATCTTCCTCTCTTCTCACCCTCCTCTATGCTGCTGTTGCCTCCCATTGGCCAAACCCAATGAGAAACCAATGGGCAAGGAAGACCACTGATACAGTCCATGGAAAGTCAGTCTCCTGGGGGCAGAGAGAAGGATAGAGAAAGGTAGCAAGGGGAGAAGGAGGGGAAAATGAGCATCCTAGCTCTTAGGGTCATTGCAAAGATTCAAAGAGATAACATTTAGATGTGTATGGCATGTTATGCAAATATTAGCTATTGTTTACTCTTTTTTTAATGAATGAGTACCTCACATCCTTTGCTAAAAACAGATTCTGTGCAAACTGTGCAGCTACTATGGAAAACAATATGGTAATTTTTCAAAAAACTAAAAATAGAAATATCATATGACCCAGCCATCCCACTACTGGGTATCTATCCAAAGAAATTGAAATCAAAAAGAAATTGAAATCCAAAGCAATTACAAAAGTTACATGCTCCCCTATGTTCATTGCAGCATTATTTATAACAGCCAAGACGTGGAAGCAACCTGAGTGCCCATCAACTGATGATTGGATAAAGAAGATATGGTGTATATATATACAATGGACTACTACTCAGCCATAAAAAAGGATAAAATCGTCCCATTCACAACAACATGGATGGACCTTGAGGGAATTATGTTAAGTGAAATAAGCCAGATAGAGAAAGACAATCTCTGTATGATTCCACTCATATGTGGAAATTAAACATGTAGACAAAGAGAACAGATTAGTAGCTACCAGGGAATAGGGGAGTTTGGGAGGTAGGCACAAAGTGGTGCACCTACAACACGACTGACAAACAACAACGTACAACTGAAATTTCACAAGGGTGTAAACTATCATAATCTCAGTAAAAAGTTAAAAAAAAAAAAACCAGATTCTGATAGGGTTGTGTGGCCCCTGAGAGAATAGGGAGAAGGCACATGGATAGAGATCCCAGCCTCAGAAAGAAGCCACTTTGCTTAGGGAGGTGGGTTGGGGGTCAGAGAGTTGTTTCTGAAAGCTTTGACCCAAGATGAACCAGAATATTATGCTACAGAGACAGAGCATCTGAGACTCATCCGCTATTCCCCAGAAAGCTATTTAAGGCAGCTATGCTTAGCTCTAGAGTGCCAAGACTCCGGTCCCTCTCTCACTCTTCCTGCTACAATCCCAAGCAGCTCCCATCTTCCGGCTGCTCAGGAGAGATACCTTTCTAAGCAACAAGACCGAGAATTGAATAAGCTTCTTATGCACATATCAGGAGGTGTATTTCCTGATAAGTGCGTAGATGCCAAAATAGAGACGTCCTGTTCCAAATGCAGCCCTGCAATGTTTGGACCATGTGGTGCTCAGCAGCAATTTTCATATTAAATTATAATGAATCTTGATAACTCACTAACAACATAGACGTACTTAGCTCAGGAGTGATATGCAAAACGTGCACAGGCTTTGGTTAATCATTTCTCACTGTACTCTGCAAAGGTCGCTTCCCCCAGAGAGATGGTGGGATTACAATATGAGGAGGTTGTAACTTTTCCACTGGGCGTCCTCACAGGAGAAGAGACAGCCAACGTTTTGACCTACTCAGCTTCCCTTCTTCCTTCTCCTTGAAGAAAATGCCCCTCCTTCATTAGATAGGATCTGGGTGGGACTGTGAACACGTGACTTGAGCTGGACCAGTCAGATTCTTCCTCTAGAAATTGAATCTTCAGGGGAGTGAAAAATCATTGAAACTAATCAGTCCCTTTGGTGGCACCCCTAAAAGGCTGCTCATTTGTTCCTGCCTCCTACAGATCCCCAGATAAACCCAGACCCCTGTCTGTTGAAGTCTGGTTGCTCAGCATTTCCTTTCATTCCCTGAGCTATCTTGTATCTTTTTAATTCAGTGTTCCTTGACTTAAGTTAGTTAGCTAAGCCAGACCACACAGGGATGTCCAAGTTTGAGGACTGACAAGAATGATAACTTGGACGAGCATACTTTCACTTTGGTTTACCTCCAAACCAGCCAATAAGCAGTGCAAATGATATACACCAGGAAAGGATACATGTGAGTGAGTGGATCCTAGTTCTTCATAGAGGCATGGCTGAGCTTGAGAGGACAGAGCATCCTATGCAAAGTGAGAATCCCACCTTTTATACTCTGAGGCTGGAGTAAGGACCCAGTCAGCATTCAAGAGTTTAACTATGGCCGTATAGGAAAAGCTTTGCTACTTCACAGTGCTAGATTTCCTAGAGGCTTCCACTGAGCCTATAATAGGCTTGGCCATGCCATATCACTGTTGTCAAAGCCTATCTTGGCAGGCACAGCTAATGAATTCTAGTTCCTCCATAATCTGGGTTTGACTTCCTTTCTGTCTTATTACCCGCTGTTCCTTTTCACCTACTCTACAGGATAATTATGGGAAAAATACATTTATGTACATTATCACTAATCCTCTTAACATATCACCAAAGTAAGTATTATTCCCCCATTTTATAGATGAAGGAATGAATGGACAGATAAGCACTCTTACGCTGCAGAACAAAAATTCAAACTCAGATCTCTTTGACTTCAAGGTCCACACTCCCACCCTATCCCATCCTGCCCAGTTTCTGATTCCAGTTCTGATTCTAATCATTTTGTGTCCTTGGATAAGTCACTCAGTTTTCTGGGCTTTTTTTGCGAATAAGCACATAATCATCCCTTTCTAGAAGATTGTTGGGACAAGATAGATACGGAATAGATGAGAGTATCAGATTAGAAGACAGTGGTTTCTGATAACTGTGAAACTGTTTCTATTCTTTTTGCATTTTGCAATGGCTACTTTTTTTTTTTAATGAGACACATTCTATCCTTGGTTTGGAATTGGAAATTCTCCTACCCATCTAAACCAATGAAAAACTCCAGAACGAAGGATTTCTAGCTATCTATCTTATCTCTCTGTGCATTTATGTATTTCTTTCTGGATTTTCTCTCCAAGGCTTAGTTAAAAGGGCTCAGTAGCCGCTTTTCTTTTCAAATTACTCCACCAATACTCCTGCATTGATAGCAAGAAGCTGGAATCACCATCATCATGCGCCTAGGATATTTAACGCTAGTTTAACTACTCATCCTAAGCCCTAAAGTAGCCAGAAACATAGACTAAGGGGTTCTTTTGTCCTGTTTCCTGGATCCCAAGTGTGTTCAGGTGGCCAGCATCAAGGAGGAGAGAAAGGCGAGCTTCTGTGACCCAGGAGCCAAGCTGCCTCGGAAAACCTGTCCTTTCTAGAACAAAATCTTAAATCAAGCAACTCTACAGCAGAGGCCCTTCCCCCACCCCCAAAGTATTGGTTTTCATCTCAGACAAAGGAAATAATTGGATTTCTGCACTGAGCTCTATGATCTACTGCTGCCAGCTGCATGGCTGTAAAACCATTAACTCCTTGCAGAGCATTTTATCTCTGCAAGAGGAAGAAGAGGAGAAACACATCACTCAGGGCCAAGTGAAAGGGAAACAGTTTTTAAGTGGTGCAATGTAAATTCCACTAAGACGGTATCCATCTCAACAGCCTTGAAATTATGGCCAACATTTGAGGATAAAAGCCGGAGAACTTGGAACAGAATAGAGCAGCCTCGTCTATCACCCAGCAGTTGCAGGGGAAAGTCTGGAATTCCAGCTCGAGCTGCTCCTTTCCCTCCTGACTCTTGGCTTTCACATCCATCTCCAAGAGGTCATCACCTACCAAGTGAGAGACGAAGTCAGTCTCTCCACTTCCTCTGCCTACATATCCTCTCTACTCAGTGGGGCTTTACATGTTCATGAGGGCCTCATGAGTCAACGTGAATCGAACACCTACTGTGGAAAAGATAGGGGCTGGAAAAACACAAAGGCAGAGGCAATGCAGCCTCTGCCCCAGACACCTCCAATAGAGGACTTTAAATTAATTAATAAAAAGGGTGATAGGCAAGTGGAAAATACAGATTGATAAATATGGGTAATCTGAATGTACCCCTGTTCAGGGAACCGCAAAACAAGGACCCTCATAAGGCATCTCATTGCAGGTGCTGGTAATTGTCTTACATATGGAAGCAAGACTCAACAAAAATTAACTCTTCCCTTCTGTTTAATGATTTCAGGCTTCGTCGAATTTCAGGCTCATGAGAAAACTTCTGAGGGTGTGACTAGTTATGCGTATCACTCCAAATTTTTTTGGCGTCTCCCTCAGCATTACTTATGCAATACAGATTTGAGCTCATGGAAGCTGAGACTTCTCTCTCAAGAGATTAACCCCATACAGGCAAGAGCCCAAGCAAAAGTAAAAGTTCGAGCAAAATAGCTAAGGAGTATCTTTGATAGTCTCCCATTCTTCTAATCCAACTTTGCTACATGATCCTTCAAACTTAGAGATGGCAACGTGTCACTTGTTTTATACATTATTTTTCAACCATTTTTGGTTAAGACATTGAGGTTAGCACCTCTGTTTGAACAGCTGCTCACCATTAGCAGAGGCACTAGTCCTCCCTGCACCTGAGGGGATCCTGAAACACAGGCTTACATCCCTCTTTCCCTTCCCTCAGAGCCAGTTGACCTTGGCCTTGCATCCTTCTGCTCAACTCTTCCTTCTTACCCTCTAAAAGAACTTTCAAAATAAATTTCCTTTGGGAGGTTTTCACAAGGAACATGGGTTTGCCTTGCCACCCTCTTAGAGTTTCAATATTTGAATTTAAGGAATTTTGAAGGAAAGGGCTTGTAGTTGAAGAAGAACTTGGAAGCCAGCCTCCAAATGACTGTTCCATATGATGTTAGTGAGCACCAGTCACCATTAGGGGTTTTTCATAATCACTATGAAAAAAAAAGAACCACAAAAGTCGAATGTCAGCCAGGAAATAAGTAGGTTACATTTGGGCAGATGGTTAATGTTAGGGGGAAGGATATCCAGATTCATGACTTTCTTTTTCCTTAACAGCAACATCAACAAAACAAGGCAACCCTTCTGGAGCGTTTGAGGTGAAGGACTCATGGTGTTCATGTTTAGGCTTAGCTCATGGCTAATTTCTATCAGTCAACTACTGACTGTTGACCACTGCTGATGGCAAGATTGTTCCTATGATGAGGCTTATATTTTCTGCCTAATGGGTTGTTTTGTTGAATTGCTGGGTTCCACATTCATCAGGGTCATTAAAATTGTTTCTTGATTCTAGCAAAGTGAAACATTGCACTTGGATTCGCACTTTTCCCTCCAAAGCTAATTAATGTTTTAAAATGTCCCCTCTGAATTATAACCATGAATAGTTACGCACAGGGTTAGGCTGATAGTAGTCTTTTTATTCCAGTCTACTAACCTGCTGGTTGATACAATAGTCCACATTGGCTGAAGGAATGAAGTGCATTTCTAGTATATTCTTTGCTTTCGCCCCTTGTGTGGAGAAGAGGGGGAAAATCAAAAAGAGTAGAGGGAGGGGCTGGCCCAGTAGAGCAGTGGTTAAGTTCACACATTCCACCTCCGCAGCCCAGGGTTCACTGGTTCAGATCCCGGGCGTGGACCTACACACTGCTTGTCAAGCCATGCTATGGCAGGCATCCCACATACAAAGTAGAAGAAGATGGGCACAGATATTAGCTCAGGGCCAGGCTTCCTCAGCAAAAAGAGGAGGATTGGTGGCAGATGTTAGCTAAGGGCTAATTTTTCTAAAAAAAAAAAAAAAAAAGAGTGAAGAAAACTCATTTTCCCCTCCAACTCTGCACCACCTTCCAAGCCTCTTAGTGAAAGTCCATTTGTTTATTTAGCTTTGCCAAATGATAGGCAATTTCCCCTAAAGGTTGCATTAAAAAGTTACCAGCCAGGGAGTCATGAAGCATTAAACCACTCACGTAAATTCATTAGGCATCTCTACCTGGATGTCACATAATTACAACAGAGTCCAGTGTCGTATGCACTGTGAATATGCATAGTTCCCGATACCCTCTTTGGAAAGATACAGACAGCACCCTCACCACCTCCTCACATGCCCAGAAAAGCATAATTTTTGGTGCAGCACGTCCTCCAAACATAAGCTAATAACTTCATGTGTTCAACGTGAGAGAGAATGACCAGTTCTAATGCAACTGAAATCACTTAGAGAGAGACATTGAGATTTAAAGGATTTAAATGGTAATTTTACCTGCATTAGATTCCTACCTTGGTATCTTTGGAAACTAACTCCAAGTAATTTGTGACCTCACTATACCCCAAAACTGAATGCATTGACTTCTGAAGCTAATTGACTTTCCCATTGTGCTTCACTCTTTCATCCCAGGCACTGCCAGTTTCCCTGTAATCAGTGCTTGGAAACTTGGAGTCATCATTAACTTCACCTACTCCTTTGTCAATGATATTCAGTTTTGGAGCATGTACTACATGTGAGAGACTGTGCTGAAGAGAGGCTGAAATTGAGAAGAGTAAGACATGTGTACACATGAAAAGGTGACAGCGTAAGAGCAAAATGGCTGTGGAACTCACTCGGGGTGTGGGCAAAGGGGAGGGCCTCAGGAAGCAAGGCAAGGCAAGTACGTGGAGTGCCATGCAGACAATGCCCTGCAAGCAGGGGCTTTTAACATTTTCTCGAGTGTCAACTTATTCACAGTTAGTCCTCAGGACGTTTCATTTGTGCAGTTTGTGCCACGCCCATGTTCTTATACTCATCCTTGACTATGTGCCCTGCCTCTGAGGTTCTGTTTTTGTTACTTCTAAATCTAGGCTTGGATCATTCCTTGAGCGTGCTCTGTTTCTTTAATGTCTCCTCAGTGTCCTTCTCATTAGGATAACCCAAGATTACAGAGTAGTCATTCCTTTTTTTAAAGCTACTATTCTTCTTAAGTGATAGCCCCTTTGAGAAACTGACTATGGACTCATTTTACCTTCCTCTGATTAAAAGAAAAAAAATCCAATGGATATGCCTGAACATGCCCATTTGTTCCCTTTCTCTGCCATTAAGAATTCCAAGGTGACTCAGTCACTTCCTCTCATGTTTCCCGTACCTTCTGTTTCACCAACTGGCTTTTACTTTATGGTCAGAATTCAGTAGAGCGCTATTCATTTTGTCCCCTAATCAGCTGTTCCACTTTTAGCAATAGGAGCCTCCCAGCAGATGTTAAAGCCATGACATCACCACATGACTATTACAGGGCCGACCGGTCCTTACCCCTCACCACTTCTCTGCATCCTTTCATCTCTGCCCACAGGCTTCCACACATGGTTCTGGAGTTTTCCACATGGTTCTTTGTTAACATCCAGCACTCTGGCTTGAGTGAGAGGACTAGGGCTGAGAAAGGTTACAGCACCAACCACACATAAGTGTAGGGATGGGTCAGTAAGTAGGGTCCAATCTAATCTGCAAGTCCTGCAAGTAAATGAGCAAGGGGCAAACACTCTTATTTCATTTAAGGGAGTCATGCGGTTTCAGGAAAGAAAACTCTACTCCAGCTATAGGAGTAAAGCGTGTGACTAAGCTATGACAATCATTACATTACACTCCGTAACCACAGTGATAAGAGGTGAGCACACGACCTAAGCCAGACCAATCAGAGTAAATGTCAGGACTTTGGCTGGGGATGCTGGGATGAAGTTTCTCCTCCCTCATAGGTCAAGGAGCTGCTTGAAGTTCTGGTCCACCAAGTTTCAACAATAACCAGGAGACTGGGTTAAAATATTAACTTTACTTTGTTTATTTTTGTTAATTACCATTTCTGTGCATTAAACCTGGACCAAAAAAAAAGTGGTTTGTTTGTTGTAAATTAGAAAATGCCAGTGGAAAGGGAGAAAATATACAGATACACAGGATTATTAAAGGGACGGCTGTCAGGAACCAGTCTTGCTAGGGAACATGGTAGAATTTTGGCTGAGATGAAAAGGAGGTTTGAGATGATATAGAGAAATTCCCAAGCAGCAAGTCCCAAAAGGAAGGGTGGGTGACCTGTGTCACAATGAGGGGGAATGAGGGAGCACTCACCAGTGTGGAAAACAGGGTGGGAGGTCTGAGGGGCAAATAATTTGAGGATTATTGGGGAAGGGGCAAAAACTGACTTGAAGTTTAGAGTTTATAGGGAGTCAAGCGGAACCAAGAGAACACTGAATGACTGAAAGAATAAAGAGTGGCTGAGGGCTGAGAGGTGACGTAGAGAGAGAAGGTGAGCCCGGCAGGAACGACGGAGCAGAGAGCTGGAGGCCACGGTGTGCGGTCAGCAAGTCAGCTCTGAGTTCTAGCCACATCAGGGCATCCTCATCTTCTACTCTCTGCCTTGCCTCTATGCGTACTACAGGAAGTTTAAGGAATTATTCTTCCAAAATGCTGTATTTCCCCCAATACACTCCTCCTCCCCCCGTTTGTTTCCATGGTCTCAGTTTCAGTTTTAGGAACAAACTAGTCATCTCTGGGCACCTGGTAGCAGCAACTGGATCACTTAGTCAAATGGCAATGATGTGTGTGGAATTCCATTCCTCCCCCCAGCCATGCACGCAAACATCCCTCACTCCTATAAACATCCATGAGAATAAACCTGTAATACACTCCTTTCAGGTGTCAAGAGCGGGCCCTAATCAGAAGGATTAGGTTTTGCTAATAAGTTTTATAGTTCTCTTCCCAAGACTTTCCTCTCTTATTAAACCAATTCCATTTCTACTACAACAGGAAAACCAACTTGTAAAATCCCTAAACGGCATCGATATTATCTAATCCACCTCTCTCCCTTTTGCAATCTGTGAAATTGAGGCCCAGAGGCTGGTGGCCAAGCTGGCTTGAGCCATGGTGCCCTGAGCCCTGGGCCCAGGTTTGTTTCTCTTCATCGGGAGGGCCTCTTCTCTCAGCCCACTTTTCCACCAAACTAAACTTTGCTTAGGATCCATCTTTTATACCAAAATCCATCCTTGTTTCAACCCAGTTCCTGATTTTGTATAGGATTGTGTGTGTGCGTGTGTTTCATCATTTCTATTTATTTTAGTCTCTTTCCCGCATTAGACGGTAAGCCCCCCAGCGTGGACCACCTCCTGCCTCTCACGTTTTTCTCTGCCCGTGTAACCCAGTCTAGTACCTGGCACACAGTGAGCCCTCAGTAAAAGTTTCTTTGGTAAAAATGATTCTGTAAACCTGTATAGTGCATGGCAATAAATATTATTTACTGCTGATTTTGTATTCCTTATCATCAGGTACCTCAAATAATGGAAGAAGCAGGCAAAAATTAATTCCCAGAAACAGGGTGGCAATTCCTCAAAAAGTTAAACACAGAATACCATATGACGCAGTAATTCCTCTCCTGGGTATATCTCCAAAGGAATTGTATGGACACACAACACCTTGTTTATCCATTCATCAGTTGGTGCACATTTTGCGTTATTTCCCCCTTTTTTGGTTATTATTAACATTGCTGGTATGAACATTTTTTGGTGAACATATGTTTTTGTGTGAACATATGTTTTCATCTCTCTTGGAATGGAATTGTTGGGTTAAATATGGTAAGTCTATGTTAAATTTTTGAGGAACTGCCAAACTGTTTTCCACAGTGGATATACCGTTTTACATTCCCACCATCAGTGCATGAGGGTTCCATTTCTCCATATCCTCATCAACACTTGTTATTTTCCACTTTTTTGTTATAGCCATCCTAGTGGGTACAAAGTGGTATCTCATTATAGTTTTGATTTGCATTTCTCTAATAGCTAATGATGTTGAGCATCTTTTAGTATACTCATTGGCCATTTGTATATCTTTTCTGGAGAAATGTCTGTTCAGATCTTTGCCCACTTTTAAAATTGAGTTATTTGTCTTTTTGTTCTTGGGTTGTAAGAGTTCTTTATATATTCTGGATATTAGACTCTGTCAGATATATGATTTGCAAATATTTTCTCCTGTTCTGCAAGTTGTCTTTTCACTTTCTTGATAATGTCCTTTGACACACACAAAAGTTTTTGATTTTGATGAAGTCCAACTTATCTATCTTTTTTTCTTTAATTGGTTGTGCTTTTAGTCCATGGGATCCCTGAACTTAAGCCCCCACTACCAACTAGGTAGTCTCTTCCTCCCTTTACTTTCTGGAGAAAAAATCTGGTGGGTCACCAGCCAGTCAATGGCTGGCTCAGGAATTTGGGGAGCAGGAGTGATGGAGGGAGGAGGAATCTCATGGAGAAACATGGCTACCAGGTGTATGCTTTCAGCAAAGGGTAGAGGGGTGGGATCATTCCAAACAACGGAAGGACACACAGGATGGCCACACTCCCACAAGACAATTGTCTAGTATAGCTGACCTGACACCTGGCAGCTGGCTGCCACCCAGTGGTAGAAACAGGCAAGGCTTAGGGGGTACGAGTTTACAGTTACTAGTTCAGTTTTGCTTGAAATTTCAGATAGACCACTCTTTGGGATAGGAGGTATTTGGCTTTGGGGTTGTTTATGGCTCAACTGGCTTGTCTTCATAAGCTTGAAATGCCGACACTGGTGTGCTCCTTCCACAAGGCAGAGCGCTACATTCCAGCAGGAAGGCATCACTGTTCTAGGTGGGGCTGTTTGCGTGGTGACCCATTTGTGCTCCAGTTATATGCTGCTTCTGCTTTTTATTGGTTTCTAACTTGCCAACAGTAGGCGCCTTAATTTGAGGTGATTTTCCGGCAGTGAGAGACCCGTTAGGGTGACAGCTGTGGCTGTCAGTCAGAGCAGACGCAGCCCCTTCGGCTTAGGTTTGACCTCCTTCCTCCAAACTCTAAACGATCAAAATAACTAGCCGTAAATCAGAGAGAGAAGAGAGGGGAGACGCTTAGCGGACTAATTATGTAAAAGTTATAACCCAGTAATAACATCTTCAAAGTATTCTACACCCCAATTCAATTCAACTCTTGATTTGCCAGTGACAGAAATTCATCTTAAGTGACAGAAATCCATCTTAAAGGGGCTTAAGCAAAAGGGGAATTCAGAGAAAATATTTTGGGATATCTCAGGTAATCAAAGGCAGGTTGGATAACCAAATTATGAATTTGGAATGTGTGTTGCATGGCCCCACTGATAGTGGGAACCTATATTCAGTCTTACTTAAACTCTCTCTCAATCTACACTTCAGTCTGAGTTGACTTCATTCTCTTTCATGGCAAATGAGCATTCCCCCAGAGCAGGGAACCAACCATGGAAAGCTCAACTACACTTCACGCTGCAGCTGCTACCAAGAAGGGTCTATATTAGTCAGAGTTCAGTTGCAGATGACAGAAACCCATCCTGCAAATTTAAGCAAAAAGCAGACACCCAGTGGTCGTGTTTTACCACGTGATCCCCGCTCCCTCCATCGCCCCCAGAAGTAGGTGCTTACAGAGTCACTGGAAGAGCCGGGAGAAAATGCAGGCACCAGGCTGAGGCTCCATGAACAGCTGCAGAGTTTCCTGCCACAGTCAGGCCACCCCCTATCCCTGCTGCTCTCTGTGCAAGTGAAATTGATGTCCTGTGTTCTGCTTCTTGACACCCACAAAGCTAAGAACCAGCCACTTGGATCTCAGCTACAACTGTCACAGAAAACCGAACATCTGCAAACCGCGCTTGCCCAGAAACGGCTTCACAATGTGAACTGCCTTCCACATTTCTCAGGGGCATCTGCTTGGTGTCAGTTAAGTCACATGAAAAACCCAGCTATAAAAGAGTCTGGGTAAGGGCATGGAGAAATTGGAACCCTTCTGCACTGTTGGTGGGAATGTAAAATGGTGCAGTCATTATGGAAAAGAGTATGGAAGTTTCTCAAAAAATTAAAAATAAAACTACCATAGGACCCAGTAATCCCACTTCTTGGTTTACATTCAAAAGAACGGAAAACAGGATCTCAAGGAGATATTTGCACACCCATGTACATTGCAGCATTATTCCAAGTAGCCAAAAGGTGGAAGCAACTCAAGTGTCCATCCAACGAATGAGTGGATAAAGCAAATGTGGTATATACATACAATGGAATATTAGTCAGCCCTAAAAATGAAGTAAATCCTGTTACATGTTACAACATGGATAAACCTTGAGGACATTATGCTGAGTGAAATAAGCCAGTCACAAAAAGACAAATACTGCATGATTCCACTTATACGAGGTACTTAGAATACCCAAAATCAGAGAGACAGAAAGAAGAATGGTGTTAGTCAGGGGAGGGGGGGGAAATGGGGAGTTGTATTTTAATGAGTATAGAGTTTTAGCCTTGCTAGTTGGAAAAGTTCCAGACATCTGTTGCACAGCAATGTGTATGTAGTTAATATTAATGTACATATACTTAAAAATGGTTAAGAAGGTAAATTTTATGTTATGTTTTCTACCACAATAAAAAAAGTCTTGGTGATATGTTCTTTAGCTTTCCTTCCTCCAACATGCAGTCATGCTATAAGGAGATGGGAACAGAGTTGAGAAAGTGTATCTGCAATATCTGGAATAGATCTTGACGTTTGCCCCGTTTCAAGTTTAAAATTCTGTGGGAGGACTCCACATGGGCTGGATTTGGTCCTAAACCACCCCTGTCCTAACGAATGTGGCTATCAGGGAGCCACGTGATTGGATAGGAGTGAGGAAGCACCCCTGTCAAGCTGGGAGACTCCTCTGAAACCACTGATTGGACAGGAGTGAGTGAAAGTCCCTCTGATGGCCTGCAAAGCCCTAGGTGCTCTGGTCCCTATTCACTCATTGGCCTCATCTCCTACTGCTCTCCACTGGCTCACCCTGCTCTGCCTTAAATACGTCAAGCCCACTCTCACTCCAGCCTTTGCACAAGCTATTCTCTGCCTGGAACATCCTCCCCTGAGATAGTCACAGGATACACCTCCTTACATCACTCAAGTCTTGGCTCACACACCCCTTTCTCAGCAAGGCGTGCCCTGACCATCCTGTTCAAAATCACAGACTACTTCCCTCCCCTGACACTCACAACCCTCTTCATCCTGCTTTATAGTTTTCTCTTTTCAATGTTCATACTACCTTCTAACATATAATTTACTTACTTATGCTTTTGACTTTCTCCCCTCTCCATGAGGGCAGGGAGTTTTTGCACGTTTTGTTCTTTGATGGATTCCAGGCACCTAGAGCTGTGCTGGGCTCTAGGTACCCAATAAATTAGATGGATGGATGGACAGACGCATGGATAGATGAACAGATGGACACAGGGGTGAGTGAATGGATGGATAGATGGATGGACTAATTACCAAATGAAAGGGAAAGTGCTATTACTAGACAAAGCGAATGGTTCTGGGCAGAAAACAATAAGAGTTGTCTACTACATTCAGCATTTATCGAGTCCTTACCACATACCAGGCACTGTGAAAACTTAGATGCGTAAGAAATGGCTCAGGAACTCAGAGACCTCTCGAATGTGTCTCGTAGAAAGAAAGAAAGGCAGAAACTATGGAAATATTTAGTGACTAAATGAGAAGTGGTATTTTTAAGAGAACTATGGTTCAAAGAAGGGAGTGTTTCATTTGTTCTTGGATAATCAGAGAAGGCTGTTTGGGGAGGAGACCAGGCTTGAGTTGGGCCTCGAAAAGACAATGAACTCAGGAAAGAAGATATTCCAGGCAAGGACAGCTGCAGGAATAAAGAAGAGGCCACAGGAACAAGCAGAGAAAATATTCCCCACTTTATAAAACAAAAAACTGAGCCACAAAGAAGTAGCTTGTATGCTGAGGTCTCCCCCATGCCCACACCCACAATTCTATAGGTGCTTGTGTTTGATAGTTTACCATACAAAAGTGTGCAAGGCCACATGGATGGGGGATATCCCCCTGGGGCAGGGAGTAAGGAGGAATCCCTATAAGCTAGTGCAAAGGAAGCTCTCCAAGCCCTCCTTGACAGAGATTCCATGTGTGTAACCCAAAGTGAGAAGGTCAAAAGCAATGTTTCTGGGGCTGGCCCATTGGCTTAGTGGTTAGATTCTTGTGCTCCACTTTGGTGGCCTGGGGGCAGGTTTGGATCCCGGGTGCAGACCCAGCACTGCTCATCAAGCCATGCTGTGGCGGCATCCCACACAAGGTAGAGTAAGATTGACACAGATGTTAGCTCAGCGACAATCCTCCTCAGGCAAAAAGAAGAAGACTGGCAACAGACGTTAGCTCAGGGCCAACCTTCCTCACAAAGAAAAGAAAAGAAAAGAAAAGCAACATTCCTATAAAAAAAACTCACACACAAAAAGGAGGAAATTGTGGGATTCCAGTCACATTGGAGAGTCTAAATTAGAGGTTCATTAAACTGGGTGTGTAAATGGGTTGCACGTGTCTGTGACAAATATTGGGTATATGTGCAGTTCCCCAAGTCCTTGTTACTTTTTTATTTGGAGAATTTTCTTCCTCTTCTGAGCTTTTCCCATCCTATTGAAGCCAAGGAAGGCCTTGCCTTTCACAGCCACAAAGGCCTGTGAAGACCATCATAGTGTTTTCCTAATAAATGGAAAAAAATTTGTTTAATCTATGGTGGAGAAGAATTGTATCACCTCCCTGGAAAGCAGAAGCCATTTCAGTCATTTTATGCTTATGATAGAATTTTTTTCTTCTAGTTAAAAGTGGTTTGCATGACCACGACCATCGCTGCAATGATGCCTCTGTTCCAATTCCCAGAACCTGGGAATATGTGGCAAAGGGGATTTTGCAGATGGGATTAAGGTGAGGACCTTGAGATCAGGCCTCCGTCCCGCAACATCCAGGTGAGCTCAATCACGTGGGTTCTGAAAATCTGAGCACCTGTCCCAGCTCTGGTCAGAGGGAGACGTGACCACAGCGGGGTCAGAGAGCTGTAACCTTGCCAGCTTTGAAGGTGGAAGAAAGGGGTGACAAGCCAAGGGATGAGAGTGGCTTCTGGAAGCTAGAAAAGGTAAAAAACATCTTCTCCCCTGGGGCCTCCAGGAAGGAACACAGCCCGTCAACACCTTGATTTTAGCCCGGTGAGTCCTGTGTTGGACTGCTGACCTCCAGACCCGGCAGATCATAAATTTGTGCTCTTTTAAGCCACTAAGTTTGTGGCAATTTGTTATAGCAGCAATAGAAAACAAACACAATGACAAAAGTGAACTTTGCAGAGAAGATTTTTAAAAAATACACGACGACAGAAGGCACATGGGTGAGGCAGGGATTCTCTCCCTGCCATTCTCTGGGGACGTTTTCTCCCCCACTGCCTAGTAACACTCATGTGTGGAGGGAACTCGCAGCGCTTTCTCATATGCTCATCACATTCTGCGGTACTGTGAAGAACAAGGACGAAAATACAAAATAGAAATGAATGGAAAGCACACTCTTCCAAATGTTCATAAAGAGCAACTATATTTTGTAAGCTTATCTCATTTCTCTTGGCATTTAGGAAAGTCTTATTTGAATGTGCCAACCTTGTCACCACTGAGTTTTGGGGTGTCAGGGCAGTCATGTGTTCATCCTTGAGAAGCAATGTTAAAAATCAGGCAGTTTACCCACACCCCAAACAGGATGATAGTTAACGTTAGAAAATGACAGGAGATTCTTAAGGGGAAGATGATAAAGGAGAATAGAGTCAAGACCATGAGGTCCAGCCCCGTGGTCTTTGGAGGAGAATCATTGTCCTCCAAGGTTGGCCATTGAGGACACAGATTTTATTCATTTTCTCCTTAATATTGGAGCAGTATTTGAAGCTTAACATTAGAGGTTTTCAGGCTTTGAATTAAACAGGGAAATCACATACCCTTTTTCCCAGAATTGTTTTTCTTTCTTGAGATCACCATTGCAAGCTATTAGTGCTTCATTTTGCCTCCTTAAAGCTACAGTGAATAAATTTCTCATGAGATGACATGGAACTATTATTAAAGTTATAGGAAACAAACAGAATACTCATAGGAAATGTGACCCCAGTTATGAAGGTCAGCCTGTCTGCTTCCATAGTTCCTGGAAAATCTCAAGGTGTTATTTGCAGTTGAATATACCTTCCCAAACCAACATATGTAGAGTGGACATCCCTCATCTGCATGGTCACGGCCATGGAGCTCTATGAAGCCTCGCTGTGCAATAGGAACTTCCCAATACCATGGCCACAGTTGATTGGTCTGGGAGTGAGCAACTGACCCAGATTGGTAGATCAATCTCTTCTCTAAGAATTTAGAATTGGAGAAAGAGACAGGGAGAGAGAGAAATGGGGAGACAGGGAGACAGAGAGAGGCAGAGAGAGACAGAGAGAGAAGTATTTCTGGAGAGTTTCTACTGTAATATTTAAACTCGAAATCTGTTGGAAGAGGAGGTTTTTCTATCAGGTGAACGAGAAAAGCAGTGGAAGCCAGCCTGTCTTTCTGAAAGACAGAGAAGAATGAAGCGGACACAGAGATTCCCTCTTGACTCTGTTTCAGGCTCTGGTTCCCATCTGCTCCTGTCTAAGCTTTGTTCGTACCCTGGAGTGTTCTAAACACCTCCTTGCCTGTTTTCTAAAGTCTCCTTTTGCTTAAGCTGGTTTGAGTGGTTTTCGTTCACATGCACTCAATGAGTCCTGGTTGAACAAGACCCAGTGCTGAGGAGCGAGTGTGATATGTGATGACACGGTTTTTGGCAGCCCACTGTATCACCCACCACCACCGACAGTGCTTCCCTTCTGCTTCCCTTCCCTAGATATGCAAGAACTAACCAGAAAAGAAGGCTGCTTTTAAATCCCTCTCTTGAAATGTAAGGAGGAGGGTCAGAGATCCCCTTGCTGGTCTCAAAAATAGCTCTCTGTTTCATTCTCCTTTCTCCTACATACATCTCAGGAGGAAAAATAAACTAAGGAACTGATTTCTTTAGTTATTTACAAAAATGGCTAGAACTGGAAGAAATGAAAGAAGAAACTCTTACTAGTGGGCTATACCGCAGAGGGCTGCCACCAACCAGAATTTATGTGATGATGAATTAGTGCACTGTGTCTGCGAAAATCAAAATCTGCATGTTCTCCCTGCCGTCAAAAACACAGACACCGAGCCTCTCTCTCACACACACACACACTCCTCACTCAGTCTTAATGCCCCATGTCCCACTCTGTCAATTCAGGGGTAGGGAGACAGAGTTTCCTTAGATCACAGAAACAATCACATGGCAGAGAAGTGGCTGTGAGACCCAGTATGATACAAAATCTGACCTGAGCTAATCCAGGGCGTTAGTGCATTAAAGCTATTGTGTGCCTTGTTAATATCAGTTTCCAACACTGTCCCAAACAGAAAAGACTCCCTGGGAGCGTGCAGCTTCTCTGCTATCTAACTTGGGCCAGTTCTCTCAACAAACAAAAAAAATTCTGAAACATATTTGCTTTAACCATCCTAATGAATTTATTCTACACAAAGCAAACTTATTCTCTTGCACCATTTCAATAACATCCTGTATTGCTAATAAGAAATTAAAGGAATCTGATTTTTTTTAATGTCAGGAATATTTATTCTCTTGAAGAACTGAAGATTATAGATCCCAAATCTAAAATATCTTAAATCCATGTGCTCTTTACTACCTAAGCAGGAAAGGAATTTATGAGGGCAGGGAATATAACAGTAGAATCTTTGTTTAATTCAAAATTCAAACATTTTGAATTTAGAAATAGTTACTTCGTATAGGTGAAACCCTATGAAAATGCTGATACATGCCTATCACGAGGTTTATGAGTGTGAGATTTGGTCAGGTAGGACTTGCTTTCAGCACTAGCTGTGCTACTTCCCAGCTATTGTTACTACTTAAGCTCTCTGGGCCTCAGTTTCAGCATCTGTACAGTGGAGGAGATAATATCAACCTCAAGGGGATGCTGCTGCGCCAGGTGTAGGGCACCTCAACTGACCCCCCACACACGAAGGGCAAGGAGAACCTCCAGACATTCTAGGGAACCAAAGGCTCTTTCTTTTCTTCTCTCTTCTCAGGGTTTTTCTAGTCCAAGTTTCCCTCTCCTATAACTAGGCTTAAAGAACTGCTCCAAGCAAGAGGGATAGATAGACATTACTCAGAGAACTTCAAAAAGGAAGACCAAGGGGGCTGGCCCCATGGCCGAGTGGTTAAGTTCGCGCACTCCGCTGCAGGTGGCCCAGTGTTTCGTTGGTTCGAATCCTGGGCGCAGACATGGCACTGCTCATCAAACCACGCTGAGGCAGCGTCCCACATGCCACAACTAGAAGGACCCACAACAAAGAATATACGACTATGTACCGGGGGGCTTTGGGGAGAAAAAGGAAAAAAATAAAATCTTTAAAAAAAAAAGGAAGACCAAGATATCCATGTAGGAGATAATTTCTTCAACCCCAAATGCATTGGAGAGCATTTCCTTTCTTTCTTTCTTTCTTTCTTTCTTTCTTTCTTTCTTTCTTTTCTGGCTTTCAAAGAATAATAGGGAATATTTCCCATTTGTCTACTAAGACAAACAAAACAAAACCCTGTTCAATTGCTCTTATTTGACCTAGATTTACAGGCTTGCCAGGTCTCATAAAGCATGTGTTGAAATTCTTATTCTCACTCCACCTAGGTCCCCTAACTAGCCTAACTCTACCCCCATGACCCCTCTCTCCCCTTGGAGATGAAACTAGGATCATTCAGAAGATGCTGTCTGGATGCTTCTTGTGGCTAAGTCAGCCCAGCCCAGCTTAGTGGAGACACGCTTGTCTAAGGGAGCAATGATTTATGTCAGGAGAGGGAAGGCAGGCATGTCTCCAGCCTCACATAATTTTCACAGCAATCTTGCACTGCAGTTATCATTTTACTCACTTGACAATGAGGGATCTGTGGCAGAGGAAGATGCAATAGCTCTCCCGAAGCCCATGTCTATCTGACTTCAGAATACTCTGCAGCCTGAGTGGTCCTCATGGAGGATAACCCTCATATGCCACTTCTCTGCTGGAAAGCTCCCAATGGTTTCACATCACTTTTAGTAACGTACAGACTCTTTCCCTACAGCCTGCAAGACCTATCATGATCTGGTCTCTGACTTCTTTTCCAAACCAGCCAGGCGCTGGCAATCAGGAATGCTGACATAAATTTGCTAATCAGAGCAAATCTCAGTAATATCCTATCAGGTAACAAAATGTAATGTTTGGGATTATTTCTTCTGCAGGGCAGACATCAGTTGTCTCTATACTCTTGCTATGGGTGAGAATCATTCGCATTGCTATCAGTTTTCTACAATGTAATTTCTAGCCCTATAAAGTGGTACAATACCCATCAATAGAAAGACAACTAGAGGGGTCACCCCTATGGAATCAGCTAATCCCACAGCATCCGCTAAACAAGCCCAGCACTCCACTGAAAGCACATTCAGTAATCTCTTTTGCATATTTCCAATTCTTGGACAGTTTTTCCTAACAATAACTTTGCTGTATCTTGGCTTTCCATGTACTTGAGAGAAGATTAGTGTCAGGTCCTGCTTTCCTGCCCAGAGTCAAATCCATGGGTTGGAAGTGGTTCAGGGTAGAAGAAGGGAATTGTGGGTTCTGCTGATTTGGGCAGAGGGAGCATTTTCCAAGTTCATGGCTCTGAACAATGCCTGGTACATGACAGGCATTCAATAAACTTTTGTCAAATATATTAACGAAGGAGCACAGAGTTGAGAGGTACATACATACTTGGGTTTGAGTCCCAGCTCTGTCATTTACTAGCTGGGTGACCTTGGTCAACTTAGTCTTCAGAGTCTCAGTCTCCACACTTATGAGATGGAGATAATAACACCTACCTGGCAGGGTTTTTGTAAAGATTCAAAACAGTGTTTTTGAAGTACCACACATGGTGTCTAGCATCGGAGGCCTTCAATATACAATAGATATTAGTTTACACATAGGTGATAACTTACTCTACTCACAGAGGCAACCAAATATCTCCTGCAAAAAACTGGTGGGTGGATTTTCAGCCCTAAATTCTTCCTTGATGTTATCCTAATAAACAAAATCATAACCAAAGATAGGAAACCAAATCAGCAAATTCTTAGCAACAAAAGAAATCAAGTTTTTTTTAAAAAAACGTTTCAGTATGGAGAACTTTAAGTATATACAAAAGCAGACATCACCAGCCCCAACAACCATCAACCTGCGGCCAGTTCTTTCCCATCCGCTGTCCCCTTCCAAAATTATTTTGAAGCAAATCCTAGACATGACAGGAGAAGAAAATTTTTTCTTCTATCCTCTTAGGTTCAGTGGCTGGGAGTGACTGTAAATTAAACTGACAAAAGACAGATTAACAGGAGAGAAGGCACGTAAACTTCTTAATTTTAATGTTATGTGCACAGAGACATCGCAGAAGGAAGTGAATACCCAAAGGAGTGGTGAGATTTGAGAGTTTATATACCATCTTAACAGGGGAAAAGCGGGAAGGAGGGACAGAGGGACACTTCTGGGACGACAAATAACTTCTTAGAAGTAGGGGGAGAAAGGGCACTATGGAAACACAAATGACTTTTTGGAAAGATAAATGGGCCCATAGGAGAATAGGTGAAGACATGAAGCTTGTGACAATATCCATCTGGGTGTGGAGTCCTTCTCTCCTCTCCCAGAAAGGAAGATCAGAGTTGCTCCTGGGAGGGGCTTTATAACATTTGAGTTCTTTGGGGAGGCATTGCTTTTAGGCAGATAAGGGATTTCAGGAACTCAAGTGCCTGCATCGAAAAATAATTCTTATGCCAAAGTGGCATATTTTGGTGGCATATCCTAATCCCCTTCAACATCAAATCACTTCATCCATTGATGAAATCAGCTGTTTTTAAAAAGCAGCTCCGTATGTAAAAGAGATGCTAGGATGACAAGAATTGTCTAAAGGAGAGTCAGAGGGGAGGCACCCTCAGGAGGTGCAGTCCAACACTGGACGATGCAATTCATGGAAAGTGACGGGCTCAGAATGCACTACCTCAAAATACAGCATCTCGGCACCTTGACTATTTTAAGCTGAAGGAGGTTGAGAAAACAGCAGAAGCAAGAAGGCTGTTTTCTCAACCTCCTTCAGCTTAAAATAGTCAATGTGCCTTCCCCTGCCCTTGTCCCCTGAAGCAGGTCCTAAGACCCTTACGTGAGCTGTTCCCTCCCTGTACCTAGAGGAGAGGAACATCCTCATCTCCTAGACAGAGGGACACAGAGGAATCTGAATGAACAGGCCTTGCTAAATTGCTCACCACCACCCCCACCCCCGGCTTACTGCACTTCCCTCCTACTCCTTGATCTATCATATTCCACCACAGCTATGCACCTGCCATCAAACCTAGCATAAAAATACTCAGGTGTAACCGTTCTTCAGGTCTTCATTTCCTTATGAAGCCTCCCACGTTACGTAAAACTTACATTAAATAAACTTGTATGCTTTTCTCCTGTTCATCCATCTTTGTCAGTATAATTTTCAGACCCCACCAGGGAACTTAGGAGGGTTAAGGAAAACTTTTTCCTCCCCTACGTAAGCCTGGGATCCCACTGAGACTTGATTTGTATCAAGCTCAGGCAGTAAATGAAATGTTTTTTTGTGATCATTTAACTGTAAGATAGATCTATGTCTGACAGACCACTTTTATCATTTCTCCCAATTCTTCCTGGGGGCTGACCTCTTCCAGAAAGTATAATCTGAGTCACCGAAGGCTGAGGGCAGGGTCCTTCACAGGACGTGTGTTTGGGAGTCTACCTCTAGAATAAGACAAATGTAGATTCAGTTGAAGAGAAGTTAATGATTTCTCTAACGCTGTTCCCAAGGACAGAGAATAGACTCAGAGACTTGAGTCTGGGAGTGGTAGTTGTTTTAGACAGACTTGAGAGACCAGAGAAGTTAAATCCTAGGTGGAGTGATGTAGGAGGAACATTACAAAAAAGTAGTAAAATATACGATCTTTTTAAACTTTTTTTTTTACTGAAGGATAGTTGACAGACAGTATTGCGTTAGTTTCAGGAGTACAACACCGTCGGAGCAGAAGCAGTAAAAAGGCACTGACTCCAAAAGCTGAGTGTGTGGAGCAGGGCAGGTCAAGCTCAGTGTAAGCCAGAGGAGTTAGGACTTAGAGTAAGAGGAAGATACAAGGTAAGTATAAGAGGCCTTAATTCTCCCTGTGGAAAGTAACAGAGACTTTTCTCCTTCCTGCCCTTTTCTTTCAGAATTTCGTTCTCCGCCCTTTTTAAATGTATGTAAATCTTTTTAATAGCTAAATAAGCCTCTTGCCAGTCTCACAACTCAGGAAAATTTCCTCAAGGACCTGTCAGCCACCTCTTTGGGATGTAATGATTAAGAAAAATAAGGCCCATCCCCCAGTGTCCTGGGAAGAGATGGGTCTAACTTGTCACTGGACACTGCAAGTTGCAAAACCTATCTAGTGCATCCACCCCTCAGCCCCAGACAAGAGGGAGATTTCCCTGTGTCTCTGCAATCCCGTCATTGCAATCCCTTCAAACCATAAACATTCTGGTTTAATGCTTAGTCAATATTAAAATTGTTTTCTTTCTCTTCCACTTTTGTGGAGAGATTTTCTGGGCTGGGAGATTTTGTTTTTGATTTTATTTTCCCAACAATTGCCTGAAACCCAAAGAAAGGGATGAACTTGGGGTCTAAGAGAAAGGTTAGTACTTTCCCAAAGGCCAGGGAAATGGAGAAAATTAGCTCAGATTTTGACTGGAAAGTAAAAACAAAACAGAGGACAGTGAGGAAAAAAGTAGTGTGGTAGTTAAAACCACATATTTTGGTCTTGGATAACCTTAGGTTCAGGTTCTAGTTTCAACCCTTACTAGGTAGGCGAGTTATCTTTTCTGAATCTCTGTGTTCACCTGTAAAATAGGCATACATAGCACCTACCCCAGAGAGATTTCATGAGGATAAAATAATGCAATCAAAGCACTTAGTACAAGCCTCCCACACTGGGGTCAGCTCAGTAATTCTTAAATACTCATAACATATACTCTAAGCTATTTATAATAACTTCTGGAAGTTACTGTAAAAATCTGAATTACATTTAAATTAGTGCTGAACTGCCTTTAAAACCTAATGCCTGTTGAACTGTAACCCAGTGATTTGGAAATGGTTCCAAGATCACCTGACCCTCCATCAAATCACACTGGGCCAGAGTAGACACAGTAGGAGAGGCTTAGGAGAGATGCAGAGCATTATGGACTGGGATTTTGACAGAGTCACTTTTGGAGATTTTTTTTTTTTCCTGTCTTTTTTTTTTTTATTGAGTTAATGATAGGTTACAATCTTGTGAAATTTCAGTTGTACGTTAATGTTTGTCAGTCATGTTGTAGGTGCACCACTTCACCCTTTGTGCCCACCCCCCACACCATCTTTCCCCTGGTATCCACTAAACCGTTCTTAGTCCATAATTTTAAATTCCTCATATGAGTGGAGTCATACACAGATTATCCTTCTCTCGCTGGCTTATTTCACTTAACGTAATTCCCTCAAGGTCCATCCATGTTATTGCAAATGGAATGATTTTGTTCTGTTTTACAGCTGAGTAGTATTCCATTGTATATATGTACCACATCTTCTTTATCCATTCATCTGTTGATGGGCACTTAGGTTGCTTCCATGTCTTGGCTATTGTAAATAATGCTGCAATGAACATTGGGGTGCATAGGACTTTTGGGATTGCTGACTTCAAGCTCTTTGGATAAATACCCAGTAGTGGGATGGCTGGATCGTATGGTAGTTCTACTTTTAATTTTTTGAGGAATCTCCATACTGTTTTCCATAGTGGCTGCACCAGTTTGCATTCCACCAGCAGTGTATGAAGGTTCCTTTTTCTCCACAACCTCTCCAATATTTGTTACTATTAGTTTTAGATATTTTTGTCATTCTAATGGGTGTAAGGTGATATCTTAGTGTAGTTTTGATTTGCATTTCCCTGATGATCAGCAATGATGAGCATCTTTTCATGTGCCTATTGGCCATCCGTATATCTTCCTTGGAGAAATGTCTGTTCATGTCTCCAGCCCATCTTTTGATTGGGTTGTTTGATTTTTTGTTGTTGAGTTGTGAGAGTTCTTTATATATTATGGATATTAAGCCTTTGTCAGATATATGACTTGCAAATATTTTTTCCCAGTTAGTGGGTTGTTTTTTTGTTTCAATCCTGTTTTCATTTGCCTTGAAGAAGCTCTTTAGTCTGATGAAGTCCCATTTGTTTATTCTTTCTATTGTTTCCCTTCTCTGAGAAGGCATGGTGTCCGAAAAGATCCTGATGTCAAAGAGTTGGAGATTTATTTTTAACCTGATTGATTCCCCAGATGGGAGCAGTAGAAAAGTATCCGTATGCTCCAAAATCTGCAAAAAAAAAAAAGTCAAGTTTGTAGGTGACACTGGGCTCAAGTTTATCACATCTCTATATAGTGGAGGAAAAAAATCTTTTCCTTCTATCCTTCCAGTTTCTTGGCCAGGGCTCCTGCTGTGAAAGGCAGATTAGAGAGAGAAAAACAAACAGCTTATTAACATGTATATCTCACGTATGCATGGGAGAAACTCAAGGATGAAGAAACTCAAAGAGGTGGCTAGAACTTGAGCTTAAATACCATTTTCAGCTAAAACAAATGAAATGTGGGGGAGGGAAGTTATGGGAAAGTGGCCAGAAAAAGTATAGTCAACAAGAGTAAGTTTTGTTATGCAAATTTAAGTGCCTTCTCAATTAATAAGAGTCTGTTATGATTCACAGTCATCTTTCTCTTCCTGGTACAGAGAAGGAGACACCTTACAAATGGTGATTTCCTTGCTAAAGGGTAACTTCTACTCTGTTTTCAGAGATTTTCCTATGTCTGTTGTTTCTCAAAATAATCCGTATGCCAAAGAGGCCTATTTAAGGTGGCATATTCTGGTCTCTTATAGTCATATTTTGGGGTGGCATATTCTGTCTCCTACCCCTACCTTTTCATGGTCCTCTGACAGATGTCAGGAGTACTTTGTGGACTCACCCTAGACCATCAGCTTGTGTAAGCCTGAACCCTTGACTGTGTGGGGCCTCCCATTCAGGAGTATATACCTGCCTGTGGCATGAGACATTTCAGTGCATTCTCAAATATAACTGGCATTCCTAATCACTTCTGAAATGACAAGTGGTTTTTTTTTTTTTTCATGTAAAACAGACATTATTTCTTGGAGCTCTCTCCTAAATGCTCCAAAGTCAGTATTGGAAAATGTTGACTATGGAGCCATAGAAACCTCACTGGGAAGTCAGAACGCCTGGTGAAAATGCTCAGAACACTTGTCAGAGCTCCCAAGAGTTGATGAAAGAAATTTCATGCTCTAGTGGGTTTCTCCAAAGTCAAGGAGCCTCATTACAAAGCTGGCTTTGTGAGGAGGCCATAGCTCTGGGGCAGGGCCTACCAGGCCAACTTCCAGGCCCAGAAGTTAGTCCCAAGCCTGAACCCAGCTGGAAAACTGCAATGTGCTAGGGGAAAACACTGGGAGGATAAAAAGGCAACTCATTAAATTGCCTGCCTGCCACATAAAACACAGATAGCTTGAGAGATAGGGAGTAAGTATAATTTCTCAGATCCAGAAATAGTGATTTCAAGTGGGTTCATCATAAGAGATCTGCTTCAAAGTTGGAGGACAGATCTTCCACTCTCAAGAACTCTGCTGGGAACGTATGTACGCAGATGTCACACACATCTGTTCTAAACTAAATTAACATGTTCAGGGTGGGAATGAAATTTTAAGGCCTCAAAAATAACCCCAGGGATAAGAGAGCTATTCAAAGGGGAATTTTTAAGTGCCTAGAGTAGGAATTCTGAACCTTGGGGTAAAAGAAGATCCATTGCTCACTATACAGCTCAATCTATGTTGAACTATGCATCTTAATAGAATTCAATTTGATGACCAATAGATACAATTTATTCTGTCACTTTAGCCTAAACTCAAAAATAATAACCATTGTTTTCACCATGTGTGATGCAAACGATAAAAAAAGCATTTGTAGAACCCAGGTAAGTGCCCTGCCTAACACTGAACTTGAAAATATTTTGTAATTGATGATAAAATTTACTAACTACAACCTAGAGGTATTATACTTGTGACTTGTTTTTTTCCAAAAGAATATAAGTATGCAAACTCTGATGAGCCTAAAGTGGCTTTTTCTATACAATATTCTGGATAAATATCTAACCACCATGTCCGTTACAAAACATGCAAGTACTAATTCTTCTTACTCGTTATCAGGTGTGTTTTCTGGTGGATATAATGACGTGGCCCACAGAGCACAAAAGTCTGTTAAAGATACCAGGAGTTTGCAAATTCTTTCAAAAGGCAACACAAGGCCTCTCACTAAAGCAGGAGTCTAACAAACCAACAAGTAAGAATTGGTTGGTGCAAGCATTTAAGTTGCTATTCAAGGGTATTTTTATTCTTAAAATCCTACTCTCACCCTGCTTTTCTTTAATCATATTGATGCCCTTCTTTTACTTTATGAAAAGAGGTTTGCATTGGATTTTCCCATAAATTATCCCCAAGGCTTTTAACCTTTCAAAACATTTTTGAACTTCTGAGTGGTGAGTTTAGCTCTCATGGCTCCTCAGTAAAGATTAAAGAGACTTCAGAGATGGGTACCACTCATTCTATTCATTTGGAGCCACATGACACTTTCATTTATAAGTATTTTGGTCACAGTACAAGGCATCACTGTTTAATAATAAGCATTTGAAATAATTACTTTATATTAAAGCATTTTAAACACCAGAAGGGTAGTAGACACACTTAAGAGGAATCACGAAAGCAATGATTCAGTGTCAGTGTTATACCGATATCCATGAAGGCCTAGAGTCATGTTCTTGCAGTTTATAATTTCAATTGAGTCCTAATTGATTAAGACCCCTTGAGTTTGAGGACATTCCAGGCAGAGGGGAAACCTTGAGCAAGGATTTGGAAGTAGGAATGTACAAGGCCCATGTGAGGAACAGAAAGTTCTCCAGTTTGGCTGGATCATATGGTAGATATAGGATGGTTAAAACAAGAGATAAGGCTGAAAAGAGATGCTCAGAGCATAATGTAAGAGTTGAAAACCAGACTGAGATCTCTTTATGATTCTGAGGGCAATAAGAGCATGCTGGATATTTTTAAGCATGGACCTTGCGAGATTCCAGCCAGGCTTTAGAAAGATTAATAGAGCAGTGGCTTGTGGAATAGAATGGGGGAGTTAGGAGCGGGGAGGGAATTGGAGCCAGGATTGGAGTCAGGAGGCGCAGTTGGAGTCATTACAACATTTCCACTTGGATGGCCCCAGGCCTTTCAGACTTAAGATGGCCAAGACAGAACTCTTCATTTTCTCCCACCAAAAATACTCCTCCCCTAATCTTCACCATCTCAATAAATGCCACCACTGTCCACCCAGTCCCTCTAGTCAGAAACTAGAAGTCATGTTTGACTTCTCCCTTTCTCCTAACCCGCATGTGCCCCATTAGGAAGTCTTGACAGCACTACCCCAAAAGAACATCCCTTATCCAACCACTTCTCTCCATTTTTCTACCAAAACCCACGACTAAGGTGCCATGAACCTTCACCTGGACAACTACAACAACCTTCTGAATGGTGTCCCTCTGCTCTCATTCTCCACATGGCTCCCAGAGAGATCTACTCAAAGTAAAAATCAGATCATATCACTCTCCTGTTTACAACTCTCCAAGGGTTATCTGTTGCATTTAGAATAAAATCCAAACTTTTTATTCTAGACTAAAAGCCCCCAACATATTCTTCCCTCTGCTTAACTCTCAGCTTTGACCTCTCCTCTTATTCATGATGCTTTAGGCTTCTTTCTGTCACTTGAACACACAAGGCTCAGTCTCACCTCAGGGCCCTTTTAGTTCCTGGATACCAGTAGTATATCTCTGAAAACAAAAGCCTGTGCAGTAGCAGCTGGGTTTCATTCTTTCACTGTGAATTTTTATAGGGCAGGGATGATATCACACTCATTAAATCTATAGATAGCTTTTCAACAGCCATACATAATGATTTTTGCTTTGTGGTTGCAGCAGCTCTTACAGAAATCGACTGTAATAAAGAAGGTCTTCTTGTGAAGAGCCCCCAAATAGAAGATTCTCCCCGCTCACTTCCACCCTGGGGTGGCATTTGGTTGGCACAAACTAGAATGTCAAAGGTGGTAGTGGGAAGGAAAGGGAGGGGTGAGATTTCTTCTGGAAGGCCTGCCCTGAGGCTCATGGACTCCTCCCACCCCAACTCCAACTCTGTTCCTTGGGCCATGTCACTTTCTCTATAGAACCCTTGGTTCATTCAAATGCACAACACTTCTCTTACTTTATGCTTCGTAAAAGAATATATGCCCTTAAACACGGAAAAATCTCCTCACTTTTCCTACTATATCTTCTCCAAATCACATCCCCAACTAAACTCATCCTTCATATATTTAATATAAATATTCAAAACATTTTCTGTGCATATATACATCAGGTACTAATAAAAAATTATCTCCAAATTTTGTGGCTTGAAATAATTTCTTTTAAGCTCAAGGATTCTGTAGGTTAGGACTCTAAAGTCCTAGGTTGTAGTGAGGATGGCCTGTCCCACTTCACAATGTCTGGGGCTCAGCTACTTAGTCAAGAAGACTCTGACTTGATGCTGGAGACTGAAACCATCTGAAGGTTCATTCACGCACATTCTATAGCCTGAGATGACTCAAAAGTTAGGACTCCTCACTGGACTGCTCTATCTGGTGAAATAAACCTAGGAAGACGTCAGGCAGAAGGAACAGTATCCACACACCAAGGTCTCTGGTGGGAGGGAACACAATGCATTAGAAGTAATGAGGGAAGGCCAGTGAGGCTAGACAAACACACGCATACACACACACACACACACACACACACATACAGAAGAGTCCCAGGTGAGGGGCAAGACTCCACATGCCCTTACAGCTCAGTTTTAAATTTGTATTATACCTTAAGAGCAATGAGGAGCCAGTTAAAGTCTTAAGCAAGAGGGTAAGGCATTGGGCGTTAGGACTCTAACATATTTTTTAGGGGTGTCATTGACTAGTTACCCCGAAGAACTCAAGGGTGGGTTTGAATATTTTAATTGTTTTTCCAAATTGTTTTTCTTCCTTCTGTTACATTAAGGAGATGCAATCACCAGCCTCCCTGGACCAGACCAAGCCTCACCACCAGAGCTTCATCTATGACCTGTGCCTTATTTTGAATGCTAAGATCGCCTCTCCAGGAGGAGCTTAGGCCTTATCACCATAACCTGCAGTGTATGTGGAAGCATGTTTTCCAACTGACCCTGTGCAAGAGAATACCCACTTCTCCCTTTTGAATATTCATTCCCCATCTAAAATAAATGTCCCTGCGTCCCTTTGTTTGGGGACGCCATGACTCTAGAAATGATTCCTCATGGTCTCCTATTTGCTGCAAATATACTTTACTTTGTGAGACAACTGCTTCTAGTGGAGAGTCTTACTCGCCAGGAGGGAACCCACTTTGGTTTCGGTAACAGGGGGACCCAATTCAATTCACAACAGATGCTAACAGCATTCCACTGTTGCTAGTCCCTTGGCTATCCCCCATCTCTTGTAGGTAATACTGAGCTTTCCCTCACCTCTATAAATGATTTTCATTAAAGTCTCTTAGGTTAAACCCTTAAAGTATGCCAGGGCTGCTCTGGGACTCTGACTCATACACCCACTTTGAGAGCTACTTAATAAATAAAACGGACAGGACTTGGTGATGGGCTGCATTGGGGGTGTGGGGAAGGAAATGAGGGAAAGGGAAGTGTCAGGTGTAATCCCCAAGATTCTACCTTGTGCAATTGATGGGCATGGTGCCTTTCACGGAGATCAGGCATGCAAGGAAGGACCACTGCAAAGGAGATAACAATATGCGATGAGACATATAAAGAATGTATAAGCCACAAAAAAACTCCAACAAACGCTGAATGTCTGTGCATTACAGACTTTATATGCTCTGGACACATAAAGTCAGCATGGATTCAAATCCTGCCTCTGCCACTTACTAGCTGAGCCACCTAGGACAAAAGATGCTTTTCATTCTTTATTATGTCCATCTTTATCTGTAAAATGGGCATAATAATTCCTGCCTCACAACATTGTTGTGAGGATTGATGAGATGAGCCATACAAAGCACTTAGCAAAGTGTCTTACATTTACTAAGGGAACCATAAATGCTAGCATTAGCCAGTACTACTTTCACACACTTACTTTCCATCTGGAGAAAGGATCACCAACAATAAAGATTTTGAAACGATCCACCTGAATGTGGCCTAATTCCTATTTTCCACTGCAAATTTAAAACTATTTTACATGCAGTGCAGGATGGAAATAAAGTTGCTAGCAGGCTTGTGCTTCTAAAGCTTTCTCTTTTCTATTTGGTTTTTGAACTCAGTAAGCCCATTTAAAACAGTTTCTAACCTCGATGCTGGATATCAATTGGAAATGTGGATACATTTTAAGCAGGGTAAATATTTTAGGATATCAAGAGGGCTTTGGAAAATTATGTAGTCTGGCCTCTGATTTTTGGATGAGGAAATTAAGACCTGAAAGGTTAAATGACTCATTTGAGGCCACACAACTACAGGCAGAGTTGGGACTACAATCCACGCCTCGTGACTCATAAGCTGGCCCTTCGTCTCCAATATGGCAGCCTCTAGCAAAACAGTCCAGAAAATTGTTTCTTGCACAGATTTTAAAATTTATATAATGAAACCAACCCCTTCTAAAGAAAACCACAAGTAAAAATGAGGCATGAGGGACCAAAGTAGGAGCTCAAAAAAATTAGGGTTTTTTTTTTTAAAGATTGGCACCTGAGTTAACATCTGTTGCCAATCTTCCTTTTTTTTCCCTTCTTTTTCTTCCCAAAGCCCCCCAGCACATACAGCACATAGTTGTATATTCTAGTTATAGGCCCCTCTAATTGTGTTATGTGGGACACCGCCTCAGCATGGCCTGATGAGCGGTGCCATGTCCATGCCCAGGATCCAAACCGGCAAAACCCAGGGTCCCCAAAGCGGAGCACGCGAATTTAACCACTCGGCCATGGGGCCGGCCCCCCAAATTAGTTTTTTAATAAATCCACTGAAGCAGTTTCTTCTGAAAAATAGAAGAATGATTTAACTGGCATTTAAACTTTTAAAAATGTATATTCTTAGCAAGGTGCCTGACTACTTTTATGCATGGGAATAGACTTTTCTCACACTTCTGACCTATGAGTTGCCACTTTTCCAGTTTTATTTTGAAAACTTGGTGATTTTTTTCCTCTCTGACAATAAATTACATTAGTGCTGTGTTCAAAATTATATATCTTAAAAAGATTCTATTTTAAAGAATTCTGACTAACCAATGGAATGTCAGGGAGATGGTTATATACTTTTTATAATCAACTTGGTTTTTGAAGACTGAGTTAAAAAAATCTAAACATCACATCTGGATCAATCATGTTGTAATATTTGTATGTAATTACGTGGGACCACATAAATCAGGTTTCCTGCTTAGATAGAGGGAAGCCGGAGATACAGCGTATTTCTCCATATCATCTTTTCTAGGGTAGGAAAGAGAAGGAAAAAGAAAATCTTCAGGGCAAAACTGGAGGAAAAATTAAAATAAATACTTCCTGATGTTGGGAGAAAGGGATAGAATTTTTCGTAACTGAAAAAAAAAATAGTACAGTACGTTGGGTAGACATAGTATCCAAGAGAAAAGCCAATCTAACGGAACTGGATCATGTTAAAAGGATTCTATTATCTCAAAGACTTGGTATCCATAGCAGTGGAGACAGCTCTATACTTACTCTTCAAAATAAAGAGGAAAATAAACAGCCAAAGGGTTTGCTATTTCCTAGTATCATATATCATAGCTAATAAATTACTATTTGACTGAGACATCTTAATAAACCCTACTGTTGTTTTACTTTTGAAACAGGAAACCACCCCCCCCAAACAAAAAAAGAGGAAATAAGAACATATGACCACACAGAAATGAAAAATCAGCTCACAAGGGAGAGTTGCAACAGCACATCCAAGGAGGGAAAGAGTTACTCTCCGAACTTGGCCCCAGGCTGGCTGATGTCCAAGGCATAGGAGTGTGTTCTGGGCTTCTGCCAAGCTACAGGTCCCTGGTCCCCCATCCCTGCAGGCTCTGTTGGTTTGAAAGAGAGTCCAGACCCAGGAGGGCAAACCTCAAACAAATCAAAGATATTCTAAACGGAGTGTCCAACCAGTGGCAAATGTGCCTTTTGCATATGTAGCTGATTGTTGTTACGGGATAATAACTTTTTATTTATTCATTAAACATTTGCTGCATATTTATACATGCCAGTCACCATGTGAGGTTCTGAGGATGTTAGATGTCAATGAGACATCCCAGCTGACAAGAAGTTCACATCTTGCACAGAATCTAGATATATCAAATTTCCTATTAATTGCAGAAAAGGATCATTAACATCTACCTAAGATGCATTGTTATATAATTCCCTTAGGACCCAGCACAGTTTCTTGCAAACAACTGAAACAAAATAAATGTTGACTGAATATAAGAACTCAATGGAATAATCAGGATGAAGCCAAGGAACATCAATTACCTGTAGCAAAGAGGTCTTCAAAACACAAAGCCTCAAATTTTAGTTGATGAAATGAGTGCAATTTAAAAATTGCTTTAAATAAAGATAAATACAATCACAATTTTCAGAAATAATCAGTGGTAAAGCTGAGACTTGAATTCATGCAGTCTGCTTCCAGAGACTTCTGTGCTTGACCACTACACTATGCCACCTCTCAGAACAAAGCACAACAGGAAAGGGGAACAGATGTGAAGTTCTTTCCATAGCCACTGTGATTAAAAAGAAGAAAAGAAAAGAAACAGTTCAAAAGTGCAAACTGCAAACCTTTAGAAGCCAAATGTACAGTTTGAACTACATTCATTCATTCTTTCATTCAATAAATATTTTTTATGTCCCCTCAGCCAGGCGTTCTTCTGGGCATCAGGTTTTTCACATGAAAACACATTAAATCATTGCTCTTATGGTCTATTTTCTCCATAGGACTTACCACCTTCAAACACACCCTACGATGTACTTATTTATTAAACTTACTGGTTATTGTCTGTCTCCTCTTAGCAAAATGTAAATTCCATGAGGACGCAAAATTTTTGCTTTGCTCCCTGAGAAAAACTGCCCCACAACAGTGCTTGGAACAATTCCTTTACAATCTGAATGCCTTTATTTCTTTTTTGCCTAATTCTCCTTCTAGAATCTCCAGCACAAGTTGAACAGAAATGGCAAGAGTGGAATCCTTGTCTTGTTCACGATCTTAAAGAGAAACTATCTATTCTTTTACCATTAACTGTGATGTTAGATGTGAGGTTTTTGTAGATGCCCTTTTTCAGGGCATCATTGGTTGAATGTTTTTACCATGAAAGGCAAAAATGCCTTTCTGCATCAGTTGAAATTATTATGTGATTTTTGTTTTTTTTATTCTTTTAATATGATCTATTACATTAACTGATTTTCAGCTGCTGAACCAACCGTGCATTACTGGGATAATCTTGCTTGGTCATGGTCATGGTGTATAATTCTTTTTATGTGTAGTAGGATTCTGTTCGCTAATATTTTGTTGAGGATTTTTTGTGTCTATATTCACAAGAAATTGGTCTGTAGTTTTCTTTTCTTGTGATGTCTTTCTCTGGTTTGGATATCAGTGTAATAATAGCCTCATAACGTGAACTGGTTTCTCTCTGTTCTTCAACTTGTTTCATCTCTATTTATCCATCTTCAAGTTTGGTAATTCTTTCTTCTACCAGTTCAAATCTCCTGCTGAACCCTCTAATGAGTTTTTTATTTCAATTATTGAACTTCTCAAGTTCAGAATTTCCATTTGGTTCTTTTTTATATATATAATATCTATCTATTTATTGATATTCTCTATCTGATTCAACATTGTCATCATCTCTTCCTTGGCTTCCTTCATCATGCTTTTTTTTCAGTTCTGTGAACATATTTTTTATGGCTATTTTGAAATATTTTTCTAAGTCTGACATCTGGTTACTCTTATAGGCAGTGTGTGTTGCCTGCTTTTTTTCCTATACATGGGTCATACTTTCTTGTTTCTTTGCAGGCCTCATAATTTTCTGTTGAAAATTGGATATTTCAGAGAGTGTATTGTAGCCATTCTGGGTACTAAACTGCCTTCTCCAGGGCTGTTATTCACTTTTTTTTTAATTGGCCAGCTGGATTATTGATGTCAATTTCCTTCTATCCGCAAAGTGTTAAGCCTCTGATGCTGCTCCTCAGGAGGCAAGTCTTTGGGCATGCCCTCATTAACCCCGGGTTGACAGTGCCATTGGTAGGGCTCTCTTCCTTTCTTTTGCTCCCTGACCACACCCATCTGTTAAGCTACACTAATTGCCAGCTGATTGCTCTATTGTTTTCAACAATACCCTGGGTCATAAATAGCTCTATAAGCTAATCCAGTCAAATTGCTCCTTTGAAAGAATGGTTTCTGATGTCTGTGTTTGATATTTGTTCTCACCCCGGGAGGGCTCCTCCCAACTGTCTTATTCTGATTCTCTCCTGCAAAGTAGTCAACCTATAGTCTGGGCTCTATCTTCATTAAATTTGCCTCCCATTTGAATTTCACCACTAGCTCCACTGATCTTAAGAGTGCCCTTTGGCTTGCACTTCTCCACGGTCTGTTGCAGAGGAAGTCAGTTCCCTTGGCAAGAGATTGAGAGCCATCTGTTTTATGGCCTGCTTCTCCCCAGTCTCCCAGGCAAAATCTCTGAGCCTGGGCTCTGGAGCTGGGGGTGGGGACAAAGGTAAGTTTCTCTCTGAGTGTCACCTGTGCTCTAGGAGCTGAGTGCTCCATAGATGAGGGAGGCAGCAGCCTGAGCTTGCCTCTCCTGGCATGGAGTCACGACTTCATGAGCTGGGGTAACGGTCATGGGGCCCCACTACTCTCAGAATGCTATGCCCAAGGTACAGTTTCCATTCCATGAGTGGGGCCTGAGGGGAAAGGCACCCTGATTTATTGATTGCACTCACCCGGGACTTAGCCTCAGCAACAGATAGCTGGGGGCAGGATGAGAAATGCTGAAATCCTGTTCCTCCTGGGAAGAAAGCCCTCCAACTGGGAGCTAGGGGAAGAGGGATCCTTGTCTCCTCAGCAGCAGCAGTCCGGCATGAAGTCTGCCTTACTGAGCAGGGAGGGCAGAAAGAGAGAGCGGTCTTGCTTCAGATACCACAGACTCTCATCTTACCAAGTTTTTGTGTATTTCCTTGAATAGATGTTTCTTCATTTTCTGTCTGCCCTTAGGAACATTTCAAGAGGCTTTAATTTTTTTAAATATAATTTTCATCAGTTTCTCTGTGAAGCAAGTCAGCAGCGCTCCTCACACTGCAATGTGAAAACCCTCCATTTTAGTGAGTTTATTCATTGCCAACTTACAGCAGAATGGCCATGGAGTACATGCTGTTCACTTGTTAATGCCAAATGGGTTTGCAGCAACTAGTCACATGGTGTGAGATCCCCAATTAATAGTGACGAGATGCTTGTGGTGAAACCATGCTTTGCTCTGGTGAAATCACAGGCACCAGGAGAAAACAGCTTACAGAAGGTGTGTGTTTGTCAGTAATTGGATAGATACTCTACAGTAACACAAATGATTAAACATCTTAAACTCAACCTGTTGTATGGGCTTTGAAGAAGCTGCTAACCAATTAGTCTTTTTATCTTGCAGAAACAGCCTGGAAAAGAGGATTTTAATTCAAGCTCAGCTTGATTTCCGGGCTGTACAGAATAAGAGATGTCAGTGATATAAAACAGGAAAGAGTTGATTAAGTCTCATCTGAGATTTAAAAGATAAACGCTTGGAAAAGTTCTAGTCATTTGCAATAACTACGTTTCCATCTACCTTGATGAAAATGAGGTACAGCTAAACCTCAGAATGATTCTCATCTCTGGAAGGTATTTCATATCTAAAGTCTTCAGAGAGGTGCTGAGGGAAGCACCTGCTGTTTCATTGTGAATATTAAGAACACAGAGTCCTTTGGTTGAAGCTGTACCTTTTCTCTGATGCTAACACCTAGCACCCAAGAACAGGGAGCTTGAAATAGAAGAGCCATGCTTTCTAAAGATGTTTCAGGAGGAAGAGTTGTGGTGTGCTCAAATACAGATTATTTGACTTTTGACTCTAGGGGATTTTTTTCCCCATAAATGGACTTAAAAAAATCATTTCCATAATGCTTTTATATCTTCCAAGCAGAAGATATGAGAACAGCAGGGGATTGACATTTAGTTCATTAGGTTAGAATTGAGATTTCTCACCCTAGTGCCTGTGGTTACTGAAAAGGCTCATTTTCCCCAGAGAATAACTCCCGCTACATCTTTGTGTCCAGCACCAGCATGAAATGATATTTATTTGGTTGGGTCTCATTTTGTAAATTGCCTTTTGAGCCCTTTCTTAGAATTTATAAACACCATATTAGTTTTCCTTGCATATACAAATCAAGTAATAATAATGTAAATGAACACACATATGCGCCTCACTATGTACCAGAATCTGTTCTACTGGCTTCATGGATATTAATTCATTATTCATCACAATAACCTCATGAAGAATGTGAGGCACAAAGAGGTTAAATAATTTTTCCAAGGTGACACAGCTGGCAAATGGCAGAGCTGGGGTTTGAAGCTCGAGCAATCACTATAATGCATCACCTCCACATGAATAGTAATTTAATATTGTTTCTTGGGCAGCAGAATAAGTGAGCAGTAGAGTGGTCCAAACAAAGTCAGAATGGCGTTAGGGTTCCACTCTCTCTCTCTGCTTACTAGTTCACTCTTAGGCGAGGGTCTATATCCACACACAGGCATGTAGCAATGGTGTTATGGTGTTACTACAACTGATGTGAAAGTTACAGTGGGCAGATAAAAGTAACTTACTGAGTTGACTACAAAAGACTTGCATAGGCATCTTCGCATTGCAAGATGGGCATAAGGCTGAGACTGCTGGACCAATAAATAGAACCAGACACGCAAATGTGCTTTCCAAGGAATCAACCTTCTATGGAAAGTCTGACATTTCCATTCAAAAGCAACTTTAGATCATTCACTAGGATAATCCAAAGTTATTTTCTACATTAACAACAAAACTGAAATTTTGTGACTGCATTCCAACACAAATATCACCGCCTCCCCCATCAAAGTCACTGATTTCCAGTTCCGAAAACCAGTCAAATCCCAAAGCTAGCTGCATAGGAGCCAACACCTAATCAAGGAGATTAACTGGCTATGCAAAGAAATTATCAATCATCTGTCAAGAATTAGCGCTTCTTAATGTGAAAAAGTTTATTTAATTGGCCATTTGGAGTTGAAGACCTGGCAGCTGTGTCTAACCTGGAATCATCATTCATACAATTTAAATAACGGTAAATTTTTTGAGAAACAAAGATCATGTCTCACACATCTTTGCATATCTCTTGGTATCTGACACATAGTAGGCAATCAAGAAATATGTATTAACTTGATTGGATGCACTAATCATTGTAAAATGTTAGAGAAGTGCATCAAAGGTAATTTGTTATATTTGCACATTGAAGTTGTCCTAGCTGCATGATTTTGGGAAATTACTGCCTCTCTCTGCACCTGTACTTTCCCATCAGGAAAATGAAGAGTAGGACTGGAGGATCTCTGGGGTTCCTTCCAACTCTGAAAGCCCAAAGGCAGACCAGCAGCCTGTGTCCCACTGAAGGGAAGACTGAATGTCAGGGCCATGTTCTTATTTGCTTTAGGGGCTGAATTAATCATCAGCTCTGTTTGAAGTGGAGGGTGGGGGTTAGGTGGTGGCCAATTTATAAATATTGAAATTTACAAGTTTTTCCCCTGTTACAAACCACAAGTTGGCCAATGAGACAGTTTCCATATACGCATGAAGATTGGAAAACCCTGAGCTGTGAACTCCTATTCTGTGTACGCTTCTCAGACCTCAGGTTAAAAGAGAGGAAAAGTGTCGTGTCCTCCAGTAGAGGGAGCCAGATTTTAAGCGTTAACCAGACCACAGTTCATTCCATGGCACTCTCTGCCTTATCGAGAAAGACAAAATATTTTGACAGTGAATCCTCATTTCTGGGTCTTACATAATAAATATGTTTAAAACTGTGTGATAGAGACTAATACTAATTTTCCAAAGGATAAGATTTTTCGTAGTAATAAATAATTGTTTCTTCTTTTTTTTAACCCTTCTCTATCAATCTCATTGGAAGTGGTCGAAATTTTGCAGACATTTGTTTAGCCTGTGAGTGTCTGAATTAAAGATCAAATAAAACTTACAAGTGTATGAAAGAGTCACTATAGCTTGGTCATTTTCTGAGGACGTTTTTTGTTTACAGGTAAAGAGACAAGTCTTTTTCTTTTTTATTGAGACATAATTGACATACAACGTATTAATTTTAGGTGTACAACATAATGATTTGATATATGTATATACTGAGAAATGATTACAAGTTTAGTTAATATCTATCACCTCACAAAGTTACAATTTTTTTTCTTGTGATGGGAAATTTTAAGATTTGCTCTTGGCAAGTTCCAAATATATGATATGGTATTGTTCACTATGGATACCATGCTGTACATTACATGCTAGGACTTACTTATCTTATAACTGGAAGTTTGTACCTTTTGACCCCCTTCATGCATTTCACCCACTCTCTCCCCAACTACCTCTTGCAACCCCCAATCTGTTCTCTGTATCTATGAGTTTGGGTTTTTTTAAATTCCACATATGAGTGAGACCATTCAGTATTTGTCTTTGTCTGTCTGATTTATTTCACTTAGCATAATGCCCTCAAGTTCCATCCATGTTGTTGCCAATGTTAGGATTTCCTTCTTTTTTACGGCTGAATAATATTCCACGGTATACACCACATTTTCTTTAGCCATTCATCTGCTGATGGACACTTAGTTTGTTTCCATGTCTTGGCACTTGTAAATAATGCTGAAATGAACATGCAGGTGCAGGTACCTTTTTGAGATAGTGATTTTATTTCCTTCAATAAATATCTAGATGTGCAATTGCTGGATCATATAGTAGTTCTATTTTAATTTTTTGAGGAAACTCCATACTGTTTTCCATGGTGGCTGAACCAATTTACATTCCCATTAAGAGTTCACAACGGTTCTCTTTCCTCCACATCCTTGCCCACACTTATGATTTCTTGTGTTTTTGACAATAGCCATTCTAACAAGTGTGAGGTGATATCTCATTGTGGTTTTGATCTGCATTTCCCTGATGATTACCGATACTGAGCATCTTTTCACATACCATTGGCCATTTGTACATCTTCTTTGGAAAAATATCTATTCAGTTTCTCTGCCCATTTTTTAATCAGATTGTTTGTTTTTTCTTTTGAGTTACATGAGTTCTGTTTATATTTTGGATATTAATGCCTTATCAGATATATGATTTGCAAATATTTTCTTCCATTCAATAGGTCACCTTTTCATCCTGTTGATGGTTTCCCTTGCTGTACAGAGGTTTTAGTTTGATGTAGTCCCACTTGTTTACTTTTGCTTATGTTTCCTTTGCTCTTGGTGTCAAATAAAAATAAACTATTGCCAACACCGATGTCAAGGAACTTACATCCTGTTTTCTTCTAGGGGTTTTATGGTTTCAGGTCTTGCATTCAGGTTTTTCATCCATTTGAGTTGATTTTTGTGTATGGTGTAAGATAGGAGTCCAGTTTCATTCTTTTGCATGAGGCTGTCCAATTTTCCCAACATCATTTATTGAAGAGACTATCCTTTCCCCATTGTATGTTCTTGGCTGAAAAGTCTTAATTAAGAATAGCATTTTGGTTCAATCCTAAAGGAGAAAACAGCTTGTGGCCTGTAGCCGTCATTCCTTTGTGCAAGAAAGTTTTCGCAATTTGAAATAATGAGGAATCCTCTCCTGAGAAGTGTTACGGGTTGAATTATGTTCCCCCAAAACTCATGTGTTGAAGTTCTAACCCCTAGGACCTCAGAATATGACCTTATTTGGAAATGGGGTCACTGTAGATGTAATTAGTTAAGATGAGGTCATGCTACAGTAGGCTTGGCCCCTAGTCCAATATGACTGATGACCTTATAAAAAGGGAAATTTGGACACAGACATGCACACAGGGAGAACGCCATCTGTAGATGAAGGCAGATTGGGGTGATGTCAGCAAACCACCAGAAGCTAGGAGAGAGGCATGGAACGGATTCTTCTCACAGCCCTCAGAAGGAACCAACCCTGCCGACACCTCAATCTCAGACTTCTAACCTCCAGAACAGGGAGACAAGACATTTCTGTTGTTTAAGCTATCCAGTTTGTGGTATTTTGTTATAGCAGCCTTATGGGATTTATTTCATAAATAGAGGAAGTTGTTTCCTTAATATAGGAAGTTATTACATTCTTTTGTAGTGTTTACAATGAAAGTATCCTTTCTAGACTTCATTTTCAGTTTCTTTTCATTTTAATTTTTTTAAAAAATAAATTTTTAATGCTGCAAAGAAATATAAATTCATTGTAGAAGTTAGAAATATAGATGAGCAAGTACAAGAAAATAAAAATATATTCCCGTAAACCAGACATTACCTCTGCTAAGAGCTTCTTGGATTTCCTTCTAGATCTTTTTTATACATTTATAAACATTGATAAAATTTTTACCAAAATTACATCATATTGTACATGGTGCTTTACAGTTCACCTCATTCACTTAATGAGCCACACCTTTCCACATCAATAAATTTTCCATTTTCTCATGTCTAGTGCATAGTCTAACACCTTCAGTTCTCACAAAATGCTTTTGCAATTGCTTGGTCCAAACAACAATCTAATCTAGGATGCCTCTTCAGTCTGGCAAAGTCTCCTCTTTCCTGTTTGTGTGAGGAAGATTGGCCCTGAGCTAACATCCCTGCCAATCTTCCTCTATTTTGAATGTAGGATGCCGCCACAGAATTACCTGATGAGCAGTGCACAGGCCTGCACCCAGGATCCAAACCCGTGAACCCCAGGCCACCGAAGAGGAGCACACAAACTTAACCACTACACCACCAGGCCTGCCCCTCTTTTTTTTTTTTTAACTTTAAACCTCACTGACTTGTTGAATAAACTGGGCCAATTGCCCTATAGAGTGTCCTACCTTCTCTATTTGTCTGGTTATTTCTGCATGGTGTCATCCAGCTTCTCTTCTACTCTCCATATTTCCTGTAAACTTCAGGATAGAACTAAAGGTTTAATGTACTCAAGTTAAACAGTGAGCTAGACTACATCATAGGTGATATGACGTATTTCATAGCAAACATTTTAAAATGGTAATCTGGTGAAATCCTCAAAATAGAATGTGTTGACAAAAATATAATATAGACATTTATACATCACAGAAATTTATTTTCCCTAAAGCAGGAAGTAGTAAAAGATGTTTCCTGAATATGACCATATCCAAGGAAATAGAAACCTCCTGACTATATCTATTAATTTGCTTGCCACAAGAGAAAGCAAGAGACACGTACTCTTAAACACAAATCAATGACATCTATTCAAATTTTCTAAGAATTTAACAGATGACCTTGACTTCATCCAATTTATTAACTTCCCATTCAGTCTACTTCAGTAATGTTCCCATTCATTTATTCAAGAAGTGTTTATTGAGCACCCACCATATGCCATACTCTGTTCTACCTACTGAAGATACAGAAGTGGAATACACCTGCCATCATGCAATTTACATTCTATACACAACTTGGAACTAGCCCAGCCTGAAAATGTTAAACAGTAACGTGCTCTCTTATCACAATCTCACATTCTCTCTGTTTTCTCATCCCCCAGCTACTCCAAATCCTATAATTCCACCTTGTTAGGACCTCCAGTCTCCTGGTCACTCCACGCACCCACACTTGACCATACTCTCCTCCTTGAGGAGTTTGGACCTGTGCATGGGGGAGCACTTCAGTGACTCTCCAACAGCTTTAACTCTAACACTTTTATCGACACACCTTCACCCATGAATGATCTTTTCACTCACTTATTCTTCACAAGTAAACTCAGACTCCCTTAGTTTTAATTACCAACTATATGTCCACCAGAGAAAACTGTTATAGCCCCAGGCCATTCTTCTGGGCCCCATTCCCATTATATCCAACTACCTGCCTGATGTCTCTACCTGGACATCCCAAATTCAACATAGCCCAGACAGAACTCATCTTTCTCCATATTCCCACTTTTTCTTTAGTCTTCTCAATCCTCACTAATGGTGCCATTGATGTCATCCTGGACTCCTACCTGTTGCCCTCCCCATCTAATTGATCACTAAGACCTGCCAACTCTAAATCTTAAACTTCTCTGTCTACTGCTCTTTGTTCCCAGTGACATCGTCTCTTTCCTGCACCCTTATGGTAGCTTTTTCACTGGTATTCCTGCTTCCAGTTGTCCCCCTCCAAGCATTCGTCTATACTGCCTTTGAGTTATCTTTCTAAGCATATCTCTTACCATATAACTCACTGCTTAAACCTCACCACCTCCTAGACAAAGTCTTTTCTTCTGCATGACATACACAGCCTTTTATGATCTTGCTCCTGTCTTCCTCTATTGCCTCAGTGTCTTAGTGAGGTCTGGCTGCTATAATAAAATACCATAGGCTGGGTGGCTTAAGTAACAAATTTATTTCTCACAGTTCTGTAGGCTGAGAAGTCCAAGATCAAGGTGCTGGCAGACTCAGTGTCTGTTGATGGCTGTCTTCCTGGCTTGCAGACAGCCGTCTTCATACTGTGCCATTACACAGTGGAGAGAGAGCAAGCTCTATGGTCTCTTCTTAACAGGGCGCTAATCCCATCATAAGGACCCCATCATCAGGACCTCATCTAAACCTCATCACCTCCCAAAGATCCCACCTCCTAATACTATCACATTGCAAGTTAGAGTTCAACTTGTGAATTTTAGAGGGACACAAACATTCAGTCAATAACACTCACCTCAGGGCTGGCCCCCTGGCCAAGTGTTTAAGTTAGTGCACTCCACTTCGGTGGCCCAGGGTTTCTTGGATCCTGGGCCCAGGCAGCTTGGATCCTGGGCTCGAACCTAGCACTGCTCATCTAGCCATGCTGAGGTGGCATCCCACATAGCAGAACTAAAAGTACCTACAAGAATATACAACTATGTGCTGGGGAGCTTTGGGAAGAAGAATTAAAAAAGAGGAAGATTGGCAACAGATGTTAGCTCAGGGCCAATCTTTAAAAAAATAAAAAATAACAGTCACTTCCTACCATTCTCCCAAACTACAGGAATTTTCCAAAATCCATCCTGCCTCTGATTTTTCTCTAGCTGTTACCTCTGTCTAGAATTCTCTCTTCATCTTACCTTGTTCCACTTAACAACACCCACTTCCTTTTAGGCAAATGTGTACTCTTTCATCATGTATCAACTCACATGACCCTCCTTATTGCAAAGCCCTCTCTGACTTCCCCTGAGAGACCAAAGATCACCTCTAGAATCCCACTACATTTGCATGCATATCCATTATAGCAATTATCATAATATATTACTCTCTGTTTATAAGTCTGTTTCCCAATGAATTTTCACAAAGTCAATATACTCTGGCAACTACCACCCAGATCAAGAAAAGGACCATTATGCTCCTTGAAGCAGCCCTAATGCCCCTCCTAGTCATACTCCTAAAGATAATCACAGTTTCAACTTCTAACATTCTAGATTAATTTTCCCTTAATTGTATGTTTTGAACTTTTTATAAATAAAATTACATAGTATTTTTTTGCATCTATGGACCCAGCTACCTTTTCTTTACTTTTTACTGCTTTTTTTTTTTTAACCTAACAGATTTTTTTGGAACTAGTTTTGATGAATTTATATCGAAGTGTTTTAACCATTTAAAAAATAAGGTATTTCATCCAAGCAAATCAGCTTATGGGAAAAACAAGTTTAACATCACAAGGCTTGGCTATCAAATAAGATATCTCTGTAAGAATTTCTCAGCCAATATCGTCACGTGCCAGCATTTATGACAAAGGCTTTTTTTTAATATTTAAGTAAAATTTTCATTTTGGAGTAGCTTTAGGTCTACAGAAACATTGTGAAGATAGTACAAAGAGTTCTCATATATCCCTCACCAAGTTCCCCCTATTATTAGCATTAGCATGGTACATTTGTCACAATTAAAGAACCACTGTCGATATATTATCATTAAACTAGAGTCCATATTATATTCAAGTCTCCTTAGTTTCTAACATATAAATGTCCCCTTTCTATTCCAGGATCCTTTGCAGGATGTCACATTACCTTTAGTAATCATGTGTCCTTAGGATGGCTCCTGTTGGCTGTGACAATTTCTCAGACTTTCCTTGTTTGTGATGACCTTGAAAGTTTTGATGAGTACTGGTCAGATATTTTGTAGAATGTCCCATAGTTGGGATTTATCTAACGTTTTTCTCATGTTTAGACTGGAGTTATGGGGTATTAGAGGAAGACCACAGAGGTCAAGTGCCATTTTCCTTACATCATATCAAGGGGACATACTATCAACATAATTTAGCACTACCGATGTTGTCATTGATCACCTGGCTGAGGTAGCGTTTCTCAGGATTCTCCACTATAAAGTTACCCTTATTCCCCCGTTTCCATATGGTACTATTTGGAAGAAAGTCACTATGTGCAGCCCACGTTTAACAAATTGGAAGTTATGCTCATGTCTACAAGGGTGGAGTATCTACATAAATTGTTTGGAACTCTTCTGCAAGGGAGATTTTTCTGTTCTCCTTCCTTTATTTATTTGTTTAATTGTGGATATTTATTTTATACCTTGGATTATAATCCAAAACACTTTTTTTAAATTTTTTGGCTTAAATTATGTTCCAGCTAAGACCATTTGGAGTTCTTTCAGTTGACTCTTGCATCCCTTTGACATATCTCTATCACTCTGTGTGTGTGTGTGTGTGTGTGTGTGTGTGCATGCGTGTGTGTGTGTTTAGCACTCGCTTACTTTCTGGAACTGTAAGATGTTCCAGACTCATCTTGTATATTCTCTGCTGCACCTTAGAATCAACCATTTCTCTGGGAGTCCCAAAATAGGAGTGCCACAAACACTTTTAAGTCAAACATCACCTCAAGCTGAGTAGCCAATGTACATTTTCTACTGCTTGGTTCTAAAAGTCTAGACATGTTTCACAATTTCATCATTGGTATTTTTCCATGAATAGTCACCACCTCTTCCTTTCATTAGAAGCACTTGAGATGTGAGACGGCTCAGAAAACTCCCTCCCCTGCTCGAGGACTCCAACTGGGGCAAGCCCATCTTCAGAGAAATCCAAGACGCTTTAGCATGCCATCTGTCTGGCAATCTCTTGGGATAATTTTCTCTGCCTGACTTCTCTGAAGTGAGAGGCATTACATTGCCTCCGCACTCACTTCATCTGCTTTTTTTTTTTTTTATCTTTTATTATGTCTTTCAACTACCCATTTCCGTGAGTTTTTTCTTCTCTTTCACAGCCACTGTTTTGCAGTTATTCAATAAAATCAGAAATGCCAACAGCTTCTTTTTCTATTTTCTTGCTTTATGAAAGAGCTTTTTGCACACTCCACTGGACTTTAAACTACTTACGAGAAGAGGCATCCTGAAAAGAAATGCTCTTTACTTTATGACTTCCCTATGTTCTCTTCAGCTGCTTGAACAGAAAAGCGTTTTCAGATTCCCGTATTTGCTTGAGCCTTTTAGAAATAGTTCTTTGTGTGATGTACTTCAATTTTTAAAAAGCCATTATATACACTGGGCAGTTTGTTTTTTTAAGCAGTGACTAAGGGCTTTTCTGCGGCCAACTCTTGGGCTTCATTAAGGAAAAACAGCCCAATCAACTCTTTAATTGCCCATGTCAGATCAGCTATCTTATCAATATACTACCTAAATTCAATCTACTGCCAGTTTGTATAAATTTTTAACAAAAATGTGAATTAAGTGCATTAAAGCATACAATATTGAAAAGTACTCTCCTTTTAATCCATTCTTTATCTCTCCTCATTGTCCAATCACAACTTGAATTTCTCCTCTCACATCTTTCCAAATTTTCTTCAGATTATCCCTTTCAATTTGTTTTCCTCCTTGGTGATTCTACCCATTTGTATAGACTTAAATAAAGTTTAATTAAATGCTGTTTTTTTCTGATAGTTCTTGAGGTTAGGCTAAGAACCCATAGAATCTTACATTCTCATAAATGAACACTTATTAGGCACCTATATGAATTCAACACATTAAGGGTTAAGGTAAAAAGACTCTAGTTAAGTCCTTAGTCTGGTAATACAATGTAGAATAAAATATTTATAACCTACAAATACTCAGTTTTGCCTTTATTAAAATGATACTTGAAACCATAAGGCACAAGTTCTAGTGGTATTTAACGAAAATCTCAGAGTGAAATGTGACACAAGCAGTTTTGAGAATGTACACAGCAGAAGGAGTTAGTCATCACCGTTTGTTTGGAAAGATAAGGGAGAAAGTGCAGAACCCCCACACGTCAACTACCATAACACTGAAGGTAAATCAGGACTTTATTTCATCATCATGGAGCGAGACTTCTATCTAAGTCTGTTTAATAAAAGAGGTACTTGGGCTTTTTCTCCTTATTAGTAGTGTTGTTATTTTTTTTTTAAATCTACTTCATCTATGTATATGGTACTTGCTAGACACTCAACAAATATTAATTTTGTCCCTCATCCTTATTCAAAAATTGCTTTGATCAATGTTTTCCCTACTCTATTCCATAAATTACTAATATCTCGGCATATATGGACAGATATTCCCTGCAAAAATCATTCTGTGACTACATAAGTCTGGGAAATGCCAGATTAAATATGGTTTGACTGCCTTCTGTTCTACAGAATTTCTCAGGGCCTTTAATATGTGGATGTGCATTGTAATGCTCCAAGATAGGGAGATGGTATATAGCATTCCCCAAAGGCTTTTGGCCACAGGACACTTTCTTCAAGGAACACCTATTAATACCCCCAGACCAAATTTTTGGAAGTGCTTTAACACAAAAAGCAAGGGAGAAAGGAATTTAAAATGCCTGTTGGGAGGACAGTGATGCTGATAACAGCAATAGGAAACAGGAGAGACAACTTTGCAATGGAAGATTATTTCCTTTTGAACGTAATGAGGTTCCTTTCCCACCTGGCAGAGATGAGCAGTGTATATGAGACTCAAGCTCAGGAGAGAGGACGGGGCTGGGGTTATTGATTATTATTGCTTCGAAGGCCTCCACCACACAGTCTCAGCACTCCAATCCATTACACTCACGTGTGAGATAGGGCACAAGGAGCCTTTTACTAATACTAGTTAAAATAAAAAGATCGTGAAAGATTTACACTTTCAAAGAAAATAGAGTAGTATAGACTTTTCACAATAGAATGATATGTAGAAAATTTCTTTTCCCTGCAACTGGTGAGTGAATGAATACTTTCATAAATCTTTGGAGGGTGGAGGCTGGGCCTTCAGGTTCTCTAATCAATAGTAGTAGACAGAACTTCCCTGCATGAGAAAAGGGTATATTTTCCAATGTTGTACGCTTTAAGGCATTTAATTCACATTTTCATTTAAAAAGGGTGTGAGTTCAACTCCTGAAATAGAAAATGAAAGAGAAGCTATGTGAGGGTTTGGGTGAATGAAAGGACGCAAGAGAAGGGGGAGGAGGAAGAGAGGTGAAGGCAGAGACACTTAATGGGGGTTTTCAAGTAAATTGTCACAAGCTGTGTGATATACCTCATACTCATGCCCCAGTAACTGAAGTAAGTTCTCAAAGACCAATATGTTCAGTGCAGTTTGATTTTTTTGGGAGGGGTGGGGGTGAGGAAGATTGGCCCTGAGCTAACTTCTGTTGCTAATCTTCCCCTTTTTGCTTGAGGAAGATTGTCGCTGAGCTAACATCTATGCCAATTTTCCTCTATTTTGTATGTGGGACATTGCTACAGCACGGCTTGATGAGCAGTATGTAGGTCCATGCCCAGGATCCAAACGTGCAAACCCTGGGCCGCTGAAGCGGAGCACAGGAACTTAACCACAACACCACTGGGCCGGCCCCTGATGTTTTTTTTTTGAAGAAACAAATCTTTTGTTTGGCAGAGTACCAAGATAGCATCTGTTTGCCTGAAGAAAAGGGACTGCCAAGGTCCAGATGACCCCTTTGGTGGACTTTGTTGGCTCCCTGCCCAACATCTGTTTCCCCCCTTCTTTCCTCCTGACAGAACGCTGCTTTGCCTCAGGTAACCACCCTGAGCCAGAGGAAGCTAACCTCGCTCGCAGCTCAAGGGGAGACTCTGCTTTGTTTAAGCCAGTCACAGCATCGCCCTCCCAAGGATTGTTTCAGGACTGTGCATGTGACCCAATTCTGGCCACTGAGATTGCAGGCAGGACACTTCCGGGAAAGGTTTCCAGCTCCTGAGAAATGCACTCAAGGAGATGGATGGATAGGTAGGTAGACAGAGATTTTAAGGAACTGGCTCATGTGATCATGAAGGCTGGCAAGTCCAAGATCTGCAGGGCAGGCTGTCAGGCTGGAGACCCAGGGAAGAGCTGATGCTGCAGTTGAAATCTGATGGAAGTCAACTGCAGTATTCCTTCCTGCTTGGAGAAGTCAACGTTTTTGTTCTATCCAGGCCTTCAACCGACTGGATGAGGCCCACCACATTAGGAAGGGCCATCTGCTTTACTCAATGCCCACTGATTGAAATGTAAATCTCACCCAAAACACCCTCACAGAACACATCCAGAATAATGTTTGACCAAATATCTGGGCACCATGGCTCAGCCAAGTGGACACATAAAATTAACCATCACAACCATGTTTTAGTTCCTAACCAATTTCTTGGGAGCTCATCACACTCCGAGCAGATCCAAGGCACTAGGTCATACCTGTGAATATTTTCTATCACGGGTGTCATGGTAAATTCAAGAATGAAGTCACAGTTCTACATAAAGGTGATAGTTGATTCCAAGGCAATGTATTCAGAGAGCAGGGTAAAGGTCAATCCTGGGAAATACCTGGATATTAGAGGTAGGAGAAGGAAGACAAGCCAGTGATGAAGCAGCTGGAGTGGGAGATGCAGTGCGTCTGTGGTTTATATAAGGAATCTAAGGTCAACATTGCCACTGCTGGGAGAAATTAAGGGTGTCAGGGTCTAAAAGACAATTTGGGAACTAGGTCTCTAAGAGGTCAACCATTTAGGGGTCCAAGTAGGAAACAGACAGCATGCTAAAGCTGCGCTATTTGAGAAGTATTTAATAAAGATACAGTGAAAAAGGTGTGGGAAGTGTGAGAAAGAAGTAGGGAAAGGGCCAGGGTTAATGCAGTACCCAGGTAGTATTAAGGAGGAACAAAGAGCGTGGATGTTGGAGAAGTATTTACCCTCCCTAGGTCAGAAGGAACTTGGGAAAGGAGAGGTTCCTGGAACCCAAGGATGAAGAGACCGCCTGACAGGAGCTGTGACCCTCTGTCAAGGGATTCAGTCAGCCTGTGTCAACCCAGCCAGGGGGGACCAGGGCAGGGAAACACTCTGACCTCACTCTGGTTTCCTGAGTTACCTGCAGGTTAACTGTGAATTTCTGGTAAGTCTAAGTATTCATCTTACACGGACATACTTACACTAAAAAAATTATCTGTTTAGCTGAAATTCCAATTTAACTGGCTGTCCTATATTTTTGTTTGCTAAATCTACCAACTCTAAGCCAGAGGGCAATGTAGTCTACTGATGCAACTACTCAAGGTGAGACAAGGCTGAGGAAGCGTGGGGAGTGGATCTGAAGGGCAACAGGGAGAGTGCAGCACAGACGAACGCAGAAGCCAGACCAGAAGGAGTTGTGGGCAGAAGGTGCAGATAGATAAGTAGAGTCCACTGTGAGAATGCGACGGTGCTTTGGCAGAGCAGCAGGATTAAGGGGTGGGGTGGATAACTGATGTGTCAAGGTCCAGAAGGGACAACTCAAGAGCACATTTGGAGAGACCAGACTCTTCCTCCCAACTTACAGGACTGCTTTAATGCTTCTCCTCTAACGGAGTCATCTGTTTTTCTCTAGGTCGTGCCCTGGATGCTCTCTAGAAAGCATTCAAGGAGCATATAGATCTACAAAATAAAATTTGTAGATAAGCAATGCTTTCAAGATTTCATATTTAAATTTTAACCAGATTGCTCATTAATATTAGCAAACTCAGAACAATAGAATAACCTCCTTTTTTCTCTAGAATCCTCAGAGTTGAATTACTATAAATTTTTTTCTATAAATACGTCTTCCTTCTTTGCTGTCCACCAAGACTGCAGACTGTCTGCCATATTTTGTTACAAATTTTACTATTTGGTCAACTTCTGTATTTTCTAAGACCTAGGTATTGTTAATATAAATTAAGTTTTCATAAAGAGAATATGAATGTTAAAAAAACAGCTTTGTCTGGAAGATGGGAATTGGCACCTGCCATTAATTTTTTTTCTTTTAATAGCAGCCCTACTGAGTAGCTACTTCTGCAGTTAATTCTTGGTCATCTATGGTGCTGTAAATAGGTATACTAAGGGGAAGGCAAATTTGAATGTCATTATCACACCTCATTTTGGTTATTTATTTCAGCTTTTTTTTTTTTTTGGCTTATTTTATCTCATTGGGACAGCTGTTGTCCACTCCCAGTCTGTGATACAAAAGTGACTTGTAAGAATAATGTAGAGTTTGTGTTCAGAGGACTACAAAAAAATGACAAAATTCTGTCACTTATTCATAAATATTTCTCAAGTCCATAAAACAACAAAAAAACGGACCATGGGTAGAGATAAAATGTGTTATCATCAGTGGCCTTCAGAGAACTTATAGAACAATTTCATTTTCTATAATAAGAAATTTAAGTGAAGAGAGCTTAAGACAAACACAAAGAGGCGAATAATACTACTTTAAATATTTATCCTCAAACATCTAGTTCAGCATCATCATTCTAAGTTTATAGCCGCCATGGGCGATCACACTTCAGATGACCAAATGTGTACAATGACTGTGGCCCCGAGAAAGGGAGTGTACATACTGCTTTGTTTCTGGTGCAGCATTTCCTCAAAATAGTTTTCCACTCGGCTCCTCTTTCACGCCACCTTTTCAGCCCTCAGCCTCACCAGCTGCCTGTATCGCACCTGTTAACGCTACATCATTCAACTTCCACCACCTCTGGGACACGAGCAGTATTTGTTCTGATTGGCTTGCAAGCAAATATTACTTTACTTTAAGGAGGATTTCAGCCAGATTGATGGATGCTCTGGCAAACTGTCTTGCCACACAGGACATAAAATTTTCCTGGGCCAATTTTGCTAACTCTTCCCATTTTCCAAGATTACCACTGAAGGCTTTGGTAATACAAACGTGCTAATTATCTGAATCTTTTTAGCCAAAGCCATTCTGATCATACGGATTGCAGTTATTATCAATTACTCATGCACTCTCTCATACCAACATACGATTATGACAGATTTTATGCTAATTCCTTTGGCATTTCTGAATGCCCGCTGTGTTTTAGGTGCAGGCGGCCCCAGATGAGTAGATATGGCCGCTGCTCTCCAAGATCTCCTGTGAAATGGCCATAAAACAACCAGGTGGGTGCCATAACAGAGAGACAGACAAAAAGCACGAATGGTGGAGGAAGAAACTAATTCTAGGCTTGAGAAGATAATTAGGGACTATTCCACTGGGGGAGGGGGATGTTTCCTAAAACAGTAGAAAATGATCACAATTCTATGTTTTGAGCCTCTGAGTCTGTAGCACGCTTATATCTTTCACACGTTAATTCTGGTTCATAAAAACAATGGCCGATAAATGACTTGGAAAACAAGGCTCTCACATACATACAACATCAGGCAGAAAGTGGTCAAGCTATGTGGCATTTGGGGGTGGATGATACTATCCTACCATGGGCCAAATCTAAGGGCTGACTGCCGCCCTGAGCTAGAACTGCTTTAATCCTTTAATGGCAGTGAGATAGTTCCCGGACACCAGGTGACAGAGAGAAGTCAACAGGTTATTTTTTCTTGTTCTTTTATTCTCTACTTGTACTATTTCCAGCTTTGCGCCAAAGGGGGGACTCTTCACAATTCTCGGCTGTTTGGGGACCCCTGAGTGGAGGGTTTGCTTTGTTATAGAAGTAGACCCAGAAGGGTTAGCCCAAACCGTAACTAGACTCCATGAGGACCACCAATGACAGGAGCAAGGGCCTAAAATGACAAAAAAGCACCAAATTATGTTACCACCTTAAGACAACTAGGGAAATCCCTCTCTATTCTCTGATAGAAATATTGAACAGGAAGAGACATAATTTCTGTGAGAAAGAACTTCTGTGAGAAGAACTTCTCATAAGAGTGTGCAAGAGTACTGTGGCACACTGTAAAAATTGACACAAATTACCCCCTCCTTCTGTCCACACTGTTTGGTTGAGCCCACCCACACTGACACACTGACTCTGGGCTGGCCCCAGGACTTGCTCCAGCCAGGCCCTAGTAAATGTAACTCAGACAAACGTTTGACAAGTCCTGTGCACAGAGGCTTCCCCACTTGCTGCTCTTGGGAACCCTGCCACCGCCACTTTGTGAACAAGACCAGCCTATTCTGCACATAATGAACCATTCCTGCCAGGGCACCCCTTACATCCCAGCTGACTTTGAGCCAAGTGCCAACCAGATGAGTGAGATTGTCCTAGACCATCCAGCCCCAGGCGACCCAGCCCAGACTAGAGAAACTGCCCAACAGACCACAGGACAATAAAAAATAACATTTGTTGTTTTAAGTCAGTCTGTTTTCAGGTGGTTAGCAAAAGCTAATTGATAAAACTACATGTTCTCTTTTCTGGTTGCCATTTATAAATACGCTAAGTGTGTGTCTATGTATATATACATATAAACTTTGTCTTCTGCACATGAGCACATAGACCTTAATATTAGTTTATTAAACATGCACAATTTATTTCATCTTCTTCCAAAGAAAAGGAAAACTTCATTACTTAGTGAGGTCAGAGTGTTTCCCAATGTTCCTCTCTCAACAGGAATATTTGTAAATATTTCAGTGCAAAAGGTCTAGATATGATTAGATTTTCAAAGGAGTTTACGAGCACAGCAGGTTAAGATCTGCTGCTTAAAGGGGAAATTTTAGTGTGAGGGAAGAGTGTCCAAAAATGAGATGAGTTTGACTCCTGGAGAGCAAGCCTCAGTTACCATCCTGACAAATAAAAAGTAGAACCACGTGATGAAAAATTAAATAATACATTTCCGCAGCATTTGATGAATAATCTCAATATTACTTTATTGACTCACTGTATCATCATTATTATCATTACCATTATCAAAAATAGTCGTTAAACACACACATATGCATTACAAATTTTCATGACAGTGCTTGCCTCCAAGGTCTTCCAGGACTCTCTTCATTTTCAAATATTCTCTTGCTTTGTAACAGAAATTCCGACATTTGATTCTAAATAAAATTTTCCAGGTTGCTTCTCAAGCCCCCCAAAAGTCTATTTTTTTCAGATGTGTTCTGATGTTTTAAAAATTTTGTTATAAAAGGTTATGATCTTAAAAGATAAATAACCCAATTAAAAAATGGAAAATGGATCTGACTAAAGATTTCTCCAAAGAAGATAAACAAATGGCCAATAAGCACTTGGAAAGATGCTTAATAGCATTAGCCATTAGAGAAATACAAATCAGAACCACAATGAGACAACACTTCACACCCACTAGGATAGCTATAATCAAAACAATGGAAAATAACAGATGTTGGCAAGGATACAGAGAAACTGCAACCCTCATGCACTGCTGATGGGAATATAAAATGGTGAAGGTACTTTAGAAAATAGCTTGGCAATTCCTCAAAAGGTTAAACACAGAGTTACCATATGACCCAGCAGTTCCACTCCTAGGTATACGCCCAAGAGAAATGAAAACGTACATCCACACAAAAACTCACATATGGATATTCATGGCAGCATTATTCATAACAGTCAAAAGGTAGAAATAGCCCAGTGTCCATCAACTTATGAATGGATAAATTGTGGTATATTCATACAATGGAATATTATTAGCAAAAAAAAAGAATGAAGTACTGACTATTCAACATGGATAAACCTTGAAAACATTATGTTAAGTGAAATAAACCAGTCACAAAAAACCACATAGTGAAAGATTCTAGTTACATAAAGTATCCAGAATAGGCAAATCTGTAGAAATGGAAAGTAGATCAGTAGCTGCTTAGGACTGAAGGATTGGGAGGGAATGGGGAATGACAGCTAATGGTATGGGGTTTCTTTAGGGAGTGATGAAAATGTTCTAAAATTGATTGTGGTGATGGTAGCACAACTCTGTGAAAACACTAAAAATCATTAAATTATACACTTCAAAGTGGTGAAGTTTATAGTATGTGAATCATATTTCAATAAAGCTGTTAAAATGTGTTATAAAGCTTATGATCTTAATTTGTGGAGCACTAATTTCCTGTGTGAGATTTTGTCTGGGTTTTCCACTTTGCTATATAATGGGTGCTCATGCTTGCCCCACCTCAGCTATTTGGAGTGGGCTTCCACCTATTGGCAAACTGCTCTGCTACTCTCTCTGAAATAAAGCTAGCTGTTGGTCAGCACGGCTTTAACAAAGAATTTTTCTGCTGCTCTATTCTTTTTTTAAAATTAATTTATTTTATTGAGGTCACATTGGTTTATAACATTATATAAATTTCAAGTGAATATCATTACATTTTGACTTCCGCATAGACTGCATGGTGTTCGCCGCCAAAAGTTGAGTTACCATCCGTCACCATACATATGTGCCCCCTTACCTGTTTCACCCTCCCCCCACCCGATTTCCCCTCTGGTAACCACCAATCCGTTCTCCTTATCTATGTGTTTGTTTAACTTCCACATATGAGTGAGGTCATACGGGTAATTGTCTTTCTCCATCTGACTTATTTCATTTAGCACAATACCCTCAAGGTCCATCCATGTTGTTGCAAATGGCACAATTTTGTCTTTTTTTTTATGGTGAGTCGTATGCCATTGTGTATATGTATATATATATATACATATACACACCATATCTTCTTTATCCGTTCATCTGGTTGATGTGCACTTACGTTACTTCCAAGTCTTGGCTATTGTGAATAATGCTGCAGTGAACTTGGGGTGCATATATTGTTTTGAATTAGTTTTTTCACATTTTTTGGATAAATACCCAGAAGTGGAATAGCTGGATCATTTGGTATTTCTATTTTTAATTTTTTGAGAAATCTCCTGTTTTCCATAATGGCTGCAGCAATTTACATTCCCACCAGCAGTATATGAAGGTTCCCTTTTTTCCACATCCTCTCCAACACTTGTTATTTCTTGTGTTTTCGTTTGTTTTGGTGAGGAAGATTAGCCCTGAGCTAACACCTGTGTCAGTCTTTCACTACTTGTTAAGTGGGATGCCTCCACAGCATGGCTGACGAGTGGAGCAGGTCTGCACCCAGGATCCAAACCCATGAACCCTGGGCAGCTGAAGCAGAGCATGTGGACCTTTAATCACTCGGCCACAGGGCCGGCCCCTCTTGTCTTTTTAATAATAGCTATTCTGACAGGTGTGAGGTGATATCTCATTGTAGTTTTGATTTGCATTTTCCTAATAAGTAGTGATATTCAACATCTTTTCATGTGCCTGTTGCTCATTTGTATATCTTCTTTGGAAAAAGTGTCTGTTCATATCCTCTGCCCATTTTTTGATTGAGTTTTTTGTCATTGAGTTATATGAGTTCTTTATATATTTTGGATATTAACCCCTCATTGGATATACAGATGATTTACAAATATTTTATCCCAGTTGGTGAGCTGTCTTTTTGTTTTGTTGATTGTTTCCTTTGCCCTGTAGAAACTTTTTAGTTTGATGTAGTACTGTTTACTTTTGCTTTTGTTTCCCTTGCCTGAGGAGATATGATATTAAAAAAGATACTGCTAAGACTGATGTCAAAGAGCACACTGCCTATGTTTTCTTCCAGGAGTTTTATGGTTTCAGGTCTTACATTCAAGTCTTTCATCCATTTTGAGTGAATTTCTGTGTATGATATTAGATAATGGTCTACTTTCATTCTTTTACATGTGGTTGTCCAGTTTTCCCAATATCTTTTATTGAAGAGACATTGTATGTTCTTGGCCCCTTTGTCAAAGATTAGCTGTCCATACATGTGTGGTTTTATTTCTGGGCTTTCAATTCTGTTCCATTGATCTGTGTGTCTCTTTTCATACCAGTACCATACTGTTTTGATTACTATAGCTTTGTGGTATGTTTTGAAATCAGCAAGTGTGATACCTCAAGCTTTGTTCTTTTTTCTCAGGATTGCTTTGGTTATTTGGGGTCTTTTGTTGTTTCATATAACTTTTAGGATTCTGTGTTCTATTTCCATGAAAAATGTCATTGGGATTCTGATTGGGATTACATTGAGTCTGTAGATTGCTGTAGGTAATATGGACATTTTAACTATGTTAATTCTTCCAACCCAAGAATAGAGTCTCCTGCTCTATTCTTGAGGTGGCAATGCCAGTCACTTCTGTGGCCTCTCCTAGCCCACCATCTATACTCTTATGTCTCATAGGAAAGATTTTACCATCTTTGCCTAGGGTCTTAGTGAATCTGGAGCACTGGTCTCCAGGAAGTGACTTTCCTTTGTAAATAAACCAGTGAGATGGCTGGGCACTGCTTCTTGTCTTTGTCTGCCAGTTTTACATCCCAGGGGTTGGATCTGTACCCTCACTTCTTGCCTCATTGCAAATGGATTCCTACTATAAACTAGAGGGTCTGAGGTTTCTCTATATTTCTAGAGTGAAATATAGGATGTTAGGATGCAGCCTTTGCCCTTACCATCCTAATCTCAGTCACCAGGAAGCTACCAGTTTTGCCACTTTTCTACCGCCCTTTCCCCTCCACCACACAACTTACTATTTCATATTTGCCGCTCCTCTCCTTAGGAAAAGGGTCACAATGTCTCCATAAATGACTGAACTGTACCAGATGAGAAATGCAGCAAAATGATTATCTTAGCCCTGATCCACAGAGGGCCTCCCACCCTACCCCTGTTGATTGTTGTTGTACCAAAACGAGGCCTGCTGCTGCCAGATCTGTCAATTGGTCAAGAACACAGAAATCCAAATTTTTAAGTAGAATGTCCTAATTTATAAAATTTGGCTTGCTTTTTTTATTTAATGAAACAAACACAGTGCAGACTAAATAAAATTTATTTGTAGGCCAAGTTTAATTCAAGGAGCACCACTGTGATAGATCTACCAGGATCTGCCCAACAATCTCCCATCCTCCCAGCAGCAGTCTGCATGCTGGCATAGTGGGCTTATACCAACGTCTGACATAGCAACACACAAAGACCGAAAAAAAAATACTGAACAAATTTGAAAACAGATACAGATATATCAAATGTTAACTTTATAAACACACAAGAGATAGTGTTATTTTGGTGTCTCAGGTGGAATCCCATGAAGTATACATGTGGACCCATCAGGAGGCAGTGTGGTCACTTCCTAAAGAAGTCATTCTCCAACGACCGAAACTGAGTTCCAGTTTTTCTTGTTTGAAATGGTCTTTGATACTTGTAGGATGAACCATTGAAACAGTTATCTCAAGAAATTGAAATCAATACCAACACACTTAAAAGATATAGGTTTCAGAGTAACATTGTAGAGTTCATTTGAGCCAACATTTACTCATTCACTCATGGATAGCAACTGAATACTTGGAATTCCCTGGCTGTAGTGTTTATTTCAATTCACCATTTTACGTGACTAGTTTAAATACAGTCTCTCTTATTTCATTCTCCTGCTAACCAAACGAAAGCAGATTTCTAAGTTGATCTCTCACAGCAGACCCAGGTCATGTATGCAAAATGTGATGTTAGTCATTGTGACAATATAGAATTCCTATATGAATTTGAACTTTATTTTCCAAGTACTAGGCATTGTTCAAAGGTAATAATATGGCCATTAAGACTATTTCCTTACAAAAAAAAAATCAAATGATGAGTAGCTTCACATCCAGATTCGCATTCTTCAAACAGCTGTCCCCCCTAGATACATTAATGAGCGTTAGGAGGGATTAAACTTGAATTTGTAGCCTGTGGGAGGAAAGGTAACTCCAGGTAGGTATCCACTAGAATAGGCAATATATAAAGAATTAACATTATATATATGTAATATATATATTTATGCATATAAAATATATACGTGTGTGTGTGTCTATACAGAGACATACTTTAAAGCAGCAAGAAATTATAGTAAAACTGCTGGTGAAGGCTTACGTGGCATATCCACATTTTCTTTATTAATTACCATTTCTCCGCTCACAACACTTATAATCTTTCCCATATTTTGCTAATCAAGAGTTGGAGGCTGTGCTAAATTAGCGTTTATCATGAAATGCTATTTGATGAATTTATTTTTTTAAAGAAAAATAATGAGAGTAAATTCAGCCTAGGCTGACCAAATAATTAACCCTGTTCTCAGAAGAAATAAAAGTTCAACTGTACCTCAAAGTCAACTGAATCAAAAGATCAAAAGAATGCACTTTTTATCTAACCCTGGGCAACCTACTTAAACCTCTTTGGGTCTCTCTTTGCTCATCTGTAAAATAGGAGGGTAAGTCAAAATAATTGGTAAGATTTCTTCTAAATCTAACACCAGACGACTGGACTTTCCCATCAAAACCCTAAAGTTTCACTAAGGTTCTGTTTGCATTTCTGCTGTTCCACACACACAAAAAGTATTATCTTGAAAAAGGGCAAACACTACACTGAATAAATAATCACAGTGCAGGTCGCTACCATAGATAAATCAAAGTCCATAAATAGACATTCCCCCCAACACACATACACACACACATGCACACACACACTCACTGTTATTATAGGGCCAGTGTTGCCCAAACCTCAGCCGTTTGAATTTCATGGCAAATCTAAATACCACTTATATTTTTAACACTTAAAATTGGAATTTAAATTAGCTCACTTTTTAAAAATTAGCCACATTCTAAGCAATCATAAGCTTGATTGTGCTAGCTTTACGCATTTTTCCAATAAAAACTAAAATAAATATACAGTCCATAAACATAATGAAATAAAATTCTACCAAGTACCATCTAGAATTGCGTTGTATACCCTGAGTGCTACACATACTAAACTTTGGAAAGTACCAGAGTAGCTTGTGAAAAGAAGGATGTATACATACTGGTCTAGAATGTACGATTTTGTTCTTGTTTTTTTTAACAAATACCATTATTTATTTATTTTTTCTTAAAGATTGGCATCTGAGCTAACATCTGTTGCCAATCTTCTTTGTTTAGTTTTTATTCCTCTTCCCAAGCCCCCCAGTACATAGTCGTATATTGTAGCTGTGAGTGTCTCTGGTTGTGCTATGTGGGATGCCGCCTCAGCATGGCTTGATGAACGGTGCCATGTCCGCGCCCAGGATCTGAACTGGCGAAGCTGAAGCGGAGTGTGCGAACTCAACCACTTGGCCACGGAGCTGGGCCCGAGATTTTGTTTTTAAAGGAACCTATTAAAGTAACATTTCCATTGCATTTATTAGGGTAGAAAACCTTCAAGTGTTACATCCCTTATTCTTTCATTAGTTAGAGAATCTGATTCCATACATTACTTTAAAAAGGGGACAATAGGACCACCAGTCAATGGGAAGAGCTTTTGTTTTACATAAGAATTAGCATAAACCCCACTCTCGTCATGCCAAGTGTGGACACCAAATCTTTTGGAACCATTTAGATCTGTGAACTGAGAACGACATTTTCTGTGGACTATTGAATAATCATCTTGACAAGGATAATCCTATGGGGAGGGGAAAAAAAAGAGAAATAAAATTGAATGGCTGAAATATGTAAAAAGGAGTGATTTACAAAAGTTGATCTTCAATGTGTTAGCATTACCATGATCCAAGTTTAATTTTCAAACAATTTATTAATTTAATCTTTCAAATGTTTAAATGAAAAAAATGGCTATTGCATTTATAAGTACTTCTTATTCTGAAAGAAGAATGTAGTTCATAATTGTTTTATTTATAAAAGTAAAAAGATAAATTATTATACATTTAAAATTTTTCTAAACCATAAATATACAGCATAAAGAACAATTTAAATTTTATGATCATCTACATAAGACCAAAACAAGCTATCATTACATACTTTTTTAAAATTAATGTTATAATTATTCCAAAGAATAATATCTTCAGATATAACATTAGTAATTGCTATCAAGTCATACTTGCCAGTAAAGCTCAAAGATTCATTCCTGTGAGAAATTTACCTCAGTCTGATGTGGTATAATGTTTAAGGTATATATCCTTAGATCACTTCATGAAAGCTTCTATTGTAATACAACGAGACACTATCATTGACCATTTCCCAAAGGAAATATGGACTCTTTCAGGTGACATCAAGGGTAATGGTAGACGAGGAACATAAAGCCCTCAAACTGATTATCTAATTTCTGCTTTAAATTGGTACTAATTTTAAAGCACTAAGACAATATTGAAATTAAATCACCCAAACTATAAAACGATGAAAGAACACCCAAATAGTTCTAATCTTAGGTTGACTTTATTGAAAATAACTGAAAAATTTAACCATATGTTCAATTATAACAATCGTTATAGTGTCTATGTATTTACTGAGTGCCTATTACGGGTTGGGCACGGTAGCTGAGTGTTCATATTTTTTAATCCATAACACGGCTCTGATGTAGGAATTACTACTCCCACTTTACACATAAGAAAAGGTCATTTGCTTAAAATCTCAGGAGAGAATTTAAAGAATGCCGATATTAAGTAACTCAGCCAGGACTGCCAACTAGTTATTTGACTGTAAGATCCACTATCCCTCCAGGACCCTTGTGAAATTCTTAATAATTAAGAGATGAAAAGAAATACAAACAATAAAATCCTAAAGCTACATAATATCCATGTCACTTTTCATGCAGTTTGGGTTTCTGCTTTTTCTTGGTGGGTTCTATTTCTTTGGGGTTTGTGTGTTTGTTTGGTTTTGGTCAGGCAGAGGCCCTTTAAGTGAGATTGAGCATCACTGGCCCAAACTGCCCCCAGAGGGAGGCAGGATCTGCTCATTCCCACCCCAGCCCTCGTGAAACTGAAGAGAGCTTCAAATGCAAGTTCAACGTGTTCCTTTAGCATCTCCGAGGCGGAGAGGATGATTTATTTTGATAAGACGAGTGACAAGATTAAATGTGATGTTTTAGGAAAAGGATTCTGGCAGCAGAAGGTATTAAAGACTGAAGGTGGTAAGGACTGGGTTCCAGAACTGTGATTAGAATTGGATTTCAACAACTCACATCTCATCAACTGATGGATGGGTAAACAAAATGTCTATCCACACAATGAAACATTATTTGGCAATGAAAGGAATAAAATACGGATAGATTCTATAGCATAGAGGAATCTTGAAAACATTCTGCTGAGTGAAAGAAGCTAAACCAAAAGATCACACGTTGATGATTCCTTATATAAGGTGTCCAAAACAGGCAAGTCTACAGAGACAGAAAGTAACTTTGCGACGGGATGGGGAGGGGGAGGAATAAGGAGTGACCGTTAATGAGTGTGATGGCTAATTTTATGTGTCAACTCTACTGGATTATGGGGGCACCCAGATATTTAGCTAAACCTTATTTCTGAGTTGTGTCTGTGAGAGTATTTCCAATGAAATTAGCATTTGAATTGGTAGATTCATAAAGCAGTTTGCCCTCCCCAAAGTGAGTGGGCATTTCCAATCCATTGAGGGTCTGAATAGAAGAAAAAGGCAGAGGAAGGAAGAATGTAGCTCCTTCCTGCCTGATTGCCTGAGCTGAGATATTAGTCTTATCCTGCTCTTGGTCCTCTGGTTCTCAGGCCTTCAGACTTGGACTGAATGACACCACTGGCCTTCCTGGGTTTCCAGCTTGCAGACAGCAGACTGTGGGACTTCTCAGCCTCCATATTGTGTGAGCCAATTCTTTATAATAAATCTATTTCCGCATATATATATAGTATTGGTTCTATTTTTGTAGAGAAACCTGACTAATACAAAGGGCATGGAGTTTTTTTTTGGAGTGATGAAAATGTTGTGAAATTGATCGTGGTGATGACTGTATGACTCTGGATATACTGAAGATCACTGAATTGTATACTTTAAAAGGGTGAATTTTTATGGCATGTGAATTATATCTCAGTAAAGCTGTTATTTTTAAAAAGTGGCTAAGTAGGGGTGAGTAATCTAAAGTTAGGAAAACTGGTTAAGAGACTGTTGCCTATTACCATACACAAAATTGAATACCTCCCATTTTCAGTTGTATTGGTAAACCAGCTCTCCTGGCAAAAAAAAAAACAACCAAAAGCCAACATAACTTATTTGCAATATTTGCCAATTTCTGTGGTATAAATATTCCCACTATGAGTGACTTCAAGCTACCAAAGCGAAGTCAGTGAACACTGAGTTGGGAAGACGTGAGCATAATCAGCTCGTGCAAACTTTAAGAGGTGACTCCAGCTCACCCTGATTCCACTTCTCCCATTTCCCATTGTGTAGCCACCACACAATTTAGGTAGATTGCCCCTATCCCAGCTCTAGGGGCGAATCTAACTGACCTAAGACAATCAGGATAATCTCACTCTACTCTCAGTGACGGTGATTGGTTCAGTGTTGGGCATGTGGCGTGAGTTTGTCCAAACAGAGTTAAGCCCAAGATTTTTGTTCAATGATTTAGGGGAAAGAAACACTTTTTCCACTATTGGACATAAATGAGGGAGCATCTATCTCAGGTTGCTATTGGCAGCCCTCCTATGACCAGTCTAGCATGAAACCAACATCATAAAAGGCAGATTTGAGAGTCAGTAAGAAGTATGACGACATTGCTGCATCAATCCTTCCTGAAGCCTGACTTTTCAAAAATGTGAGCCAATAAATCACTTTTATTGTCTGACCTGGCTTGAGATGGGTTTTGTACAACCTACTAGAAGCATCCTAAGCAACGTATACCTGAATAATCTGCAATATTGAAACACTGAGGTACTGAGAGTCAGAAGAGAAATGAGTCAAAACCAAGGGAGCAGGGCAAACATAAATAGTAGGAGTAAAGGCAAACAGTAAATTTACGACTAAGCATATAATCAGGAATCAGCAGGATGCAAATATAGAATAGGTGAACAAAGCAGGTTTTCAAAACTAAGAACAAACTATTAGGAACCTGGAGGATATAATCATTATAAGAAAGCAGAGCAAGTACGTTTTTCAAAGTTTAATACAAGAGGCACAAAGTAGAATAGAAGAAAGCAGCTGCACCAGACACCTTACAGGACCTTGATATCGACTGCGGCTCAGACCCAAGGCCAAACTGAGATGGTGGGAGGCTTGGACTAGCAAGTAATTTGGTGTACCACTCAAATGAAGTATACAGGTGGTAATCATTTCAAAATTATTAGTAGTTTTCCCCCTTCACTGTGTGTAGTTACCCATTTGCCTAAGGGGAGATCAAAATTTGTTTCAGAAAAAATGGCAAGCCAACAGTAAAGTGCTATCACCTTCTAACATGCAAAATAGGATTTTTTTTAGCAAGACTCAGATTATAGAGTTCTCCAAATGTCTAGAAAAAATATCCTTTGCCATTAAGGCTTAACTAAGAGTTGGAATGGATATGAAACCGGCTTAACACAAGGTCGACATAAGGGAAGCCATATTGTAAAAAAAGAGACCATGTTGTAACTTTGAATGACCTCTGACTAACTAACCCAGCTGGATGTGCACCCTCCAGGAGATCCACCTGTTCATAGATTTTATGACCCCTGCTAGTGCATATATCTCCCCGCTGCAATAAGACCGATAACTTCATTCTTTTGAGTTCCTTAGGAATGTGATGACCCCCCAAACAGAGAGTCTATGCTGATAGCCATCATCAGTGAAAACTGAAAGATTTAGTGTGGCAACTCCCAGTCTGTAACACCAGAGGGTCAACATTCCTAATCCCCTCCCCTATAACCCACTGGCCTATATAACTGCTTCAAGTTTCTGTGCCCCCCTTAAGATGGTTCTTTTGGACATTAGTCAGCCATCTTCCCTCTTGCTAGCAAGCTATAATAAAACATCTCTTCTCTGCCACCATCTTGCCTCTTGACGATTGCCTTTTGTCTTGCTGAGAGCAGATCATGCCCTTTGTATGGTAACAGGAAGACAGAGAAGAGTCTGTCTGGGGAATTGTAGGAAGGAGAAAATAAGCAAAAAGGAGAAAGTAGGATAGCAGAAAGAGCCCATGTATTTCCCAATTTTCCCATCCTTAGACTTTAATCAGGCAGAGTCCCTTTGACCTGGACAGAGAGCAGTGCACAAGATACATAAGAATAATGGCAGAAAGGAATAGAGAGTCTCCTGGGCCCCACCCCTCATGAGAATTCTTTAAACAGAGCACTTCTCAGGCTGCTCTTTCATTTGCCTGCAGCATAGCCCTACCCAAGCAGGTGGAGAAACAGGGTCAGGCAGCAGGAGGCCTGAGAATCATCAATCCTGAGCCACTTTTGGTATCCTGTGGCAAGACAAGATCCTGGAGCTGGCCCCGTGGCCAACTGGTTAAGTTCACTCACTCTGCTTCGGCAGCCCAGGGTTTCACTGGTTCGGATCCTGGGCGTGACCTGGCACAGCTCATCAAGCCATGGTGAGGCAGTGTCCCACATGCCACAACTAGAAGGACCCACAACTAAAATATACAACTGTGTACTAGGGGACTTTGAAGAAAGAAAAGTAAATAAATAAATAAAATCTTAAAAAAAAAAAAAAAAGACAAGATCCTGAAGTAGCTGCAAATCTACAGAGGGGACTACTAACAGGGGCTGCAGAGCAGAACACTGGAACTTGGACTGAATGGGAGTCACAGAAGGTTTCTGTGGGATCTACAGTATCTATGGGAGTGGAAATGAGGCTGAGTCATTCCAAACATGCCATCTGGGCTCCAACCAAGCCCAGAAAGAGAGAAACAAAAAAAGACTGAAGGTTACAATGTCTACAGACTTTAGCTACTGATGCTGGCAAGGAAAAGGGCAACCAGATGGACTAGGGATACCACCCCGGAGACCAGAACAGGCAGAGAACACCGTACAAAAAACCTCCCTCTTGTCCTCTGGCGTCAGGATGCTAAATCACATCCCTCTCTCCATATACCTGGATGCCATCTTAGGGAGAATTGCAGTTACTACTGCTGTATAACAAGCCAACCCATTGATAGGGGCGTAAAACAATAGCCATTTCCAGATTCTTTGGGTCAGGAACTTGGAAAGGGTACAGCAAAGACAGCATCTCTCTGCTCCATAGTGTCTGGGGTCTCATCTGGGAAGACTTGAAAGCTGGAAGTGACTTATGGGCTGTGGCTGGAAACCTCTCTCATTCTAAATGGTAGTTATTCTGGCTATCTGCTCAGACCTCAGCTGGCATTGTTGACTGGAACAACCGCACAGGTCTTCTCCATATGGTTGCTTGGGCTTCCTCATGCATAGTAACTGGGTTCTAAGAATGAGGATGGCACAAACAGAACCAGGAAGTAGTTGAATTGCTACCCTCAGAAGCCACATAGCATCATTTCCACCATCGCCACAGTTCACCCAGATTCTAGAGGTGGTAACACGGACTCTGCCTCTCAATGGAAAGAGTGTCAAAATCACTCTGTAGGAGCATGTGGGATGGCAGCACATGTTGCTGCCATTTTGAGAAAATAACAATCTCCCACAGGGAGAAAAGTAGTTGTATCGGGGTTCCCAACACCACTTCTAGGTTCGATGATTTGCTAGGAGGACTCACAGGACCCAACATATACTCGTATTTGAGGCTATGATTTAGTCAAGCAAATGGCTACAAAGCGAGATCAGCAAAGGGAAAGGGCACATGGGCTGAAGTCCAGAGGAAACCAAGTGCAAACTTCCAAGAGTCTTCTCCCAGTGAGTCACACAGGATGCACTTAATCCCCCAGCAACGAGTTGTAAAATGCTGGGGAAGCTCTCTAAAGACTCAGTAGCCAAGGTTTTCTTGGGGGCTGGTCATGTAGGCAGTCTCTGCTTCGCACATACCAAAATTCCAGACTCCCAGAAGAAAAGCAGGTGTTCAGCATAAACCACGTTGTTTGCACAGTTTAGGCACAGAGAACCATTCTTATTAAGGAATTTTTATCCCGAAAGCCAAGTTTCTAGATGCCAACTAGGGCCAACCTTGCAAGCAGGCTTTTTAACGATTAGCAGTCTCAGTTCTGCTATGTTAGCTCTTTTCTGCAAATGGGATGGGAGAAGATCTCTGAGAATGTGAATTTTTTTTAAAGGAAATTAAACACTGCCTATAGGAACTATTTAAATTATGGAATCAGACTAAGCTTTAAATGGATTGAAGAGTTAGTGTCTTCCCGCTGGTGGCAGGTTCGGGAAGAAGGTCAGTTATTAGTTAGACACATTTCCTCTGCATATGTGAGGTGCAGTCAGTTGCTATATTTTCAACACCCTAACGTAATATTTAAATGTTTGTTCAACATCTATTTAGTGGGGGTGGGAAGAAGCGTTTAGAAATTGTGTATAGAAACAGATTCATGAATTACCACATGCTGCTGTTGGCTGGCCCACTATTCTGTGCTACACAGATCCTGAGTTCTGACAAGTTCCCTTAACATAGGACAGCCACTGAAGGCTTCTTCTGAGCCCTTCAGGGAGATGAGGGCAACTGGAAGGATATATCTGAGGTGTGGAACGAGTGGGCATCAGCACACAATGGCTTATGTAGAGCCGGACTGGAAGAGACATGTCACAGGAAGAACTTCAAGGACTTACCTGGCTAACTGGGGCTAAAGAACCAAGATGATCCACGGCTTCAAACCTGGATGGCTGGGAGAGTTATAACACCACTAAAAAGAATAAGAAAGACATGGAGATGGGGAAGGACTTGTTTTAGGAAGGAAATGATGAGTCCATTTTAGATACTTTTAATCTTAGATGACAGTATAAAATCTTTATTTGGAAGGTGGTGCTGTGGGACAGATGGCTGGGACAGAGGTCAATGCCCTATGCACAGTAGTGACCATCGGCTGGGGAAAATATCTATAAAGAACATTATTGAGATCATGGATGATATTTGCATATGGACTGTGGATTACATAATTATACTGTACCAATTTTCCTAAGGTTAAAAACTTTACCATAGCTAAGTGTCCTTGTGCTTAGGAAATACACATTGAACTATTTACTGGTAAAGGGCACAATGTCTCCGGCCAACTCTCAAATGGTAAACAACTGGTAGCTCCTTGTGCTACTCTTGGAACTTTCCCACAAGTTTGAAATTACATAAAATAAGTTACCCCAAAAAAGTGATGGTTGGGGAGCCATGGAGTGGATGAATTCTCTGAGATTGTATAAAATAAGAAGAACATTGTTCTGGGATCCAAATCTTATTAGAGACACCCATGGTTGGGTCCATAAAGAAGCCAGGAAGGACAGAGAAGAAGAGAGTGTTGCAACGTCATAGATTCTGAAGGGAGAGGGAGGTGGAAGAATGCAGTTGTAGCCAACAATTTCTCACTTTCAAAGAAGCATCTGGAGCACAAGATCTGACAAAATACAACCAACGGTAAGAATCAATCCCATCATCTTTGAGTGTGCTTTTTCAGGGTAGTGTTGAGAAAGCAGAATGAAACATCCTGATAAAAGATGGAAAAGAAAGAGTGTGAGAGAAAGGAACACTGAGGGCAGACGGGCCCTGTGGAAACAGGCAACACTAGAGATGGAGCAAGAGAATCACCACGTGGAAAACCTGCTTTAAGGTTAAGAAAACTTCTTCCTTCCTTTTCTTCTCTTTCTCTTCCTTCTTCTTTTTAACAGATCATGGAAAGACAGGTTAGTATGTTACAGGAGGGTCCTCTTGATGAGTGGGTCCCCCAGTTGACCTTCCCTCATTATGAAGGACAAACAATATGGTTTTATCTCTTATGTCAGTAAGATGTATCACTGTATCTTTAAGTGATGGGTATCTTACTCTTAGATCCCCATCCGCTCCCCACCCCACCCCCTTTGCCCCCTGGGTGCTATATTCTTACTCTAAGCACCGTTATCTCCCAAAGCCTTTTCCAGAATAAAATGACATTGATGTTCTTAGGCAACCTTATACCCAGTCCTCACGTACTTTTTCCCAATCTTCCAAGGTACTGTTCCATGGTTACACTTACTCTTATTTGATTTCATCCTTTTTCTTTAGGACAGTTTATTTTTGATAGCTTTATTTTTCAAGGTTATTTTCAGTTTTAGGCCTGCCTTATGGAACATCAGTAACTCTGCCTAATTTAATATTATAAGATAATTTGAAAGCATAGCCTCAACTCCTTCATCCAGATCATCCATAAAAATGCATAAGGGGCAATGTTTCCTGGCCAAATCAGTCACTGCAAACTAACCTTGTGACCACCATTAGAGAAAGCTATTAGCCACCTGGCATTCATACAGCAAAGACTGTTCTTCCCTAGCATGCCTGTAAGTGTGCTCATTTGGGGTACTGCATTTACTCTTAAACAGGTATTTGAGGTGACAGGCTTATTTATGTGAATGTCACATTGGATGGAATGAAAGTAGATATAAAAGTAGAGAGCTGTGGTATTTTGTTTCATTATTTTCATTACATATCATATATAAAATTCTTTAGCACTTATATGCACTTGACTGAAGACCTGCCTTCCCCTAATAAGGCTGTGTTCTAAGCACACATGCACAGTGATGTGGGAGGAAAAGAACAATTCCTCTACAGCCAAATCTACTTCATGAACCCTGGGGATCACAGGACATAGGCATCTCAGACAGATCCCTTCATTCATTTCCTTCACTACTTTTAAAATGATTTCATTTCTACTGGATATTTTTTCTCCCAATGACTGCATCACAGACATAGAGTAATTGGCAATGTAGCTATAACAAACACGTAACTAGTTGGATATATTTTTGTTACATCTTCAAGAAACATTTACTACCCCTTTTTATTTAATAAAATTTACAAAGGAAAGCATTTGTAACAAATACAGGTAATTTAACTAAAAGAAAATAGTCATGGTAAGTGCAAGGAAGTTTGGGCTATTGATATAAAACTAAATATTTGTATCATTAGTGAATCCGGTCATCATGAAGAAAAATATGGAGCTCTATATGAACAATCACTTCATCAAAAAAGCTGACTTTTAAAGATTAACATCATATAAACTTAGGAATGGCCAGCATCAAAAGCTAAGCCATCCACTATTAAGCCTTATGCACAAATTTTGATTGGTCGTATCATTTTAATCATATGAAACATAAATATCATTTTTCTTACTCCTCAGTCTACATTACGTGAGGATACCTGTTTTTATATTTATAATGGTGTAGTTAGGTATAAATCTGAGGCCCAGGGTTCTCTATTTTTAAATTTTTTGTTTTTTCTTCTTTACAAAGTCAAATATGTTCACTGTAGAAACTAACGATAATCAAAAAGAAGAAAATAAAATCTCCCACAATCTCAAGTTCCTGAAGTAGAACTGAGCTTTTATGACTTGACATAGAAACAAAACAGAGATCATGGACAATTAACCTCAAAGGTAAAGGTATAGTTTCAGAGGAAACTGGTGTCTTTCCACTAAAAGGACACAACACTAAAACATACTTAAGAATCTGAGTTCCTGAGAATTCAGTCCCACAGTTTGTCAACTGTTGGTGACATATGAGATAAGCAGGAGTTAAAATATTTATCTCCTAGTTTTCAAGTAGATTTGAATTGAATATCTGCCAAGGTCCTTAATCAAAAAGATTACTTAGTCATGAACAACTATTAGGATGGGACAGGATCAATGCAAGAGAATCAAATCAAATAGTAGAATTTGAGAGCCAAAGAGTTAATAAAGTTATTCTGTCTTTATCAGTCAGCATCCCCCAAAGAAAAAGAACCAACAGGAGATAAATATATATGATAGATAGGAAGGATAGCTATCATCTATCATATCTATCCCTATTTGTTCTATTTCTGTATATATCTCTCTCCAAATATAAAGATGTGTATATACATAGAGAGAGAGAAGGAGAGAGATCTTTCCTTCCTTCTGTCCTTCTACTCACCCATCAGCAACTATATAGTCCCCCCAAAAAGACAAATCCTATTGTATCCCAATCAGCTAGGGAAGCTGTGGAAGCCTATGGAGCTATAGGAGCAACTGCCAGGAGATCCTAAGATTGAAACTGGGCCTAGAAAACGTGGTCCCTTAGTGCTGGCAGAATGCCATGAGACTCAGAACAAGAAGTGTCTGCCTGTAAGCTATAAAATCACGCCTACATCTATACATGCAAGGTCAGCACACATATGCATGACACACACTGAGATCTTTCAGGTATGGTTTTAGGTTCAGGAAGGCCACCTTCTGCTTCTGAACACAAGTAAGAGAGGGCTGTTTCCATGGTTAACTAATGCTGGTTAGCAGCATTTTGGAACACCTTGACATTGATCAAAAAATACTGGGTACAATCACATGACCCCTTCCCTCTTCTCCAATTCCACCCCCAACAACTACCTCATTTGCAGAAGAATCTAAAACTCTCTCTCATTTCATTTCAGTCAATAGTACATAATAAACTAAACAAACATTTATCAAATGGCCATTATTCTTTTGTTAGTAGATATTGAGTCAGAACATTAAAAGGACAAAAAGGAGAAAATTAAATAGTAGATATAATAAGATGCAGTACAAAGACAAGTAGCACAAAAATAAAAGTCATAAAGACACATCACGGAGTCTGGAACGTTACCTAGTTAAATTTCAGCCTTAATTTTCTGGAAAAAAGTTTGGCAAAACCACACTTTATTCTAGACTACAAGGTTTATACACGATAATTTCATGTGGCCAGATTTACATTGCACAACTTTTCATGCTAGTATATTTTCAAAAGAGAACCCCCCCCACACACAAAAAGAACAAAAGAAAAATAAAAGGACTGTCTGTGTTGGAATGGAATTATGGAAGATCAGGTGGACACAGAATGGAGCAAAGATACAAGGAAAGGGACTTAAAAAGAAGTGGGGATGAAAGCTAATGTAGTTCAGACACGTGATGGTTCCTACAAAGCCCTCAGTCTGTTCTCGATTCACTTTCTGTCCCAGCTCTTAGTGCTTTTCAGCAAGCCATTCTTTCCCTTATTTTCTTTTCAAGGTCCCTGGTAGGCATCCCATCCTAGGAAGCAGAAAACTAAAGGCAATTCCAGCCTTTGGGAAGTGTCTTTAATGTGAATGAGCCTAACTGAACAACAAAGGCTTTCTAATGATGTTATCCACCTCTGACTCCTAGCCAAGGTGCATTGTGGTCTGGGATGACTGATATTTATCAATCAGTACGCACCATCCAGTCAGACTGCACAACTCTTGGAGGCCTCTGGTCAAGCAGGTATTAAAGTTCCAGAGGCCCAGGCTGGGCCCACTCAGCCATGAGGCACAGGTGGCTAGGGCTCACAGGACTTTTAGGAGGCCACAAAAATGTTTTCATTTTTCTTAAAATCAGAATTTTCAAAATGAATATAACAACAATTTGAACATACTCAGTGCCACTAAATTGCACACTAAAAAAGGGCTAAAATATTACATATATTTTACCACAATAAAAAAAATGCAGATGCCATTTTGAAAAACTAACTCTATTAAATGATAGAGGCTCATAGCTAAGCCAGGAAATGATGTGGTAATTTAATATCCATAAACATCTCAGGACAGAAACCAACGGTAGCTATTACACTGAAAATTTTGCTTAAAATAGGGTATATAAGTCCAAAGTACTTCCAAGAAAAAAGTGATTATTATATGCTTTAGTTTTGTGTAATAACATTCATTAGTATATCTGTAATAATTTCAAGAGGGTTAACAATAAGATGCTCATATAACATGGCCTAAAATACAATAACAGAGTCAAAAATAGGCAAGGAGACAGTGTAAAAGAAGGGAAAAAAGGTGGGTAATCTTTACAAAATGCCAATTAGAAATATAACCTAAGAAGTATATTTCTTTAATAAGCCTTTAAATCCCCTCCAAAAAGAATATAATCCAACTTGGATTGTATTTGTCTTTATACTAAAGCAGTTGCAAAATATACTGTTTAATTAATTTATTTTTTTAATGGAAGAAGGAGCCAAAGAAGGCAAAAGTGCTTAGGCCCCAGGAAAGCCATAAAGCAGCCCTGGGTCCCAGGAGTCCAGAGGAGGGGCTGGGGCTACTCAGGTGGCAAGATTCTGAGGGACTTAAGGCCACAGCGAATTTCCAATGAGCACAGAAATATCACTATTTTAACAATGCTATATCCAGACCAGTGCAAGGAGCCCCAGCAGTAGGACAGACCAATCTTGCTGTTGTTGGGAATAATGCTGAGCAGACACAGCCCCTTTTCTTACCTACTCTGCAACACTGCATGGACCCCTTGTGGTCAATTTGGAATGCATGTCAACTTTAAGATGTAATTCTCTCTTAAAAACTTCCTGGGCTTTCCAGGCCTGAATGAACTAGGATATGCAACACTTTTTGGTTTAAAGCTACTCATATGCCTGGAAAGATAATTCAATAGGCAGCTCTATTTCGGAAAACAAAATGGTACTTCACACTGGATAAGAACCAAACAGATGTACCCCAATGGCAACTGCACAGCTGGGAGGAGCCGTTAACCTCCAAAGTGCTCCCACTGAGGGACTGGTGATTTGACTCAGTCTTTAGCCCCACCCTTCTTTCCTGCTGTCTTGTAGGTTGATTTCTAACACCCATATTTAGAATCTAGCCAACACTCTGTCTTACTATTTTTTTACCTTCTCAAATCAATGGCCTTGATTCCATTATAGAAACACTCCCAGGGCCACCTCCTGGGCTCTGTCATTCCCCAGAATTGTTCTACATCTGAAATTCCAATAAGTTCCAGTATATCCCTTTTGCTCATTCCTCCAATTCTTCTAGTTGTCTCACTCCTTCACTACTGCCATGCTTGCTTTTCTTTTATCTCAACATTTTCATTCCTTTGACCATTCAACTTCCTGAGTTTGCTAGTCCCCGCCTGAACTAATTCTTTTCCTTACTCATCCTGAGTGTGCTGAGTCGGCTCTCTACCATTATTCTCAGCTCACTTAGCCCCTGTTGTAAAGGCTCAGATACCTACAAACAGCCAGTCTTGGACCAATCCTCTAATGTATCTTCACTGCAACTTTTCCTCTATTTTGGTTCTTTGGGAGAAGGATGGCAAAGCTTTTAAGAGAAGGTATTTTTCATTGAAATTGGGATGAGCCATAATAAGTACCAAGCTTAAGAGGTGGAGTTATGAAGAAGTAGCTTGCAATTCGCTTCCATTTCTCTCCTTGGAAATGATTTCATAGTTTCCTAATACTCTGTATTTCCTTACTGATGTCTAGAGCTATGGGGTGTTATCTCGAGTTCCCTTTAGACTTCCTATAACGCTGTCCCACTTTATGCAAATATGAATTAAGCAAATGTAAGAGACCATAATATAAAAATTAATAAGGTCTCAATTCATGCACAAAATCTGAAATAATATGAATCCACATATTTTAAGATTTCTTCAGAAATTGCATAGTTGCAAAGGCTGTGGCCTCAGTGAATGAATGGTGAACTGTGTTTATGCTAAGGCCACATGGTGAAGTCTCCAGCAAGTAAAAATTATTCTCCCTCCTTAGCATTTTATGAATAATACACTTATTTATGTGCTTGGTAAAATCTACGTTGGAATTCAGTCACTATTCTATGGTTATTTAACCATCTGCTGTCATGATCATTTAAAATATTTTTTGTATCCTATGACAATGTAATGCAAGCATTCATTAAATGGGGGTGCTAGAAGCAGTGCTAAAAGCATGCCTCAAAATCAATCACATTGGCATAGAACTTAGAAGTGAATGAACGAAACTCTAAATAAAGCCAAACAACTGCCACGGCATGCTGTGCTACTAATGTGGGAACAAGCCACATGAGAAATGGTAGAACTAATGCTGAAAAAATTAAAATCACAAATATAGAGCACGATAGCTAAGATTTATACACCCTGAGAATACATCCCACATTCTTTATGTTTACGCCTATGGGGAAATCAGTCCTTTGAATTTTGTGAATTTTTAATTATGTCTTGCAACGTCCTTTTGTTTAGAGATAGAGCTAAATCCCGTGTATATAAGGAAATGAGCCTGAATTGTATTTTTAAACAATATATTTGTTTCCTTGTGGTTTTGCTGACTATAAACCATCATACATGCTGCATTCGAAAAGTCTAAAAAGTGTAAAGATGAAGCAAATCACCTAGAATTCCACTATTCAATAGCGAACTTTATTAGCATTTTGACAGTTCCTTCAGTATATTTTTACATAGTTTAAGTATACATGCAATTTTGTATCTTAAAGTTTCTTTTAACTTTAAATGAAATTTTCCCAAGATACTAAGAAATATCTATGGACATTATAAAGGCTGTAAAGTATCTCATCACATGATTATAATGTATTTAATTAGTACTGCTCCCAATACTAAAACGTTAGGTACCTTCCAAGTTTTGCCATTGTAAATAATTCAGTGATGAGTATCTCTGGATATAAATTTTATCCCTAGTTTGAATTATTTTTCTTTGGGGAAATTTCTTAAAACAAGAATGATGAGATCAAATAGTATCTTGATACCTATTGCCAAATTCCTTTCCAGAAAGATTAAAACAATTTACAATCTCCCTGGCAACAGATAAAAGTGCCCATCTCACCCCATCTTCACTCCACTGAGTATTATTATTTTAAAAAATATTGCCAATTTTATTAGCAAAATAAATCATTGTTTTAATTCACATCTTTTATTATTTGTAAATTGGGATTTTTACCTACATTTATTAGCTAGTTAATTATATTTCTTACTTTGTAAACTGTCTATATATGTCCTTTGCTCATTTCCCTAGGGTCTTAACATTTTTCCTGCCAATATATATGAGTTCTTTTTGTATATTATCCATAATATACACAATTAACACACAAGGCATATTAACCATAAGCTATCATATTTGCTTTTTTAATGGCTTGAACACTATTTTTTAATAAAATAAATAAATAAGAATATAAGATAAAATGAAGGTGGTATCATGGGTCCTTTACTTCCCTAAATTGGTATGTCACCATTTCGAAAAACTTTCGATTATTCTCAAGCTGTGCTACTGTTTCAAAAAACTTTTGATTATTCTCAATCTGTTTATTCTTTCAAATAAGTCTTAGAATCTTAGAGTTCTTATAGAAAACAAAATCCATTGGGATTTTTATTATAACCATATTAAATTTATAAATTTAACTTACAATTAATTTAGTTTTCCAGTCCCCTAAAATGGTAGTTATTCCCCTGTATTTGAGATTTCTGTCTCTGTTACCTTTGGGTTCATATTAAAAAAAGAAAAGAAAGAAACAATGGCTTCAAACAACAATTTATCATTATCTTCTTCTTGGACTCTCTCATGAGTTGCAATCAGATGGCAGAGAGAGCTGCAGCCCAGGCTCACCTGGGCTAGATGCCCAAGATGGCTTCTTCAATCATAAGTCAAGCTCATCAGTGTTCCTTCTCCTGGCCTCTCTCCAGCAGAGCCACCTCGATTTCTTACATGGTATCTCAGGCCTCCAAGTTGGAAGCAGTCTTAAAGCTAGCCTAGATCTAGCATAGGGTCACTTTTTCCACGTTCTATTGATCAAATCAGTCACCTGACAGCCAAGATTCGAAAGGTGGAGTAATATTCACCTCTTGCTGGGGAAGTGGCCTGTGCAAACAGCAAAGTCTGCCATCTTTGGAGACAAACTACCACACCTTCTTTTGTGTTTGATCTAGAATTTTCCTCATAAAAGTATTTTAAATTTGTGTTGCTATCATAGCACAAATCTGTATGTTTTTTCTTTTATAGTTTACTAAGCAGTTAGCGCTGACATGAAGGAGAGATAGGGTATTTGACATACTTATTTCGTATTCAATCACCTTACTAAATGGTCTTATTTACTCTAATTACTTCTTAGTTTAGTATCTTGGTTATCCTAAGAAGATAATCATACTATGTGAAAATCAAGATGACTTTTTCCTCCCCTTTTGCAACAGTTAAATCTCTTATCTATTGTACTAGTTAAGACTTCCAGAACAAGACTAATAGGAAGCAGCCTTGTCTTGTTTCTGTTATATAATTTTTAAAGTACAAGTATGTTGAAGTTATAAACTAGACATATTTTATCAACATACACATTTCCCAGGGCTAAATTAAGCCACTTTTATGTCTCAATGCAATACAAATGAGTAGAAAGGCAGGTTTTTATTCCAGATAAACTGAATTCAGGAAGGGGACAATAAAACAAGATAGGAAGAAAGTAACTAATATATTTTGGACACTGCAATATTTTCTCCCTGTAATCTATAAACTTCCAAAAATAAATCATAACCATAAAAGATTCCATTGACTCCCACAAATAGCTAATATCTCTAAATAATATAAAACATCACAAATCTCAGCAATTTGTCCTTTCTTCCCAAGCTTGACTATTTACCTTAGATGGAAAGAATCATTTTAAGTATATAAATAAGTATTAGAATATGGCTTTTCAGCCCTCTTATACTCACAAGTGGAGTCGTAGCCTGATAATCATATGGTGGAGCATATTCTTCAGCGTATGTTGTCAATGTACACCTAAGAGGGATAAGTCAGTATTTGAGAAAAGAATGACTCCAAAAAGAAAGACCTTTTAAATTTTTAGTGGTATAACTTTACATGACATAAATACCATTTCATGTAAAGGAAGATTGGCCCTAATAAAACTTTTAAAACCCACAGTGCTCCAACACCTTATTTACAGTGCTACCTCCCAGCAGCGGGGTGCTCTTCCTTCAATCACTTTCAATTCAGCACCACCTGCTACTCTCCTGTACTAATGATGCTCTATCAATCCCAAGTCCCTCAACCCAGGGGCAGCCCAGACTTTTGGGATTCTCTTTACCACCCACTTTCTGCCTCTCAAACATTTTTGATGCTATGCCCCATGATCTCTGCTAGATGACAACTGAAGAGATAATAGAAGACAACCCGGTGGACTGAGATCACATGGCTTCCCCAACCTCCACCCCATTAAACACACAGAAATCCTGCATGAACTACATCCGCCCCGCCCCCAGCTCTACAGGCACAGCCAAACTCAAAGGGAAACCCTGAGGTGCTAGAAATGCAGAGGATACTCGTTAGAATGAGTGATGTTCCATTAGAATGTCCCATTAGATGTCCCTCATTAGAATGACACAGAGTGATTAAACTGATGTCCCAAAGCTGAGGCTGGACTTTGAACTGCACAACAAGGGTAGGAGACACAGTCTTGGGTTCACAGGAGGCAAAGAGCTGAACTCCTGCTTACAGCCAGGAGTCTGTAAAGGGTGCACTTCCACGTAAAAGAGACCAAAGAAGCTCCAGCCATCAGTCTAGGGAAACTAGCAAGAAAGTTTCTCTCTTTTTGGAACTCAGGGTGGGGGAAAATATTATTCTCCTATGAGAAGTTAAAGCCCTACTTCTGTTCCTGGCCAGATTATGGGACTAGATGGTCAAAGAAACTCCTCTGAGAACTGCACACCTAAAAATGTTGGGTACAAGGAAATTTAAACATTTTAATGTATGGCTGAGGTGGTGGGGAAGTAAGAGAACTCAACAAGTAAAAAAATTCCAAGACAAGAAGAAAGTCCAACCCAGAATTGTTATTGGGTACAGGTGCTTATATTTTTCTGGTGGTAACCAATTCCTATCAGGCTTTCAAGGTGTGGTTCCAGAGTAGCAGCCTTAGCATTACCTGGGAACTTCTTAGAAATGCAAATACTTGGGTCCTACCTCACATCTATTGAATTAGAAACTCTGTGGGTAGGGCTCAGCCATCTGATGTGTGTTTTTTTTTTTGAGAAAGATTAGCCCTGAGCTAACATCTGCTGCCAATCCTCCACTTTTTGCTGAGGAAGACTGGCCCTGAGCTAATAACCATGCCCATCTTTCTCCGCTTTATACATGGGACACCTGTCACAGCATGGCTTGACGAGCAGTACATAGGTCTGCACCTGGAATCTGAACCAGCGAACCCCAGGCCACCAAAGTAGAACGTGCAAACTTACCCACTGTGCCATGGGGTTGGCCCCAGCAATTTGAGTTTTAACAAGCCCTCTAGGTGATCCTGATGAATACTAAAGTTTGAGTGTTGGCAATTAAAAGAACAAAAATTAGAAGTGTAACTTTCAAACCAGCAAAGGGGATTTTTTTTTTTCTTTTTTGAGGAAGATTAGACCTGAGCTAACATCTGCTGCCAATCCTCCTCTTTTTCCCAAGGAAGACAGGCCCTGAGCTCACACCGAGGCCCATCTTCCTCTACTTTATATGTGGGATGCCTACCACAGCATGGCTTTACCAAGCAGTGCCATGTCCACACCCAGGATCCAAACCAGCGAACCCCAGGCCGCAGAAGTGGAACATGTGAACTTAACCACTGTGCCAACGGGACGGCCCCACAAATGGGATTTTTAATGTAAAAAACCAACCTAATAGAAAGTAGGAAAGGAGAACAAAAAGAAGAGAAGAAAATCATTTCTGCTTGTAAGACAAATTAAAATCACAAAAATAAAATTAAATATCTTTGCAGCCACAATGAAAGTAAAGAGGTTAAACCTAACAGCGAAAGTATTTTCTCAGACTTAAATTGAAATCAAATTGTATTATATAGTCCAACTCTATGCTTTTATACCTAAAATTATTTTCAAAGAAAGTTTGAAAGTAATGATGAGGATTTTTAGATTGGTTAATTTTAAAACAGTTTATGATGAGGATTTTTAGGCTGGTTAATTTTAAAACTACAGATGAGAAGCAGGCTCTGAGGGGTGGAATTTGCTTGTCCCTTTGTTGGGAAACATTTACATTTCTAAGGGAAACCTCTATCTGTGAAGATGCTTCCCTCTCTGTGCCAGGAAGAAGGGGGATGGTCTAGAAATTCTTAATCAATGCCAGAGGCACGGACTTAAGTTGTTTACTGTCTGGCAACCTCATGTAACTGACTCCCCCCCAAATCCTCCTTTGTCTTTAGCTGAGGATAATATTCAAGCGGTGACTTCTGCCATTTACTCAATCCGGTTTGATTCTTATCTAAAAGTTGTGGGACCACCAAATGGTCGGACCCTACAGGCACTGATACCATTTTAACTTTTTTACATATTCTTTGTCTTGTAAAGAGATAACTCACATACCTATGCCTTAAATTTAGCTCTAACCCTCAACTTGGGGCAGCAGAAGCTCTGACTGCCCATGGGTCCTGTCCCCATGCTATTCTATTCTCTAAATAAAAGAGCACTACTGCCAGATCTTAAGAGTCTAAGAAATCTTTCTTTCGACTCCTTGGCTCACCAACCCCGCATCAGTAAAAGAATATAAGAAGATATATCCAGCAAGTATTAACCAAAAGCAAGTTAGTGTTCTCATATTAATATCACATGCAATAGACTTTGAGTCAAAAATTATTAGTTATAAAGATCATCAGTTACTGATTAAAGGAACAAGTCATCAAAAAGATATAATAATCCTAAGTCAATAAACCTAAAAACACATGGAATATGTAGGGCAAAAAATGACAGAATCACAAAGACAAAATGACAAACCCACAGTCGGAGAGGAATATTATAACACACCCCTAGATCCTTTGGTTCCTTAAATCCAAATCTCTACTGACATCCTCCAAAACCATACATGTCAACAGCAAAGCAAATAAAATCACACAACCACACATGCGTAGAACACAACAGAGGCTAGAGAAGACTATAAACTTCAGCTTATGTGTAGTTGGGAGAACAATCCAGAATCAGGAGAGCCAGATACGGAGCCCATGCTGGAGCAAAATCAGGCAGAGATTACATGGAAGAGGAGAGAGTGGCAAGTCCCTAGTGAGGATGGAACACAGAGGAGATGGCCCCCAGAGAGAGAGCATCCTTCCCTGATGGAGAAATACTGAAAATGAGTCTGAGACCAGAGGATGTGAATGTTGGCTTTCCAAGAAAGAGGTTTGGAAAGCATGCAAGACAACAATGGCAGTCTTGAGAAGGTGCTGCCTCTGGGAAAGCGGAGGGCAACTTGCAAGGTAAAGAAAAATAAGAAATCAAGCCCAGAAATTAAGAGTCCTAGAACTATCACTCTTCCAAAAGAGACATCATTAAGGAAATAAAGTTCGCTTCACTGTTCCAACAGAAGAGGGCAATCTTGAACTAAGATATTGAAGAAACTGCTCAAAGTTCTCATTGCCCCTCCAAAGAATTACCTCACTGCGGCTAGTTCAGGAAAATTCAACATACTTAAATGAACAGAAAAAGGTAACAATACTATGAGAAGAAAACAGTAAATGAGAATCAAAACCAAGGTAATGAAAATATTCTCCCAGAAACATTCCTAAACAGTCACAGAAGTCCTCCATCAGCATTTCTATTCAACGATGTACTGGAGATTCTAGCAAATGCAGTAAAGCAAACAAACGAAAAGCATAAGTATAATAACTAGAACGGAAGAAAAAATTTTTATCTTCCACAGATGATAAGATTGTCTACATTAAAAAAATCCAAGAGAATCGACAAATCATAACAATAGGCAAGTTTCAGGAAGGCTGTTGGACACAAGTCACTATACAAAAATAGCATATCCATATACTAGCAACAAGAAATTAGAAAGCATAATTAAAGTGGAAAAATCCCATTTATAACTGCAATAAAATTTCTAAGGTTCTTATAGGAATACAGCTTACAAGATTTACAAGACGTCTATGGAGAAAATTATAAAATTTGTTGAAGGACACAAAATAATTCCTTTATTTATAGATGGATGATTCAATATATGTTACATATGTGTGTGTGTGTATAATTTCTAAAAGGTGTATAGTCTGACATTTTATATATAGGTATTGATTAAATTATAATTTAAAACTTCCATTGATCAAAGGACATCATAAACAGTGTTACAAGAGAAGCCATAGACAAGAAGGTATTTATTATAAAATTAGCCAAAACAAAATTAGTACCCAGAATAAATTAAAAATTTCTACAAATCAATGAGAAAAAATCCCATATAAAATGAAAAAAAAGGCTCTAAACAGTAGAAGACATCAGAATGGCTAATAAATATTGAAGATAAATTCAGGCTTAAAATTCAGTCTTAAATTCAGAAATAAGCAAAACGCAAAGTAAAACAACATTGAGTTACCAGTTTATATCCATTAGATTGGTAAAAATTAAAGATCTTTATAATGTTTACAAGGATATAAAAGAATGAGTACATTCATACACAATTGGTGACAATATCATGCAAAATTGAAGGTGCATATATCTTAGGACCCAGTAATTCTATTTCTGAGTATAAAGAAACCCTTGCATACATTCTCAAGGAGACATGTATAAGAATATTCAATGCAGCCTTATTGTAATAGTGAAAATTCAGAAGCTAATGTCCATCAATAGGGTAGATATATTGAATGGCTGTTTAAGTCATTTCTCTAAAGAAATATGAAGCAAATATATAAAAGTATTAACTTACATTATATGCAGGTAATGAGTAGACGCGTGTTTGACGAGGATTTTCTATGGAAATATTCCACAATTTTTAAATGTATTAAGTGTTACTAGATGACAATGAACTTGTTTCCCTACTGTATTTTCATCCAAAGTTATGATTCAAATGATATGAATATCAGTCAAACATCAGAGTGTTGCTTTGGGCAGGCCAACCTTGCAAGGCAACACTGAGCATCTCTGAACTCACTTAAAGCAAGCAGAAACCCATTGCACCCATGTTCGGGTCCTCCTCCCTCTCTTTATTATCACCTCCCAGCATAGAGTTAGATACAATGTAGGCACTGAGAAATATTTATTGAATAAATAGAGTAATAAAAATAAAATTAGAATATAAAGAGATATAGATTTATTACAACAAGAATTCAAAGTAAATAGAGGTGGAAGATTAAAATATTCAGTTATCTTTTCGAAAAGACAATGTGGCTCAACAAAATGGAAACTTTTATAATACTGAAGGATGACTTTCAGTCAGTTACTTACAAACTCTTTTTGATCCCCCTTTTCTTAATCTGAAGAACAAGGCAACAATCTTTAAGTGATACATTTCATCAAACTTGAAATAAGATGGTCTTTTGAGAATAAAAATATGGAAAATCAACATGGATCTTCCTCATAGAAATCAGCTTAAGGCTGTAGCAGAATAAAGAATATAAAAAAAGAACAAGTCCATTGGAAGAAAAATGGCCTTCAGAGAAACTCAGAAAACTAAGAGATAAGAAACATAAGGGGGGCATTCGTTGTCCTCATTGTTTTGGGGAAGAGGTGTCCCAGCTCATAAATAGACCTCTCTGGTTCTTGGAGAAGAGCTGTAGTACATCAAGGCCAGTGCTGCAATCTGACTTAGGGCAGCCAACAATGACTTTAATTCATTGTCTGGAACCACCAGGAACAAGCCTGTGCCACGTGGCCCTGCTCGATCACTCCATTACTAGCCGTAGCTGTTAAGTCCAACTATCAGCCTCTAGCCCACATCCAGTCAGGGCTCTCCCATGGGATTTCTTAATAGAGACCAACAGGAAAGGGCCACTCACTCTCCTGTGATGAGAACCATGAGATGTAACATCCCTACCTTCAGAGGGAATAAACGAAGCAAACAGAAGAGAATCCTTGAGGTTTTCTAGTCCCAATTCCAGCAGTCTCTGAAGCCCAACTCTTCCATGGACTTTCCCAGAGTTCCATAAGGTATTCCAGTACCCTTTTAACAAACTCACCTTTTGGCCCAAGATCATTTTAATTGTGCGCCTGTCACTTACAACTCAATGAGTCCTGACTATTACAATCAGGCAATCAGAGTCAGAAGACATCGATCACTGTAATCGATCATTCTCACTCGGATTCCAAACACAATGAACAACATTCTGATTACTGCTTAGCCTTCTATACGGTTTTTTACCAAGAGACAGAATGCTTTCAAAAAAGTGAAAGATTTATACAATCTGAAGAGAAACCAGAGTATTGAGAATGCTTTTATTAGGCTGACATAACTGATATGCTTGAACATTTTATTTCTCACCATAAATTAGCTAATTAAAATTCTGGCTTTTCTTGTGAGTTTAATGAGCACAAGTCAATCTCCATGAGTCAGATAAATTCTGAAGCACAGATAAAATAATCTTTCTGAAAATGTAAAACTGAAGACCAGATGCTAGTAAATTCACCAGGATAATGCCACACTGTAAGGATGCTTGGAAGTTGAACAACTAGCTTTCACCCAGCACCACCTACAATTTGCCACACACATCCTCTTCAACCTTTAATGGTTGTAAGGTAGAGAACAACTAAAGATGTTTTGTAAGATGAGAAAGGAAAAGTCTGATATTGAAGTTAGAATTTAAAGCCACGGTATTAATTAAAATACCTACACTTGCACTAACACTGGTGGTAACGTGCAAATCTATCTTGCCTTTGTACGTCCTATATCCTCTGTCTAGGGTGCCCTTCTCTCCTGTTTATCTGGCTAACTCCAACTCACCCTTCACGACTCCGCTCAGATGTCACTTCTACCTGGAGGCCTTTCCTAACGTTCCAAACCTGAAGTATGTGCTCCCATTGTATCCTATGTTCACCCTAGCATGTCGCAGTGTGTAGACTGGCTCATTTAACACCTATTCCAATCTCCCTTCTCCCTTGTCTTTCTCTAGTTAGAAACGGAAAACATCCATATAGTCAAGGTTGGCCATGTCACAGTCTATCCAAAAGATGTAGGATGAAGATACTGAAGAGGGTTTCCCTTTGCCTCTTCACTTTCCCACTTCTTTCTTTCTAGAACAGATTGATGTTGGGAGGCATAGCAACCATCTTGAGACTATGAGGATGACAGCTACCTAGCAAAGCTTGTAGAGAAGAAAGATAAAAAGTTAGCCAGATCCTTGATGACACTGTTTAGGTGCCTACCAGTCTTGAGCTCCCTTATATTTCATGTCAAGTGACCAAATTCCTTAATTATTCAAGTTGTTATTAGTTAAGTTTTCTCTTACTTTCAGCCAAATGTATTCCTTACTGATACATGATGAGAGTATTGACTGGTTATTTTTCTGTCTCACGTACTAGACAATGAGCTACTTCAGGAATGAGGGTGTCTTTTGTCTCTATATCCCAAGAATCTAATTGTTCCTAATACATAGTAGGCACTCATTAAATGTTTAGGTTGAAAGAATGAATTCAGATATGTGAGACAAATTTAACTTCTTCAGGCCTAATAATTTTTGGAAGCCATCTGAAAGAACAATATAAGGCTTACATGTTAGAGTAATAATTTAACTATGTAGGTGCCCAATATGTAATCAAGTTAAATACAGACAGCAGCAAAGATTTTTGTAATTTTGGAAAGTTCTTATTCCTGTGAAATAATCTCTATGGTTCAAAGACACATACTATAGTCCTATCCACTGGATCCACTGAAGGCTTTAAGTAACTACAAATAATAATATTTTTATGATAACCACGTAGACTTTCAGTATTAGAAAGAGTAATACTTGTTATTTTGGTCATTACACTAATGTACACGGGATAAAAGGAAACGTTAGTAGTAAGTATAAATTCTACAACATTGACATTCCGAAAATCTTTATCACTCGCTTGTTTTATTAGCTCAGCAGTCCCAAAAGTTTGAACTGCTTACATACCTGATGGATTAGCAATAACAAAAACTATACCTATTGGCCAAATAATAGTAGAAGTAGCCATATAATCACTGTAATGAGGGACACAAAGGTTGTTTCAATTACCTATTGCTGTGGCTTCAAAGTTAATGGCTTAAAATAACAGCCATTTTATTATCTCTGATTATTTTGTGGGAAGACTGGGCTTAGCTGGGTGGTTTTTCTGCTCCATGTGACATTAGCTAGAGCTACAGCCATCCAGGTACTTGACTAGACTGGAATATTCAAGATAGCTCATTCACATGGTTGGCATTTCGTGCTGTCTGTTTTCTGGGAACTTACTTGGTTCTCCTCCCTGTGTCCTCTCCATGTGTCTTGGGCTTCTCACAGCATGTCAGCTAGAGTCCAAGAATTAGAAAGTAGAAACTACCAGTCCCCTAAGGTCTGCACTCAGAAGTCCCAGAACATCTCTTCTGTTACATTCTATTGATCAAAGTCAGTCACAAGTCCACCTCAGATTCAGAGGACAGGCAAATATCCTCCACCTCTTGATGGGAGCTGTGGCATGCATGTACAGAGAGGGAAGGAATGATCAGAGGCCACCTCTGAAGATTAGTGAACACGGTAAGTAAATCAAATAAGCTTATCTTCATAATTTTATCTTGAGGGCCTCATTAAACACACTTGAATATGAAAAAAATCTGGCCTTCAACCTGGTGGATGTAACTTGAATGGCTGTTCTAATGAAGTTAGAGCCAATAAAGACCTATAAGGATGATCTAAGTCAACCATCAATCCATCATGCCAAAACTTTAGATCTAACAGGCACTCTACCAGGTCCTTCACATAAAATTTCTTATCAAATTATTTGAATTACCTGCAAGGACACCAATAGAATAGGTTATTGTTACTCACCATTAAACTCTCCTGTGACAAGGCACGCAAGCCAAGTGAGGATCTGAATCACAACCCCAAATATTAACAAATGGAAAAGTGTCCCATCTACTTAGCCATTGGCTCCATGTACATCAGCTAAGGAAGGATACTCTATGCTGGAGTAATGCAAAGAGAAACAGCATTTAGGTTGACTCTGAAACCATTTCAGCAAATTTGGCCAACTAGAAAACCCATCATCACTCAGCACCAGCCAAGCCACCCACTCCAGGGAGCCCAGCTTGGTAATCTGACCTCACGCAGGATTCCTGCCCCACAGGGGAAAAGAGTCAAGCCAAGACCAAAGCATATCTTTGGAACAAGTAGCCCAGGTTGTTTGAAAAATGGGAAATCTGATTCCAGAAATTTCAAAAGGGATAAAGAATCTTTCACCAGTACTTCCTTTGTAAGCTTGGTGCACAAGGCCTGGACTGCCTAAATGTAGCAATTATCATCTCCACATTTACAGAGGAAAGCAATGTTCAGAGTTTTCCTAGTTGGCCTATCATTCAGAGAGGCAGCATAGAAGAATGGCTAAGACCATGACCTTTACTGCTAGACTGTGTCAGTTCAAATCACGGCTCATTATCACTTATCAGCTGTGAGAGTTTGGACATATTACTTGACTTCCCTGTGCCCTTGTTTTTCCCTCCATAGAATGCAGATAATGATGGAACCAACTGATAGAGTTTTTGTAAGGAGTAAATGAGTTAGCATATGTAAACCCCTTAAAATAATACCTGGCACATAATAAGCACCATATAAGTGTTTGTTATCATTATTATTACTCAAAATTATGTTATTGAAACCCAACTCAAACTTAATTAAAGCAAAAAAAACCCAAAAAACAAAGAAAGGAAAACATCAGCACATGTGAAAAGGATGTCGTCAGAATTCTGTCTTCTTCCACACATCTGCTTAGCTTCATTTACAAATAGATGCTTCCCCAGCAGCAAGATGCCCTCTGTAACTTGCTACCTGGAGCAAGAGAGGGCATCTTGCCCCAAACTCCAGTTACTATGCTAGAGTGCTTTCTGATTGGCCTGGCCTGGGTCATGTGGCCAACACTTGGGCTTGTGGGGAGGTAGAAGAGGGGAGCAGAATCAGTGCATCCATGAGATGGCCTAAGTGGATTACATTGAATGGGAGAGGGGGTGAGGTTCAAAAGAAGAAAGCTCGATACACAAAAACAAAAGGTCCTGCAAAGACTAAAACGGGGAATGAAGAATTGAATTCAAGTCTGTCTCATTCCCCTTCCACGGTGCTTTCACCACACTACTCTCCTCTTCACATTTTCTTTGTCGTAAACTTCATCACCATCATCACCAACAAGTGGATGTTATTTTATCAAGAGACAACCCACCACACAAGTGCCTGATTAGAAAAGAAAGTAAACGCCTTGAACTGTACTTTGAGAAAAGAAAGAAAAACCTCTCTTGTTACTCATGTGGAGTCCCTTACCTCTGAAGAGTGCCAAGGGTTTCACTGAGGCTAATGCCACAGTGAGGGGAATAAATTGAAAGGGTTTAAACTGTTGCCTAAGCTTGCTACAGCTACTGTCAAGTAATCACTCCAAACACAGATAAGTGCTCTGTGCCGACAATGAACACTCAACTGCTTGAGCTATTTTTTGGCCTCATTTAACTTGTCCATTTATGCAACTACAGATGTTTTTCTCCCTAGGAGTATAAAATTTTAGAGCAGGAAAGGACTTTACAGATCATTTGGTTCAATTCCTTCATTTTCCAGATGGAAACAACTGAAGCCCAGAGAGGGTTATTAGCCAGCACAAGGTCACATAGCAGGGTTAGTGCAGGTCCAGAAGTAGAACCGACGTTTTCTATTTTCCCTTACCATGTCCTTTCTGAAGAACCATACTGTGTCCAAAAATCTACCCAGTGATGCAAAACACTATTAATTTTTTTCTTCTCCAGTCATAGTGATCACATAAGTGCTTGGATGAATTCTAGAAACAAGATACATTTACCAGAAAAATTCAGCAATATACACTAATCACTATCACCTGGAGGCAATGAAATTTGCTAAAAATGACAAGACACAGTGGTTAGGGCTGACCTTGTGAGGGGTTTACCTTGTCTACTTCTCCGTCCTCCCGTAGGTAGCCAGTGCTCCTGGGCTGCCCACAAAATCACCCAGGCTCCCATGGACCTGCTTCTCACCCAGCAAATACTCTAGGCCAGAATTGGCTTTTCCCTGTCAAAAATCTAACTTCTGTGAATCATTATCCCAGGATCATACATGGTTATATACACATATTTAAATAAGGGCTTCTGAGAAAGAAAATATTAAAATTATGTTTATACTACATGTCCCTTTCAAAATTGGATCTGCTTGATAATTTTTGTTCTGTTGTTCTGGGTTCTGGTTGTTTGTTTGTTTAATGGTCACAGACATAGTCCAGATATTATACATGGAAAACCTTACTTATTAGGATGAATCAGCTACAACTGTCTGGTTCTACGGACAAATCACTAAGTGATTTTGTATTATATAATCAGATATCCAGGGGCCTTCTGATAACTAGTGAGTTAGTTTTCCAAGCTTCATAAAGAGTACTTCCAAATTAAGTGGAAGTTGCTTGAGGATTCTTGAAAACAAGGTAGGAAGATAATGAAGGACACTTAAATTAACTTACTAATTATCTTCATGATCCCATCCACTCTTCTTAACGTGCGTTAAAGAAAATATGCCTCTCATTACTTTTCTATACCTTTAATGTCTCTATCCACGTAGTAAAAGTAATGTATGTTACAGACCCCCGAAATATGCAACTGTACCCATTTGAGACTATAAGTGCACTGTTGATATCTAACAGGTCTGTGAGCCTCCTTGACTTTCATCCCCTCCATCATTGGCCAACACCAATTCCTTGGAAACTCAATGGTGGAAATTCAACTAACTCTCAAGAGAAATAATAACTCTAGTTCTAGATGAGTTCAATTGGCCTCAAAGTGTATCAAAGTCATTTTTCAAGTTTAAGTCATTGATACCACTTTTAGTCTCAACCTGACTGCTCCCTATATTACAATATTAAAATGTATCTCTGTCTGTGGCATATGTGGAAAGAATCATTCACAGAGGCCTTTTCTCTAGTTAAGATCAGGAGTGATAAGTCCAGTGATGTCAAACATTCTAGTTGTTCTGATTTTCAACATGTTCCACTGAGACGTTTGCTGCCAATTTAAGGAAGAAAGGTGTTGTGCCTTCTCTATACATTGGTCCAAAATAAAGTGGGTTGGCTACTGGTTGAATTGTGAGAAAAGAAAAAGACTGTCATATGCCATCACAACGTAATGGACGCTATCTAAAAGTTAAGATAAACGCATCTGACTATTGTTTCCTTAACAACAAAACTATACCTCTATTCTGTTTTTTTGTTTGTTTTATTAAGAGGTAACCTGAAGTTTAAATTTCCATTATGATTACAGCATTTCTTTTATAAGTTGAAGCACATTATTTTGGTCCATTGAGCAAACTCATTCTTATTCATTGCCTTTTAAAGTTGACATTTAACTTCCACAGCTGTACAGTTGGCAAGAAGCAAAAAAATACTTAATATTCAGGACAGTAGATTCTAAAACACCACAGCACTCTATTATATGGAACATCCTATAATTAGTGTGCATTAACTGAAAGAAAGAATTACATATGGAATTAGCAGAGGATGGTTGAAGGTGCTCATGTATTCATTTCCTTGCTAATCATCATGAATCAAATAAAACAAACAAGTAATTCTAGCAATTCAAACTAATAAGGGTTGATTTTCTAAGAGACTATGTCTTCTAATGCATTTACCAGAATAGAATTAAGAACAACTTTTGGTTCTACAGGCCTTGAAACCCTAAATCAAATCAGATTGGAATTAGCCATACCCCTTTTCCGTTATAATTTGCTGTTCAACATCAAAAATAATTTATGCACTCAAGAAGTAATTATTGTGCATCTGCTGTAAGTCAGGCTCTCTGCTAGGCACTGGGGATAAAGCTTTGACAGTCTTGCCCTTCAGAGCATTGAATTTAGCAAGAAAGACAAACAAGAATGCAAGTAATTGCAACCAAGATGAATAGTGTTAGGACAAAAGAAGTACACGGTGCCACAAACACCCACAAGGGACCTACCATGGGGGCTGTGGGTGGCTGTAGGAAGGGAAGGTCCTCTGGAGGAGGTGACATTTCAAATGAGACTTGATGACTTCAGAGTTAAGATTACATGTACACATGACATCTTGCCTCCTCAAAAAGCTCCACTGAAGCCACATTAAAGAGACTTAAAAAATAATAAACCGACAAGAACAAGGAGAATAGGAAAAGGGACAAGAGAAACAAATTTTGGAAGCTCGAGAGAAGATGGACAAGTGGTCTCTGGCTCAGAAAGCTGAATAAATCCTAAAGCAGCAAAGCAGGATTGAGGGGGAGCTGTTCGAGAAGCAGTTAGCCCTCTAAGCGCTTCCTCAGAACCCACTGCAGGGTTACTGCCCCTCCCCTACTCCAGCAGGAAGCTAGAAATTTATTCACTGGAAAGGGTAAAAGAGAAAGTCCTTGATCAACAACATGGCTCAGTGACCGAACACAATGAAAGATTAATATCAACATCCCAGCCAACTGCCCTGCTCACTTCAAGAACACAGGTGCCAGCCCTTCACCCTGTAGCTGGGCGATTAGGGGAGCTTCCTCTGGGGGATCTGACCAGCCTACCAGGAAAGACTAAAATACGGAAACCAGGGCTTCTGCCAAAAGAAAAAAGACCCACCTAGATCCCTCCAGCAAAGCAGCAAGTCAACAAGCCTCACTCATAGGCTCCGAGCCTCATCTCCCAATCACGAGCAGGAAACCCAAATTGATTACCAGACATCTGAGGGAAGCTCGTAGCATGGAAGATAAATACCATACCAACAAATAAAAAACGACCAAAAAAGCTTCTTGGCGGAAACAGACTATGCACGGAGAAAAATATTTAAGAAAAACAAATTGTCACCAATACCCCCAAATAGATAAGAGAAGATATTGCAGTTATGAAACTGAAAAAAGAAAGGATCATATAAAAACAGAAGGATTCAGAAAACAAAAAGAGAACTCAATAGTAAGGTTGAACAAACAGAGCAAAGTAGATCGTAAGAACAAAAATAAAATAGAAAAGACAAGAAAATTAATTTCTCTGAACCGATAGATACGAGTTTCTAGACTGAAAGGGTTTACCAAGCGTCTGGCCTAGCTGGCTTGCACAGCCCTTACCATGTATGCATCAGTTACTGTTCTAACTGCTTTACATGTTAACTTGCTTGATCATTGCAACAACCCTATAACATGGGTGCCTTTATAATTATCATCCGCATTTCACAGATGAAGAAACTAAGGTACAAAATGGCTAAGCAACTTGCCCAAGATCATACAGCTAGTAAGTGGCAGGACCAGGATTTGAAGGTAGGTGATGTAGGCCCGGAGCCCACTACACATATTACCAAGCAGGAGGGAGCACCATTGTGAAATTTCAGAATATGCTATAGACAGTTTGTTTGATTTTTTGAAACCAAGGGTATGTATTATTTTGATAGTGCATACAGAGCCCGGCCCTTGACCAAGAACCTGAGGGGAACATCATGCAGACATCTTTTCCCACCTCCATACACAACTTCCTTCTCTCCAATACCCTGTCCTACAAATTCCAGTCACATCAGAAGGTCTAAATACTTATTCCTGCCTCCCAGCTCAACAAAAACACTGCTCTCCATGGGCTCTCCTCCCTACACCACAGTCGGGAAGAGTGTCATTGGTGAGTATGTCAGAGAGAATGTGATGCCCCTCTCACCTCAAGGAGCACAGAGCCACACTGGTCACTATGCAAAACCTGACAACACCTGCCTGACTTACTTTGCCCAGTTCTATAGTTATTCATGGCAGGATAGTAAGTCTGAAACCAGTTCTGGTATGCTTGAAGATATCTTTATTTGACCCCCACATTTAAATAATTCTAGGTTCAAAATTCTTTCCTTCAACACTTTAATGTTACGCTTTTGCATCCAGTTGCTGTTGGAAAGTTAATGCCAACCTGATTTTTATTATTTTGCCTTATATTTGCAACTGTTTTCTTTATTTCCTTAAGTAATAAAGCTTTAAATTTCTGTTCCATTGGTTTTAAACTCCTGGTGCATTCATTCCTTTGGGTCTGCTTCCTCTGATATAGACTGCCTATATCTTGTCATTCATCAGAATGCTTTTGTTCTTTAGATGTGTCTGACTTTTTTTTGTTTAACTGACACTTCATCTGTATTTTTCCTGAGTCTATCAGTTGCCTCTGCTTTTGATGACAACATAGGTGGCCCATTGAAAAGAGAGGCTCAACTGGCATCTTTACTGCGAGTGTAGGGGATATGAGTTGAGTGCCTCTACTGCAGATCTCTGGGTGTACGTGCACTTGTTTCCCCTGGCATTTCATTCTCCTTAAGATACACTACCCAGTTCCTCTGATGCATGACCTCCTTCTCTAATCGGAGCTGGGGAAGACAACTCCAGGTCCTACTGGCTATCCATGGCTAACATCACAGATTCCGATGCTGAGATCAGAGCTTCAGGGAGGTAGGTTGTTGGCATCAAAACCTCTCTTATGTAGAGCCCTGGGTGTCTCATTTGCTGCCTTGGACTGAACACAGCAAAGTCAGTGCAGAAAATCCAACTTTGATCATATAATCTAAGTTTTCAAACACAATAGACAAGACTTGTTCAGTTTCTGTCCAAGCCTGGCCCACTGCGATCACAGCTCCCACCCTAGACTGGCTCAAGACTCCATCTAGAGACTTCAACTCTTGCCTTCTTCCTTCTGACCTCCTCCCATCCCCTCAGACCTCTCCTGCTTTAGCTCATCATTTTCTTAAGAGTTCCTCAGGGTTTTGATAAAGTTGTTAAAGTCTACCTCTGGATTCATTCTGCCTTCCTATGTCTTGGCTGGAACTTCCAGATTTCAGTGCAGGTAAGAGAACCAGAAGGATGTTTTTAGTTCTTTACTTTGATGGAAGCCAGAAACACATTCTCCTCAAGGATCATCCTGGGGTTACTCGTGGACCTTCCAGCCCATTTAGAGGTCCTACAGCAGGCTGTGGAGGACATAAGCCAGGCCAGTCTTGCTGGAGCCATCAGAGTTAGAACCACAGGGTTAGAACACCTGGCCATAATCACAACAGTTAACTGGGAAATGGGGTGGGATATTATCATTTAGGGCACTCCCCAACCCCACCCCATGCAGACTCTGGCATTAGTTCTAATGCCAGACAGTTCTCAAAGGAAGCAAAAACATCCAAATTTCTGGTGATCATGACAGGCACTTATATCCTTATAATGCACAATCCAATAGAGTCATGCGTTGCTTAATGATGGGGATACATTCTGAGAAATGCATCCTTAGGTGATTTTGTTGTTGTGCGAACACCATAGAGTGTACTTGCACAAACCTAGATGGTAAAGCCTACTACACACGTAGGTTATATGGTACTAATCTTATGGGACCACTGTCATATGTGAGGTCCATCGTTGACTGAAAAGTCGCTATGTGGTCAGTGCATGACCGTACTTAGAATTTTGTCATGCTTGTAAGTACCTATATTTTCACATCAATTATCTATATATCATTACAGAAATTATGAAAGTTTGTCTTCTTTAGAAGGATGAGTGGAAAGGAAATTTCTTTTCTGTAGTAACAAGTCATGCTGCCCCCAAAATAAATTTCTTTCTTTTATCAGTAAAAATAGCACTCTCTTGTTATACAGTCAATTCTCATTATTGACACTAATGTTCTATAAAGTCACTGTGAACACTGAATTGGCAAGTACTGAACCATTGCTGCTAGTGGAAATACAGGGTTAGGTTCCTGAGAGCTTCTGGTCACAATATTTTCGTTAACCAATCAATACATAACTTGGTTTTATACTGTTTCTGTTCAAAGACTGTTTATTTAGTATATATAGTTGACTCACTAACATTGAGCTCACAGCCAACAGCACTGTCACTCATGCCTGAATGAAGCTTATGTAACACACATATTTTCTCTGTAAGGCACATCACAGCCTTCTTATGCTTAGGAACATCAGCCAGCACTTTAGCTCTATACTTTGGAGCCATTTCAAACAGCAAAATCACCAAGAAAAAGCACAATAAAATGGTATTAAATAGACCATGCAAAGGACATTTGCTTACAGTATGAGAGCCAAAACAAGAAGGCAGAGCCTCGCCTTGTTCAACCTAAGCTGGGAACATGTGCATGGGGTGGCTCACTTTCTTCACCACTTTATGCATGTCTGTGAATGACTGCAACAGCACCCCAAGTGTTGATTTGGGGTTACAAATACATTTTATTGAGTAGGAGAATTCACAAACATGGAATCTGAGAATAATGAGGATAGACTGTATTATTATTATTAATGCTACGCGTCTTAATGAAAAAAATCCTTTTGTTAAAGGAAAGAAGACTATAAGATGCCACAGAAAGGACATCTTGTTGACCTTGTACACCCCTTGCCTCCTCACCCCAGCAACAAATCTCCTGAATCGTTAAGAAACCTTTGTGCAATCTGCAGTGGTTTAGGGACTACTAACACTTTGCGTCGATCTGGTGGGTGTCTAGTGAAGAGAGCTCCAAAGCCTGTCGCAGGCAATCCAGTGTCCCTGGAAACAAGATAACAATTTTTAGAAATATGTCAGACTGGCATTTATAAACTTTCAAAGCCATACAAAAACTAACTTAGGGCTGACTTTATGATAAATAATTTTTAAAGGATTTTCATGTTTACAACTTTAATACACTTTGCAAAATAAAATTTCCCAATATGTAAATGGAAATTGCAGCATTTGGTCATTACTCTACTGCATTTTCCAATAATGACAATATAAGATAAAGTCTATGTCACACACTTGCATGGAAAGGTGTTCTGCCAGCTTGCAGGACTCCAGATATGACTAATAAACAGTTCCTCCCCTCAAGGAACTCTCTGTCTTGGGGAAAACACACATACATATAAATAACTATAATGTAAGTTCAACTATTATGTAGAACATAAACAAAATGCTCAGGGGGCAAGAATATAAGAGCAATTAATTCTGATTAGTGACAGCTTACCTAATTCTTACTGCATGTCAGGCAATATTTCTGTGCATATTTCATACTTCATTTCATCTAAACTTTGGAACAAACTTGCCAAGTAGATACTTTTATAATTCCCATTTTACAAGTGAACAAACTGAGGATTATAGACAAAACAAATTTCACAAGTAAATTATGAGGCTGGGGTTCAAACTTAGATAGACAGAATCCTGACCAGAAAAAACATGTACAGAGGAAATGACATTTTAACTGGACCCAGAATGAGTAGTGCTGATTGGCAAACAACTGAGAGAAAGGGAATTCCAAACCGTGAGAATAGCATGAATAGAAAGCATGGAAGCTTGAGATGTGTTATTGTGCTTGATGTGTTCCTGTAATGTGTAGCTGGGGCCTCTATACCTCTTCACTACTTATTTAATCCTTTCCTGCATGTGCATGCTCTGTAAGCAAAAGGAAGTATTAAAAATACCTTTCAATAATCCCAGAGTTCATTGTTTCCTCATTCAATAAAGGCTTGCTCTTTATTTCAGCCAATTCTTTGTTTAAATAAACTTGTGCCATTTGTTCATGTGTTTCTGATATCCAAATCTGGAAAAATAGAAGCCACAAATAAAAAAATAAATTGTCAAAATAGTCAGTTAGTAAAATATATTTCTGTTGAAGTACATTCTGATTTTAATTGTTGACTCCATTGACATTAAAAAATAAGCAACGTCTCATAGCAGTCAACTATTTCATTGTCAATATGCAAAAATGGCAATTCCTTACTACGTGTTCTTGGAAAATAAAAATCAAATTGGTTGTTTCTGTGAAATGAAAAGTGCTGCATTCAACTAAATACTCTCTCTCCTTTCTACTTCCCTCTCAAGGTTAGTATATTTTAACTGCCCTAAGTGAGAAAAATTTTGTAGCAATCAATTTGTAAATCACATAGAACTTCAGATACCATCATCATCATCATTGTCATCATCATCATTATTATCCATTCTCTATTACAGAAGATAACTCAATAAATTATCAAGCAATTATTACTATGAGGAAAACCTACAGATTGTAAGACGTACTCAAACCAACTGCAGAAGCATCACGGGTTACATCCAGGGGATCTTAGGAACAAAAGTGGATGCTGAGGATTCAACATTTTCTCCCTACAAAACTCAGGAAGATTACCAACATGGAGGTTCACAGCAGAGAACCAAAACTCACTACCACCAAGACAGCCTATTATTTAAGACTAGATTCTCCAAGAATGGAAGCTCCAGATCACAATAATCCCACTAGATTTGTGTTTGTTTTTTTAAAAAAGAAATCACTCTTTAGAAATTTGTAGCCTTCAACTTCAAGAATATCATGGCTATAGTCAAACACCTTTGGTCCACTTTGGGTCAGTATAATAAGGCTCTGTTATAACTAGGAATCTACCCTACTCAAAGCAATTTTAACTATAGTCTCTGGTCCTAATTCCCTGGTCTACTCCATGTGTCTATAGATCCTTGGCTTCTCTGACCACTGCTCCCTAAGACCTCAACCTCATGAATCACCATCCTCCCAGCCCAATTTCCCAGCTCTGACTTCTATACCCTTAGCTCAACCACTCTTCCTCGTAGATCCTCAGGTTCACAAGTCAATGGTAGGGGACACTGTATTGGGTTTCATATTATATACTTAAACAAAAAAGAAGACATAGCTTTTGGGAAAAAAAAATTACTAGCCAACATTTCATTTTAAGGTGTAAGGTTGACCCCAAAATTAACCTTAGATATGCTCTGATCATTTCCAGCAGTATAATATTTCAATAAATCAATCAATACCTTTAAAAATCATGTGAAACAGATGCTAAACATGAAATAATGAGGAGTAAAAGGAAACAACAGCATCAGTGAATCTTAAGTTTATTGAGTGCTTATTCTGTTTCAGACACTGCCTTAAGCACTTTATATGCATTATTTCACTGAATACTCAAAGGCACCCTATGAATGTTGTGTATGAAACATGGTTACAGAAGGAAAAAAACAATCAAATAGGGAAACGAGGAGAGTTAAATGAAAATCTATTTATGGAAATGTGGCCTAGCATTCAGAAAATCAACAAACAATGTGGAAGCACCCTGAGGATAGCACTAGTGGTGAGCCATAGGGTAGGAACAGTTACTGGAACCCAGAAAGACCTACAGCTATAAAGAAAAGGCCACTTGATAGTTGTGGCTTTCAGCACAGACACACAGTGTCTTAGTCCATTCAGGCAGCCATTACAAATACCATAGACTAAGTGGCTTATAAACAACAGAAATTTATTTCTCACAGTTCTGGAAGCTAAGTCCAAGATCAAGAAGCTGACAGATTCAGTGTCTGGAGAGGGCTATCTTTTCACTGAGTCCTCACATGGCAGAAGATGGGAGGGAGCTCTCTCTTTCTTAAGGGCAGTAACCCCATTCATAAGGGCTTCCAAATGCCCCATCTCCTAATACCATCACACTGGAGGTTAGGATTTCAACATTTTAATTTTGGGGGAACACAAATATTCAATCTGTAGCACACAACCACTGCTAAACCATGGCCCTGCAGGGAGAAAACCACCAGAATAAATGTCCAAGCTAACTCTCCACCCACTTATCATCACTTGTCAGTGACTTCCACAGGCCAGTCCCAACTGGAAGCCAGAGGGCAAGGGAGCTCATTGATGCAATCCGTAAAGGTCAGCCTCCTTGGCACTAAGCAGGGTTAAGAAGAGTGGAGAATGCATCTGAAGGGCGAAAGAACACTTGGCACAGTTTACCCCCATTTTAAGTATGGGAAAATTGAGGCTGAAATGGATTAAGTAGCACTCAAGTAAACCAGCAAGAAAGTAGATGTTCCACCATTCAAAACTCATGTATCTGACTCATTCACACATTCATTCATTCATCCATACCTATGAAGTGCCAGGCATCCTACTAGGTTCCAGGGCTAGAGTAGTAAAAACTCCAGAGCTCACTAAGGTGAGTTATAGGAAATCATGGGCATTATGGCAATAACAATAGCACATGGCCAGAAACCATTCTAAATGTCTTCATATTAAATGCTCATGAAAACTCCACTATTCTCACTTTACACCTGAGAAAACAAAGACATGGAAGTTTTAGACTCTTGACCAACATTACAATCTAGTAAACGGTGGAGCCAAGAATCAAAGAGAAGCTGTCTGACTCCAGAGCCCACTGTTAACCTCTGTGTGGCCTGTATTAGAGGCAAATGTTATCCCCTGATATTAGACCTCCCATCTTCATCAGTAACCTCCAGATTTTAGCAGGGTACATGGTGTTTCAGATGACATTTTCCAGCCTCCCTTTAATTAGATATGACTAGTGACTGGTTCTAGACAATGGGACATAAGTGGAAGTAATTTATGTAACCTCCAGGAAAGGTCCTTCTGTTTTTCTCTTCCTGCTACATGGAATGTGGACATAATGACAGGTTTCCAGCAGCCATCTAGGGCCCTGCCCAAGGCATGGCAGAGCAGAAAGCTGGAAGGAATTGGTCCCTGACAATTTTTGGAACTTCCATACCAGTCCTGACCTGCTATCCTCCAGACTTTTTAAATGAAAGAATAAAACCTTATGTGAACAGCCACTGTTGATTTGTGGGTTCTGTTGCATGTAGGCAAACCTAAGCCTATACCATCTTAATGTGAAAAATCACTTTGGTCTAGAAATGTTCATAACCTGACATAAGGGTGGGTAATTTATAAAAGAACTTCCATATGTTTAAAAGTCTTTTGGGCTTTATATATAGATCACAAACTGGAGACTGGCAATTTGGTATGTGAGATAGCTAAATTAACACATCACAAACTCACAGGATAATCACTAAAATTTCCATTTAATTTGCATAATAAAATCTAGCTTGAGTCAAATGGTAATATAAAAAATATCTAATGTTTGTACAGGAAGTTTACTTCATAATATCATTCTTATTCCTCATTTTCCTGAGTATACATTTTTTTTAAAGATCCAATTTCTAATCTTCCAAGATGAATTCTTCCGATATGTGCTGCATTTAAGAAAACCCAGTTGACAGATAACCTGGGTAATTGGTAAAGGGAAAGAGCAGGACTTCCTCTCAAGTTCCACATTTGAGGGTAACCAGCCTCTTTCTGCTGAGGATAACTTACCTGCTGGCAGAATCTCTGTTGGCAAGATTCATTGTAGATGATCCCCAATTGACCTTTCTTTCTCGGGTTGCTTATAAGGGTCCCCAGAAAGCATACTCCTCTGATCCGTGCTGAAGGAAGTGCAGGTACTTCCCAATACAAGTACCCCTCTGATGCCATAGGCTTCTTCAGGAATGAGAGAGAGCCCAGTCCACCACATCCCCCAGCTTCAGGGGAACACCTATCAAATTCCCTCCCTGATATCCTTGAGGTCCTACTCTGCAGCTTAAAGTGAAGAGGACATACTTCCCGCCCCTATCCCATGGGGACAAGAGGGCTGGGACTCAGCATGCATGCTCTCTCCAAACAGCTCCTCCAAATTTCAAATACTCTCAGCCAGGTCTCTTCAATTTCAACCTTTTCTTTCCCTCTTTCTTTCTTTCTTTTTTATCTACAAGGTGGATGAGAGACCAATAGGCTCAAAACCAAATACTCCCTAAATTCTTTGCATGTTCTACATCAGTGATCCGGCACTTCACTTTGGAATGAAGGAGAAGTCGGCATCTATCATCTTAGATCTTCAGTCATAACTGAGGAAGAGGCTGATTTTTAAAAAACAACAGTCCCTCTACCAACTGTGGCTTTTTTGCACCGTTGCCAAAAAAGTCATCATCAAAAACAAGTAATACCAAGACTTTGTTAAAAGTCTTTACCTTTAAAAATCATCCAAAAGTCTATTCCTATTTCTCAGCAGTGGCTTTGCCCTTGGAAATTCTGGCTCCGTTTTCCTGTCTAGGTAAACTCAGTAGTGTCATATGCAGATTATTGAAAGGATCCCAGAGAAGAAAAGAGGTCCCCTCTTCATCATTATTTTGAACAGCTGGGACTCAGGGGATGCAATCAGAAAAATAACTTCATCTTTTTTCTCCACTGCCTGTTCAAGCTCGCCTTTATGGGATGGTCCTCTCCCTGCCCCTAGAAATAAATCTTGGACAAGTACATATTTTCTTTTGATCACTCTCAGATAACAAAACCAGTCTCAGTTAAGTAATTAATATTAATAGAATAATCACAAGAGGGACTTTTAGTTGTCTAGTTGTCTGAGGAAAGGGAGAAAAA